>NC_057863.1:585130426-585434062 GCF_019393635.1 Dromiciops gliroides | reverse complement strand
CTCCGCCCCGAGGGGCGGGGCGCGGGCGGAGGCGACCGGGCAGCTATGGCGGCGGCCTGAGAGCGCGGGCGGCGGCGGCGGCTGCTACGGAGTCCGCACGGGGTCAGCGGCAGCGCGAGAGTGGAGCGGTGAGGTCCGGCCCGTGGGATGGGGTTCCTGGTGACGGCTTGGGAGGGGGAGGCCCCGTGAGGGGGCTTGAGTGTGTAAAGCACTCCTGGGGAGGGGGCTGAGTGCGTTAGATTCCGGGTGGTGGGGGGTGTCTGTATGTGTAAGGCCCAGAGGGGAGGGCTTCTGCACACATGCATACACACACATCTGCATCTTGGTGAGACTGTTGTGAGGAGCACGTGACAGGTGTGGGGGGGCTATTTGGGGCCTGGGAACACATGACAGGTAGGGTGAACAAGGGGGACATACATGACAGGTGATAGTGATTTGGACAGGGCATATATAAGGAGTGACTGGACCTTGAGGACTGAGTGTTCACAACATTGACGAAGGGGGACATGGAAATGTTATATAGAGTATGAAGAAATGTGACCCTGGGCAGAAAAATGGGGACCAGATTCATATCACCTGGAAGGGGGTGTCTAATTGGTTTACTTTCTCATTATGCAATTGCCTTATATGAGACTCTTACTCCAAGACGCCTAAATCCATTCAGGTCATGTGTCCTGTGAAATCTTTGTACTCCCTTTGTGGCCCATACATCTCTTTTCTTTCCCTTGGTTCCAGACTAGGCTAAGATGAGGGTTTTAAAAGGTCTTTTCTCACTGCTTAGGAAAATAGGGTAAAATAACAAACCAACCCTCAGAAGCCCAAATTTGTCATGTTAAATAGAGCACGTAAAGTTTATTCTAAAATGCCTCTAATCTGACCATAGAGGCCAGTACAACTTTATAGCTAAATAAACCTTGCTTCTATCTAGGATTGTACTTCACATGTGGCCAGTTGCTATCCATCACTGGAACAAACTCGTTGGTGTTTCTCCAGGTTTACCTAGAACCCAACTCCTGGTTTTTCTTTTCCTTCAGAATTGTTCTCTTCTTCATATTCACTTACCTTCCCCCTTGGTCCCAGAAACTTTTCCATCTGGAGCCATATGGACTTGGGGGGTTAGGGGGTGGGTGGGTATTAAGACTCTAGGACATGTATGAATGATCATTACTTGCCAGCAGTTTTCCACATTAGCTTGACTCCACCTAAGTTGCTTTATTGGTTTATTTCTGGGGTTTCCCCATTCTCTGGGAAAATGTTAGACACACAAGTATGTGATAGACATTAGTAAATAATAATTTCTTAGAGAATTCCCATCAGAAGTATAGGAAGGGCAGCTAGGTGGCACAGTGGACAGAGCACAGGCCCTGGAGTCAGGAGGACCTGAGTTCAAATATGACCTCAGACACTTAACACTTACAAGCTGTGTGACTCTGGGCAAGTCACTTAACCCCAATTGCCCTGCAAAAAATAAAAAAAAAAAGTATAGGAAAGAACCCTTTCTCCACTAAGGCAATATGGGAACATGGTATATTCAACATGGGTGAAAGTGAGGAAGGTAGAAAGCCTATTGAATGACCTGCTGGTGGTAGAGTGAATATAGAATGATGATAACCAGGAGGTGAAGGCAAGGTTATGTTGCAAGTTTGTAGGAAGACTCTATGGGACTGACCAAGTTATGTAGTTGTATCAGATCTTTCGATATATTAGCCATTGATTGTAGCTTAGTTAAATTTTTGTTATTTCAGTGATCTTTATTGTTACAGGTCTCAGTAATAATCTAACTTAGGGAAAAGACATTCATAGAACTCAAGAGCTAAGAGGGAACTTAGAGGATCCTCTAGTTCACTCTCCCTCCCAAATCCCCAATTTATAGATGAGGAAACAGAGGCCAGAGAAGTAAGATGACTTACAGAAGGCCACACTGGTGGCAAATAGCAGAGACTCTATTCTAATCCTGGTATTCTCACTCCAAACCCAGTTAGAAAACAACATATAGAGAAGCCACATATAATATTCTAAATACAAGGATTGGATACATTAGATACAGGGAAGATTGCTTGGAGGAAGTACCTCAGAAAAGGTACGCAGAAGTGGCTGCTGGATGCTCATCTTTCTGAGCGTTGTAGAGAGGATTCCTGTTTTAGGCAAAGTTTGGACTAAATTATCTCCATGAGGTCTTTTGACTGAGAGTCCATGAGAAAAGTGAATTTTGCTCTAGGACTTGAAGGATGTAGTAGACATGGATTATCTGGGAGGAAAACCTGAAGGGAGCTTGTTAAGGGAGGAGATTGAGGGGGAAGAAGGGTGGGACCTAAGTAGATCCCAGATGATGATTGTGAAAGTACAAAGTATATTAGTAAATAGGGCAATGGGATTTCTCTTTTAAAGTATTTGAAGGGGCAGCTAGGTGGCGAAGTAGATAGAGTACCGACTCTGGAGTCAGGAGGACCTGAGTTCAAATATGGCCTCAGAGGGCAGCTAGGTGGCGCAGTGGATAGAGCACTGGCCCTGGATTCAGGAGGACCTGAGTTCAAATCCGGCCTCAGACACTTGACACTTACTAGCTGTGTGACCCTGGGCAAGACACTTAACCCCAATTACCCCCCCCACACACACACCAAAAGAAGAAGAAAAAGTATTTGAAGACCTTTTTGGTGGAAAAGAGATTAGACTTATTCTGTTTGATCCCAGAGGACAGAACTAGAATCAATGGGTAGAAGTGGCAGAGAGGAAGATCTCAATTCAATTAAGGAAAACTTTCCTAATAATTAGAACTGTCCAAAAGTGGAATGGGCAGCCTAAGGCAGTATATATCTACTAAATGAATGGGATAGACTGTAGGGTAGGGCTATAGTGGTTCAGAGTGAGATCAGGGAGAGCTGTACTGAGCAGGCACAGCTTCTGGGATAAGGTAGGAATTGAACTCGAATTTAGAGAGGTTAAGAGGAAGAAGAAGGGTGAATGGATCAAACACAGGTGCTAACGAAGGAACCGCCAAAGTATATTTGGGGGACAGTGAGACTAGAACAAAGGTTGTGTGTAAGGGAGTAGTAGGAAATAAGATCGATGTGGTCAGATTATTAAAGGCTCTGCATGTCTGGTTATGGAGTTTGTACTTTACCCAGGAAAGAATAGAACAAACAGAGCGAAAAGGAATTGTAGAGCGAGATAGGTGAGAAGAAGCACTGATCAACTTCAATTTTTAAGTGGTAAAGGAAGATCTTACATGGGCTCATTTGAGATTTTGTGTTTGTGTCCACCACTGTGACTGAATCATTGAAATGGGTGTTCCCCTTTCTAGCTGTGGTTTGTTGTATCCTACCCAGCTTGAACCCCTTCTTGAAGTAGTACTTCCTTTCTTCTAGGCATTTAATCTCAAAACCTCAGAGTCACTTTGACTCTTTTCTCTCATTCTCATCCAGGTTTTTGATTGGTCCTGTCTTATTGAAGCAGTTACCTAAGTTGAATAAGATTAAGTTTATGGGTCAAATATCAATTTCCGCATTTAGATTGAAAATAAAATAAAACATTATCAATCACCTACTATGTGCCAAGCACTGTACTGAGTGCTGGGGATACAAAGAAAAGTAAGATAGTCATTCCCTGCCCTCTTGGAAGGTGGAAATTTAGCTGGAACTTGAAAGAAGCCAGAGAAGGATGCTAAGAGGCAGGGATGAGGAGGGAGAGTATTCTGGGGCTGGGTGATAGCCAGTGAAAATGCTTGGAGTCTGTAGGTATGATAGCAGTACCTTGGGAAGTAGCGGGTTTCCTCTTAATTGAAGTCTAAGGTAGAAGGGAAGGGAAGGGGATTTATTAAATACTTATTATTTACCAGATATTGTGATGAAGGGTCTACAAATATTGTATTATTTGTTTCTCACAGTTATTATTCCTATATTGTAGTTGAGGGAATTGAGGCAGATAGGGGCTGACTTGTCTAGAGTCACACATGTAGTAAGTGTCTGAGGCCAGATTTGAGCTCAGTTCTTCTTGACTCTAGGCTCAGTGCTGTGTTCACTGTGTCACCTAGCTAGATGACCACATGTTTGGGGTAGTATAAGAAGGGTTCTTTACCAGGCTGGGCTTAGATGGTTTTTGAAATCTCTTCCAGTTGGTAGATTCTCTGATTCTTTAAATTACCTTAGGATCTCATGCATTCCCTGTCATGGATGCTATAAAAGAGATTGCTTTTCAGGTTTGAATTGTAATAGATGATGTCTAAGGTCCTTGCAACTTGGAGATTCCTTGATATTGTGATATAATCTGACTTAAATAATATTTGGATGAGGAGTAATAGGTAATGGGGAGGAGATTATGATAGGGATGGTGTGGCTTACATGGGGAAAGTTTTATGTGGTCACTACATATACATAACAGGTTAGGGGTTATGGTGTGTGAATTATGGATAGGGTGGATGTTGCTGTGAATTTATATGAGGTCATTCAAGAGCCCTTCTAGAGCTAGGTGAATGGATCCCTGTCTTTGCTTTTCTCTGAGGAGGAGATGTCATCTCATCTTTGCCATGGGTGATCTTGTTTGGTGTTGTGGAGTGTGTGTGTGTGTGTGTGTGTGTGTGTGAGAGAGAGAGAGAGAGAGAGATTCACAGGCAATTGCAGGTAGATGAACTTCCCTGACAAATGCTCTGGGAGGAATGGGAGTTAGTTCTGTTGAAGACCTCCCATCTAGGTGGGGTGAGGCCCACACCCAGAGCAAAGGTTGATGGTTGAGACTGGGCCACTCCTTCCTGCCCCAGTGCTGCTAAGGGGTAGAATTCAGTGGGCACGTTGGCATCTTGGCTACTCAGTGCCCATGTGACTTGTTGGCACTTCCTGACTGAGTGCCTGGTTTCAGGTCAGTGGTCATCTCTTATAGCTTCTCTCCTCCTGGCTTTTTGGTCCCAGGGTACTGTGATACTGGGTTCTTTCTTCTACCCCTAATACCTTTCTCAGAGGGTATGTTTCTACCTAGTTCTTCTCTGGCATTGCACTAGTCTAGTATATGAGGGAGGGGGCACTGCTATCTTGTGCTTGGATAGGGGTCAGGGAGAGGAGAGAAGGTTAGGAATTTCAGGCCTTGCACCACCTTTGGCCAGGTACTGTCTCTTTCCTCCCAGCCCCACTCCCTATAGATTAAGTGGGGAGTAGGATACTTAGTGGGCATTAGACAATGAGTTGTGAATATCCATAAGACATTTAGCTGGACCTAGACTAGCCTAGATAAAGAGAACTTTGAAAGTTTTTCTCTGAACTCTTCTCTGGGAAGAGCAGGAGAGGCTTGTTTACCAAGTGGACTACGTAGAGCCTACTCCTAACTCCTGGTTGCTGTGGAGTTCCCTAGGGAGGAGGAATGGGGGTGGTGAGGATGGAGGCTTACAGGAAAGGCCTAGCTTTGTCAGGATGACAGGCACCATCCTGAGTTCCTCTTGTCACTGATCCAGGCCTGTGCATGCTTCTCCTTCCTCCTCATACTTTGTGTAATTCTGGACCACGTGGGTGGCTGTTGTGTGTAACTGATGGTACCTGCCCGCATGTACCTGCCTGCATGTGTGCTTAGAAGCCCAGAGCCACCTTTACCTCTTTATTTAGTCTGACTTCTCTTCAGCTTTTGGTGGGAGGAGGGGTGCACACTTTCCCTTTTCCTAGTTGCCATCCTGAGCCTCTTCTGAATGCTATGTATTTTTGAAGAGAGAGTATGTGTTGGTGTGTGTTTGTTCTATATATGTGTGTGTTTATGTGGCAGGGTGAAAACTTTAGCCTCCATTCAGGCAGCAGACATAAAGGAAATCAGCAGGACCAGTAGTCACTCTACTGAACAACACTGGGATGGGGAGGGAGGGAGGGAGGTGTGGAGAGACTGTTCTCAGAAGACCTATCCCTATACCATTTTGCTAAGGTTCCCTCCTTCAATTGGAATGCCAGATTCTCTAAACTTTGCCTCAGATTCTTAACTGGGTAGAAGTGGCAGAGAGGAAGATTTCAATTCAATCAAGGAAAACCTTCCTAATAATTAGAACTGTGGAATGGGCAGCCTAAGGGAGCCTGGGCCTATGCTGTCCTTGGCTCAGCTTTCACTTCCATTTTATCCCTACAGTCTGATGTATGTTCCTGTCACCATGGAGGATCGTGGATCCCTCCAAACTGGATGAAGCAAGTAGGAGCCACAAGGAGAGGGAGCCCTCAGTTGGCGAACCCCAGGAGTGTGGTCCCTGGGATTCCAGCCAGCCTACCCTTCCACCCCATGGAGAAGATGAGTTGGCTGAGCAAACTGGCCCCTCGGGGTCCTGGACACCGTGCTCCCAGAACCAACAGTCCACAAGCTCCTGTTACTGCTGATCCAGAGACTTGCCTCATGGTCTTCAAGAACCACTGGTCTCAGGTAGGACCCCACTTTCTCACCTGCCTCTGTGTAAAAAAGTCCATTCTTGTCCTGCCCTTTCTCAGTAAGCACCCTGTATCACTCTTCCCTAGTTTTCCCCCTAGAACCACTCCCTCTGCTTGTATCGTGCGCTTCCTTAGTGAGTCCATCCCTAAATGTGGGGTTAGGGAGCCAAAGAAGACAAGGGTGTATATCTGTGGCAGGGGTGGGGGAAAAGGGCATTTTGGTTTCCAACACTGTGCCTTGTTCCTATGTAGGTGAAGAGGGTATCACGAGGCAGTGCCTGTGGGCTGAATTCCTGAGAAGGTCCTAGGAACTACACTCATAGTTCTCCAATTTGCTCTTCTCTCATTTGTAGGTAGTCAGGATCCTGGAGCGGAGGGCCCCACAAGCAGCTCCTGGAGGGTCAGATGACCTCAGTGCTGTGCACAATCACATGTACCAGATGTTGACGTTGCTGGTGGAGGACCGTGCGACTCCTTCAGCTCCCACAGCCCCAGGCCCCCTTCTGGAGTTTGCCCTTCAAGAGGATCTTCTAGCAAGGGTGCTGGCCTGGCAGCTACAGTGGGATGGGCCTGGGGATGGGGTAGGGGCCGAGGAAAGGCGGGCCGAGCAGCTGAAGCTGTTCGAAATGCTGGTGAGTGAGACCCGGCAGCCACTACTGCATCACCGGCCGGTTCGAGAGGCCCTGCTGACCTTGTTGGAAGCTTGTGGTCCTCCCACTAGTCCTGCACTGGATGCTGGCCTTGTGCTCCTTCTCAGCCAGCTGTGTGTGTGTGTGGCTCGGGAGCCTGCACTACTTGAGCTCTTCTTACAGCCTCCTCCTGAGCCAGGAGCTGCACCTCGCCTGCTGCTCTTCTCCCGCCTTGTCCCTTTTGTGCACCGTGAAGGGACGCTGGGTCAGCAAGCCCGAGATGCTCTGCTGCTACTTATGGCACTGTCGGCTGGCAGCCCCACTGTGGGCCAGTACATCGCTGACCACTCCTACTTCTGCCCGGTCAGACCCCTCTTCCCTGACAGTGGGCTAGGGGAGGGACTTAATATGGATGGTAGAGCTCCAGAGGTAGCGGAAAAGTCAAGGGTGAGCCCTGGGGTCCTATTCCTACTTCCTCCTTCATCCGCCACCTTAGACAACTTCCAGGGAGCTAGCAACCTAGGTCGGGGAAGGCTTTGGTGAGCTATGAGCCATCTGGTAACCAGGTTATCCCCCCATTTGCTATGGCCCCAGGTGCTGGCTACAGGACTGAGTGCTCTGTACTCATCTTTACCCCGGAAGATAGAGGTTCGGGGGGATGACTGGCACTGCCTGAGGCGGGAAGACTGGCTGGGAGTACCAGCCCTCGCACTCTTTATGAGCTCCCTGGAGTTCTGCAATGCCGTCATTCAGGTAAGGGGAGTCAGGAAGCAGCAGGGGGATGGAAGACAGTTGGAAACTTGTCTGAAGTTCTAGATGTCAGTTATCCAAGTGGAAGGGACCTGGGTGTGACTGTGTACTTTAGGGTGGTAGGGAGGGGTTGGAATGCTAGGAGCTCTAGCAAAGAGTACCATCTCTCTTTCTAATGCATGTGAGCGTGCGTGCTTGCGTGCGTGCGTGTGTTTCCTTATACCTTTACTCATCAGGGCCTGGGGGCCAGGTTGCCTTCTCCCTCACCATCAGTTCCCCTGCAGGTGGCTCACCCAATGGTTCAGAAGCAGCTGGTCGATTACATTCACAATGGGTTCCTGGTGCCTGTCATGGGCCCCGCCTTGCACAAGGTGTGGAGCAGGACAGGAGGTGGGGACTGGTTGGGAGTGGGGTTGGGTATGTCTTTAAGTCTTATCCTGACCCCCCTGGCCCTGGGGATGGTGGTGGTGGAAGATTATCCTCTTCCCTCTTCCCTTCTCTCCTCCCTCCCTCCCCCAGTACACACACTCTCCTCACGTCTTCCCCTCGTACTCACTCTGGGGAATAGTTGTCAGATTGGGATATGTGTGTGTAGGGGGTCCTGATTCCCATCCCCTCCCCCTCCCCCCACCCCACCCCTAGAGCTCTGTGGAGGAGATGATTGCCAGCACAGCGTACCTGGAGCTATTCCTTCGCAGCGTATCCGAACCTGCCCTACTCCGAACCTTCCTGCGCTTCCTGCTGCTCCACCGGCATGATGCTCACACCATCCTTGACACCCTCGTCTCACGAATCAGCAGTAACTCACGGGTACAACTCCTGTCCTTGGTCATGGCTACTGCCCCTAGGTCAGGCTGCTTCTTGATTTGTGTCTGCTCCCATATCCTTATTGCTATCCTTTGACCCACCCTGCATCATCTCATCTCTGAACAAGGCTCCTATCCTCCTTGGGCCTTAGATTTTCCACTTTGGCTTCATGCCTGCACTGATTTTACAAATGCCTCTGCTGGTTACTGTCCTCAAGAGATAATTATTCTCTCCACTTTTTTTCCTCATCCTGATAAGACCCTATAGTCTCCAAGGTATCTACTGGATCTTCTATCCTCATTTGTCTTAGGCATGCTTAATGGCCACTTCTAATGGCAATTACTTAGATGGATTCAGGTTTCCTTACCTTTTGTTATAAGCTGATAACTCCTTTAGGCTCAGTCTCCTGTGTGGCCTTTTGGTCCAGGGGGCAGCTATCAGTCTACTTTTAGTTTTCCGTGTTCATTAACAAACAATTACTGGACACCTACTGTGTTAGCAGGCTTTGTGTGGGGATATGAAATTGATAGGATTGTTAAGCAGTGACACTTGGAAGGAGGGTGCTAACACTCATAGCTAGACCCCGGGACTAATATTATTTTCTCTTAAGGAACCATACCATACAGATGATGGGGGTGAGGTTGAACTCTGCTTTTCCTGTTGCTAACAGTCTCTACTTGACCTCTGGCATCCCAAAACACTTTCTTTGCTTTCTTTGCTTGGTTATGAACACAATTCCTTCTTTCTCTTAGGTCACTTGAGATAAAGGTTTAGATGTTGGGGATGACCATGCAGCAGGCCTCCTGTGGAGAGCAGATCTATTACCACTTTACTGCCTTCTTTGAAGTAGATATGATGGTGTTTTTTTTTAATGCTTTATTAATTTATTTCATCTATGATTTTGTCAGTGTTGAGTACTCCTTCCATAAACACAGATTGCAATCCTTCTTTACCTCAAGAGACAGCCTTTACTGATTGCTGTGGCCCAAAATGTCATCATACTTTGGTCAACCAACCTGGTGATGAGCCTTTTTGAACTCTGCTGGGTTGGTTCTAGTATCAAAGATGTAGGGCTCCTCACCAGGCCCCTTTTATAATAACTCACATTCCATGATCCTTTATCATTTATAAAATGCTTTCCTTAGAATATGCCAGAGAGGTAGGGAGTGCTGTCCTCCCCTTTACCTGAGGTTCAACTTCTCATAGTTAACATAGCCACTAATAGCTGCTGTCGGTTTTAATAGCAGTTGATATGTACATAGCATTGTAAGGTTGACAAAGAGCTTTACCAGCTTTACTGGTTTTCGTGTGATCCTCACAACTTTGAGGTTTTGGTGTTGAATTCCTCATAGATAAGGAGACTAAGGTTCAAAAAAATTGATAACTTTGGTCATTTTGATGCTGCTAGGAAGTGGTAGAGCCAGGTTTTGACCTCCTGCTTTCAAAGTCCAGTGCTCTTTGTAGGCCGGTTGGTCTTGGACACTGGTCTCCCCCAGAGCATTTTAGAATTTTCTCTCCAAGATCTGTTACTTGACAATGTATGTTCTCAGTTGGTGTTTTTTTTTTCCTTCTCCTTTAACTTCTTTTCCTTAGAGCTGGAAGGAATCTTGGAGTTCTTCTGATCCAGTTGTCTTATTTTACAAATAAAGAAACCTGGACACAGGCTGGTCAAGTGGTTTGTCTTAGGTCACAGAAGTAGTGACCCCCAAAGCTGAGATATGAACCCAGGTCTTCTGACCCCAGAGCTAATGCTCTTTCTACTTGTTAAGCTAAGGGGAAGGACAACAGCTAGAGTTCAGTTCCAGGCACCACATTTTAGGAAAGGCATTGAAAGTGGAGAGTGTCTAGAGGAGGTCAGTGAGGATGGTGAAAGAGCTCAGTTTCACATCATATGAGGATTGGCTAAAGGGGTTGGGCATTGCCTGGAGAAGCAGAGATTTAGGGCTGCTGGCACGGTACCTTCACATATGTGCTGGGGCCTCATGTGCAAGAGGGATTGAACTTCTTGCAAGAACAATGAGGGGAAGTTAGAGAGGGAAGTTTCATTCGGAAAGTTTTGCTTTACACCAAACAATTAAAAAATTTCTAAAGTGGAATGACCTGCCTCAAGAGGTCTTCAAGTGAAGGCTGGCTGTCTACTTGGGTCTCATAGAGGGGATTTCTATACAGGGGCCTATTCGACTAGCTGACCTCAGAGGTCCCAGCCAACTCTAAGTTTCTGTGTCTGTACCTAGGCAGAGAGAATGTGGGGAAATCGAGGAACCCCAGAAGCCATAGAGAAATTGGCTACAGCAGCTCTTGCCTCTCTTTTTTTGTTTGTTTGTTTGTTTTTTTTAGGGCAATGAGGGTTAAGTGACTTGCCCAGGGTCACACAGCTAGTAAGTGTTAAGTGTCAGAGGCCATATTTGAACTCAGGTCCTCCTGACTCCAGGGCCGGTGCTCTCTCCGTTGTGCCACCTAGCTGCCCCAGCTCTTGGCTCTCTTGCCTCCACAGATCTTGGGAGGGTCGGTTCTTTAGGATAAAAGAAAATAGCAGGTAGTGCTGAGACTTGCTCATTTGTAAAGGAACTATGTCTCCCTCCATCCCTGGGTCAGTGCTTCTTAAGGACATCTGCACACATAATTATACTCCATGGCACAGCCTTTCCATTCCTGTGTGCTCTGCCCTGCCTCCCTGTCCTCCCTCCCAGCCTCCTGTTCGAAACCCTAAGGCCTCCCAGTTTCTTTATCCCTGCCTCCTTTTCCTGTCTCTCCCCTTTGTACTTTCCTTTACTTTTAGAAAAGGGGTAGGGTTCTTAACCTGTGCTCCATAAACCCCCCATACCCCCTACTCCAAGCCATCCCCTTCCCCCCCTTTCCCCCTGCTCTGTCCCTACCACAAAAGGTCCATGGATAGATGTTAGAGAGTCCATGAACTTGGAAAGGAAAAAAAAATTACATCTTAATTTTCACTAACCTTAAATGGAAATTTAGCATTTCCTTCAATTATGAATTTAAAAGTACACACATTACAGTGAGGAAGGGTCTATTGGCTTTACCAGATTGCCCGAGGCACCCATGATGCAAAATGTTAAGCAGCCCTGCTGTAGAGCAAGCAAGATGACTCAGAATCTCTCCTTGTGTGAAGCTCCTCCTACTTCCTAGGGCAAACCTTCCTGGTTACCTAATCTCTCCAAAGACAGATATTCAGCTACATTGTCACTGAGTACACTGTTTGACACAGTTAGAATGTTTTAGAATAGGCTTTGCAGCTATTCAGGGACCCAGTTCAACATTCTCCAGACAAGCTTATGTGCACAGCATGGTGGGAGGCGCTGCGCTTCTTCCACTTCTAGACAAGGATCAAGATCTAGATCTGGAAGGAAGCTTAGAGGTCGCCTAGCCCGGCCCCTTCATAGATCAGGAAGCTGAGGCCTAGAGAGGTTAATGATTTGCTCGTGGCCACCCAGGCAGCAAGTGGCAAAGCCAGGATTTGAACTTAGGTCCTACAACTAACTCTAGGCTCCCCACTCTTTGTGCTGGGTTCTACTGCCTCCCTCATGAGAGTGTGTAGTTTAGTAGAGGCCTAAGACACCAGTAGATAAACTAGGATATGCAGTGTCACTGAGCAGGGTGCAGTAGATTGGGGTCTGAGAATTAGAAAGTCATTGCCAACTTGGAGTGAGGGAGGACTTTGTGGAGGGGGAGCATTTGAATTGGGTTTTAAAGGATTGATTGGAATGCACCAGAATAAGAGGAGGGAATGGAGGAGATTTCAGGCTTAGGGAACAGTTGAGCAAAAACACTCCTAGGATGCTGGAGAGTGGTCCATTTTTTGTGGCAGTTCAGAGTATGTGAAAGGGACTGTGGATGGGAAAAGATCAGAAAGGTGGTAGGGGGTACAAAGTTGTGAGGAGCCATGAATGCCAGAGGGTCATTTCAACTTTGCTCAGTAGGCCGTAGGGAGCCACTAATGATTTTTGAGGAAAGGACTGAGCAGATAGATTACTCTGGCAATTTGTGAAAGATGTATTGGTGTGGGAAGACCTGGTAAGTGCTACTCCAGTAGTTCAGGTGAATGGTAATGAAGGCCTCTATTGTGGTTGAGAGTGGAATTAGAGAGGACCAGAGAGCATTTTTTGTGGACACCCAACTTGTGACATCATAGCTAATGAGACAAAAATTCAAACCGATAAGCACATCACCCCTAGGAAGGAAAGAATGGGTCTTTCACTATTGACCCTGTGGTCCCTATGCCCATGGGCTGTCTCCTTGTGCCCTGCTGAGTGTGAGACTCAATGCAAATGATCCCTTGAAAGATGACTAGACTCCTAGTCAGACCGTCTGGGTTCGTATCTAGGTTCCAGCATTTGTAAGCTGTATGACCTTGGGTAGTTACCTAACTTCATCTGTAAGATAAGGATGGCAATACTTGCCAGTGTCATGGGGCTCTTGTGGGGAAAGCATTTGTAAATCCTCAAGTGCTATAGAAATGTGAGTTGTTATTTTTAGCTGATGGGAGGGAGAGTTGTAGGTGATTGTGCCTTTCCTCATATCAACATGGTCTCTGCCTGAAAGGTGGTGGAGGGCAGTAGGGAATGGGAATTTCATGCAGATGACCTCTTCCTCCTAGCTCTCTACTGTTGCCCTCAGCCTGGAGACTTGTGGGGGGTGGGGACCTTTACGGAAGTGACCCCTTCCTTTCCCTTCAGCTCTGCATGGTCTCCCTGAGCCTCTTCAGGACCCTTCTGAACCTCAACTGTGAGGATGTGGTGCTGCAGCTGGTGCTTAGGTACTGTGAGTGGGAGCATAGTTAACCCCCTTTCGAGTACCCTCAGTGATTTCCCCCCCTCCCCCCCACCAGGAGGGCTTGGTGAAGGGAGGGCGCTGTTTGGGAGACTTCAGTGGGCCCAGCTGTGCATTTTTCTTAGCTAGGTGTGAGCAGGTTATGAGAGAAGGCTCTAATATAGTCCTCTTCCTAACATCAACTACCTTCTCCCTGCCCCATCCATCCATGGCTCCCTCTTTGCCTTCCCTCATTCCTGTATTTTTTGATTCCCTGGGCCCTAACTCCCCAAGCTCCCTGAATCTTAGTTTCTGTGTCTCCAGACTCCTTGTCCCTCAAGTATCTGACCCCTGACTGCTGTTTCTCCTTGTTTTTCAAGTATCTGACCCCTAGCTGCTGCTTTTCTGTTTCCCTTAGGTATCTGGTCCCATGTAACCATGTCATGTTGAGCCAGAAGCGAGCTGTACGTGACCTGGACCTGTATGGGCGGGCAGCTGACAAGTTCCTGTCCTTGATCCCTCGATGTTGCCGACATCGTGCCCCAAGTCCGCCCCACCTGGAGCAGGCTTCCTGGGCTCGAGGTGGGGATAACCACTGGCAAATATGGACTGGCTTTTTGGAAGGAAGCTTGTCATAGAGTATCTCTAATCCCACATAGAAAGTCTAGAGTGGAAAGGATTTGGGCCAACTCCTGCCTTTGAATAGAACTCTCCCCAGCCCCATCTTCCTCCTGTCCCATCCCAGCCCCCTCCTTGTTTTGTTTTTGGCCTGCACCACTCCATCAGCTTCTCCATTCTTTTTCTGTTTGGGACCTAGGGAATGGAGGGGTGGGACTGGGATGATGATTTGAAAGGTGAAGAGAGGTGGAAGAAGATTCGCTTGTCCTGATCTGTTCTGCTATCCTGATTTGTCTTCTTATTTCCCGTGTCCTCCATCCTGACTCTTCCTCCTTTGCCTGTCCTGCCCTCTGCCATGATCAGCTTTCCCTCATTCCATAGTGATTCCCAGGATGACCTTTGTTTTCCTCATTTGTGTCTCCAGGCCCCAGCAGCCCCAACTTAGACTCCTCATCAGTGGTGACAGTAACCCGGCCCTCCACACCATCCCGCCTTGCTCTTTTCCTTCGGCAGCAGAGCCTGGGCAGCACAGAGCCGCCGAGCCCCTCTCCCCGCTCTCCCAGCCTGGCCCCATCACCGGCCCCCAGCCCTGGCCACCGGCCTGGCCCTGTGGAGGAACCAGGAGAGCTGGAAGACAACTACCTAGAGTATCTTCGGGAGGCTCGGCGTTGCGTGGACCATTGTGTTCATGCCTGCCGTTCCTGGTCTGCTCCCTATGATGGGGAGCAGCCCCCTGCTGACCCTAGCCCTGTGGACCCTGGCTCTGGCCCCATGGGCCCTCGGACTAAGAAACGGAGCCTGCAGCCAGAGGAAGAGGATGGGGAGGAGGGGGTAGAGGGAGAGGAGGAAGAGTTAGGAAGTGGGGGCCATGTGGGGGCACGGATGTTGTCTCTGGGGGAGGGAGAGGGTTCTGGCCTGCTGACCTCTCTCCAGGTCAATGGAGCGCTAGGGCCTTGGCCTGAGGGGGCCAAGAAAGTGCGTCGGGGGCCAGGTGAGGGAGTAGGGGAACAGAAGGGGGGGATTGGAGGGTTGGTTGGGCTGGAGGGTTTTGGGAGGGAGCTAAGAGAGTTGGAGGTGGCACTGAGTAATGGGGGGGCTGGGCCAGATTCGCGGCATGAATCTCCATTGCCTGAAGAGGAGGAGGCATCCTACGAGAGCTTCAGCTGCCCACCCGAGCCCCTTGGCCCCCTCCTCAGTAGCCCCCTTCGGATTCCCAGTCAGCTGCCCAGCCAACCCTTCACAGGTGAGTCCTTTCATTCTGCTGTTTTTCCTCATGATCACTGTGCTGTGGGTCTTTGGGCAGTGTCCCAAGTGTGCTTTTACTGCTATTGCCTGTTTCTCCCATTTTCATCCTGTATTGAGTGAGGGGTTTCTTGACCTTTGTGCACCTTGGCTTATATTCTTAGTGGGTTGGATGAGACTTCTTGGCCAGTGTCTCATCTGTGTCCAGACCATAGGAATCATAAGGCCTCACATTTATCTAGGAATTGAAGGTTTACCAAGTAATTTACATATATCATCTCATTTGTTCCTCATAATGACCCAGAAAGTGGTTGCTATTCTTAGCCCCACTTTATTGACAATGGAACTGAGATGCCAAGAAGGTAAGGAATCTACTGCCTGGGGTCACACAGATAGCAAGGACTGAAGGTGACATTCAAGCCCAAAGGCCTCCCTAACTCCCAGCCTAGCGCTCTGTTCATTCTGACACTATCATGTGTTTCTTGGCCTAGGTTTTTGTGTTTCTCATTTCATGTGTGATTGCCCTCGCTAATTTCTCATGCTTTCTATATCTTGTGCTGAGTAAGCGTTCTTGGCCCATGGTGTATCATGTCATGTTTGTTCCAAGGCCCACTCTGAGGTCATGAGTTTCCCCATTGCAAATGTTCTGTTCTGACTTTATGTGACTTATACCCATGTCTTCCTGTATCTGGCCTGCTCCCAGAATTTATGTCTCTAGTCCTAGTGAATCATCAGTCTCCTGTGTTGTTTCAGGTTTACCAATGTTTTTTCACTGTACCGTGATCTTGTCCTATTTAGAAGGCATGTAGATGCTGTTTCATTTATGTAAAGCTTATCTATGTTTGGTCATCTACAGGATTATGTGCCATGTCTGGGGTGGGAGGCCTGTGTATGTGCACTCTGGTGTACATGTGGGAGGCATGTATATGATGTGTCCTAGATTAGAGCTGAAACCCCATATCCCTGTTGCCAAAGCAGTCCCTTGGTCCTTCAACTCCAGAATTTAACTCCTTTCTCTAGGACCAAAGTAAAGGGTCTGCTGCCCTCCCCTTCTGATTAGCTATCACCTCCAGGAAGTGCCACCAGGAGGCATCTTGACCACTATATGCTTCCACAGCCATCAACAAATTTATCACTTCCTCCCCCCTCAGTCTGAGTTTTACTAAATGTTTCCTGCTACTGAACTGAAGAACATGGAGAAAACAACTAAAATGTATCCTGGAAAAGGCTATTTGGGTGTAGAGTTGGGGCCTGACCTATTATCAGTTCTGGGCATAAAGAGGGGAGACCTCTGTGATCTTTTTCAGGTTTCTTTCTTCTTTCTTTTCTTTGCTCTCCTGCTTTAGCTACAATTCTGGTTTTCACTGGACTCCTTTCCTCATTGTTTGAATTATGGTTGGTCTTGAATTCTTGGTTCTGGACAGAAGTGGCTCAAACCAGCATCTCTTTACCATTTCTTTGTCTTATATGAGTCAGGCATTTGTTTTCCTTTGGTTTCAGGACTGCTTATTTATTCTGCAACTTCCACTATGCCTTCTTGATAGTCCTCAGGAGAAAGAACAAATGGACTTTTCTATCTGTGACCTTGAACATTCTTCTCTTGGCTTTAGTCTGCCCTGATCTTACTTTGGAGTCATCTCCTTTAGCAGCAAATTTTTCTGATTCTTGGCCTCAGGAAATGCTATTCTCTTCTGATATCTTTGGCCTGAGTCTAGATCTTGTAATTTCCTTTAGCACATCCTGTTTCTTCTGTCCTAATTGGCCTGGTGTAATCACACTTAGCAGTCCAGTCTCATTACTGGGTCTCTGTCTGGTGTATGTAACAAGTTATGTTGGTGTCTTGGTCCAGTGTCCTGGATAGCCATGTTGCCTAGAGGGTGGGTGGCATTCTGTTCTCTTCACCTTACCTTAGCCTTGCCACCCATTTGGTGGTTTCTATCATAGACTCAGAGTGCTCAGATGGAAAGGGGACTTAGAGGTGATCTAAAAACTCTCATTCTGATCATGGATCCTGAGACTTCAGGTATGGCCTCTCAGGTCTTTTCCACCTCTTATTCTGGGGCTTCTCTTTCCTCCCAGCTCCCTTCTTTGAGTATCTGCCAAATTCCATTACTTTCTCACATGGGTATGTGTCCATTTCTGCCAGTTATTACTTGTGTGATCTTGGAGAAATCATTTGGCATCTCGATATAAAAGGGGATTAGACTAAATGACCACTAAGATCCAGCTCGAATTCTCTGATCATCCATATCATAATCAATTGAAAGAGATAATAGAATTTAGAGTTTGTAGAGATCTTACAGATAAATCAATCAGTCAACAAGTATTAAGTGCTTACTGTTTGCCAGACACTGCTAGGCATTGAGGATACAAATAAAATGACTAAAGCAATTCCTCTTCTCAAGGAGCTTATGGTGCAGTCCAGTTACTTTTTTTAATAGAAGGCACAACTTGAGGACTAAGGGAGTTTAAGCTCTTTGACCAAAATCACCCAAGTACTAAAGTAGCAGAGCTAGGATTCTCACCCAGGTTAAGACTCCAAATAGAGTACTCTTTTCACCATGCTGGGATGACTTCAAGTGACCTATTCCTATACATTAGCATCCCTAATGAGTGAAGCCAATTGTGTGTGTGTGTGTGTGTGTTTGTTTCTCAGACTTCCCTGTAAACTTATAAGGCTGCCCATTTTACTTCTGAACAGCTATGATTGTTAGGGAGTTTTTCTTTACATTGAGTGGAAATCTACTTCTACAACTTCTACCTCTTGCTTCTGGTTTTGCCCGGAGGAGAGAGAATAAGCTTACTTCTTTTTCGACATGACATCTTTCACATTTTACTAATAGTAGAGTTATTCACCTACCCTGCAGGGCACTGTAAACCAATTGCTCCCCTCAGCAATACACAGTTCTATTAAGCTTACACAGAAGAATGCATAAGATATCATTAAGATAAAGGTGAGGTATGTAAAGTCTGGGTTCTGTGAGGTATATGTGGGTGTCCTGTCTTGTATGTTAGATACATGAGTCATCTCATTTTGGGAGGTGAGGGTAAGCCTTGTGTACCATGTTCCAGGCCCCTTCATGGCTGTGCTCTTTGCTAAACTGGAGAACATGCTGCAGAACTCACTCTATGTCAACTTCTTGCTGACGGGGCTTGTGGCTCAGTTGGCCTGTTATCCCCAACCCTTGCTTCGTTCTTTCCTGCTCAACACCAACATGGTCTTCCAGCCCAGTGTCAAGTCCCTACTTCAGGTAAGAGTGGAGAGTCCTTAGGAAGGGAGGGAGGGAGTGTGGTATAATGACTCGAGAGTCCAGAGGCCCACACTCAAGTCTTGGTGCTACCATTTTAACTGACTCCATGCTGTTAAGCACTTAACTTTGCTGAGCATTGAGATTCCTCATCTTATGTTCATGAGAGAGAGAAATCCTGGGTGGTGCAATGGGGATGTGGAGGAGAGGGCTGTTTGTGTACAGTGGATGAATATTCATGTATTTTGTGTCAAGAGGAAAAATGAGGGTAAGGGTAAAGGCCCAGTGTCACCCAAAGAACCCAGAATTAAGAACATAGGCAAGTTGTAGGGCTTGGAGCAGGAATTGGAGAGTGTGATGAGCCTGACCTTTGAGGTCTGTCTGGGAGCAGCCTGGCTTGTGCAAAAGCTGTCACCGAGTTCTGCTACACAGGTGCTGGGCTCAGTGAAGAACAAGATTGAGAGCTTTGCAGCCTCTCAGGAGGACTTCCCAGCATTACTCTCCAAAGCCAAGAAGTACCTCATTGCCCGGGGCAAGCTGGACTGGGCTGAGGGTCCTGGGACTGGATCTGTCCCACGACGCCCAGATACCCTTGGTGAGGTCCTTTCCCCTCCCGCCTTCTGAATTCCTTCTTAAGACCTCTAATTCAATCTCTCTGACCCCTTCTGGAAGCCTTCTCCCTCCTCCCTCCCTTTCTTTCCTCTGATGACATCCAAACTATTATGACAGCTAGGTAAAGCCTCCACCCTTCCTTCCCCATCTCCCAATCCTGATTTCCTTATTCTCCTTTCAAACACCCAGTCCATACCTCCTGAGGTGTTATGCTCAAGCCCTGGGCCCTGTGGAATTGTTCATTCCTCTGAGCCCTCCAGTAGATACCCTGTTCCTCTAATCCTTCTGAGTCTCTCAGTGAAGCCCTAAAATCTCTAATCCTGATGACATCCTGCATTAGTTCTCCATCTTCCCAGAATCTCCACCTAGTGGAGACTTTTGGTGAGGTCTTGAGCCCCTAAGTCCCTCCCATCCTCATGTGGAGGACTACAACTTCTAAACAATAATAATAATGAAAATAGCCAACATTTACATAGCACCTACTAAGTGCCATCTTATCCTTAAGATGAGATCATTGCCAAGCACTTAGCACAGTGCCTGGCACTTAGATGTTATTATTATCCCCTTTTTACAGATGAGGGTATTGAAGCAACAGAGGTTAAGTGAAGCCCGAGTCACATCAGTCATTTCAGCATTTGTTAAGGCCTGCTGCGTATGAAGCTCTGTACTACGCTCTATATGTACTCTGTACATAGAATGAGAAAATACAGTTGCCGCCCTCATGGGGCTAACATTCACATAGACAAAACTACCATCAGGCAGTGTCTGATCACTTCATACATAATAAATACTACAGACAACTTGCGCGATTTGAATTGAGAGGAAGAAGAGGTAGCTTCTAGCTCTGGTGGACAGAGGCAGCCTTAGGGAGTTGGACCTCGAAGGATAAGGTTTGGAGATATGGAAAGGGAGGACATTCTCGGAAGGGAAAACAACTTCAGCAGAGTTTGGGAGTCAGAGAGACTGGGGAGCTTTCAGGAGACAGGAGAGCAGCTGGATGGAAATGGAGCATTTGGGAAAGTGGAAATGAGGTTGGAAAGTTTTGGAGTGGAGAATTTCTATAAAAGGGGAGTAGGTGACCAGGGATGATTGGGGGGGGGCAGGGTATGGATAGTTGGGACTTTATCCTGTAGTTTATGGGGAGCCATTGAAAAGGTCTCTTTGAGAAGCAGACTGGTAAGATGGACATGCTCAAGCTGTGTTTGGGAAAGACTGATCTCTGGTGGCCATGGGTACAGGCTGGATTCGGGGGGGGGGGGCATAGATGAGGGTTAGGTAGATGAGCTAAGAGGCTGCAGGGGTAGTTCAGGGGCAAGATAATGAGAGCTTGAACTCAGAAGTGAGAGGAAAATGTACGAGCAAGGATTTAAGAGTTGCAGAAGTGAGAGGAAACATAAGAGCAAAGATTTAAGAGTTCCCCCTCCCCTTTTTTTAATAGATGAGGAAATGAGACCAGAGAGGTTAAGTGATTTGGTTGTATCAAAGCCAGGATTTGAACCTAAGACCTCTGACTCCAAACCAAGTATTCTTTACACTGCACCATGCTACAAGGAGATGGAGAGAAGTGACAGGACTCAACAGCCCTGGAATTCAAAGATGTCTGTGAGGCTTTAAGCGTGACTCGTATCTGGTGGTTTTTGAGGGAGCAGTGTCCTGGAGGAGGTGATAAAAGATCATGGAGGGCACAGGTGGACAGGTGAGCCTTGACAAAGTAGAAGACTCTTCTTTGAAGGAAGGAAGGAAGGATGAGAATTTTGGGGTAAGAAATAGATATTTAAAGATGAGAAACATTGAGGGATCTAATGTCAGTGGCCCATGTATTCATTAGAGAAAGTAATGGCAGGTTTGATTCAGGGGCAGGAATGGGTATTGGCTTCGATAGGACTGTAGATGTGGCTTGCAGAAAAATTGAGTGCTTATACTGGGAGAGTAGACTGGAAGATTGATTAAAGGAGAGGAAAGAGCTGTCTATCTCTTTCCCTGTCACTTGACCCTGAGGGCAAAAGTACTAGAGAAAGCTTGGGTTGAGGAAAGGGAGGTAGAGGTTAGTCTGCTGGAATTGTGGTAATAGAGAAAGGTGGAAAGTGGGCCTAGTCCCAGGAAAGCACGTTGCATCTGCCTGTTTTCCCCAAACTTCCACTCCCCTCCATTCCTGGTTATATTCTTGGGGAAGAGAAAGAACCCAGCTCTTGGATGTGTCCTAAGCCTGGCTCTCCCTAAGAGTGTATGTGTAGGACTAGGATCTTCAGCTCAGCCTTGGCCCCTCCATAATCCTCTCTCTAATTTCTCCTACTTCCTAGTGAAGGCCCGGAAGCCATCCTTGGGAGAGCTGCTCCTTCGTCATGCACACAGTCCAACGCGATCCCGGCAGGCAGCCCAAGTACTTCCACAACTGGGCCGTGAAGGCCCTGGGCCGGCCCTGGGCCTTGGAGGGGGGTTGGGTTCCCATTCAGCTCTGGGGACCTTACCCTTGCACCTCCGGAGTGGCCCTGCTGAGCGTCAGGGTGAGGCTTTGCGCATCAAGAATGCTGTCTATTGTGCAGTGGTCTTCCCAGAGTTCCTCAAGGAGCTGGCTGCCATTTCCCAGGCCCATGCAGTCACCTCGCCCTTTCTGCTGGAGGCTTTTGAAGAAGGGCCCAGGACCCCTGCCAGGCCCAGCCCTGAACCCTAGTCCTTCCTTTTCCATCCCCCTTGCCCATTGGACAATCAGGAGCCCAGGGAGGGGGGCTGGATCTGAGGTGGGCTCCGTTTTTAGATGCCAAGGAGGCAGAAAGATAACTTTTTAATTTATTTGAGATGAATGTTTTATGGAGAACTTGTTGCAATATGTATAAAAGGGAAATGTCTAAGTACCTCTGATGCCTCCTTTGTGCTTCCCAAGGCTCATGACTGGGTGGGTGGGGATGCATGCACATGAAGGTTTGCTTGGGAGTGGGCAGCCTCATTTCTTCTCCCAGGCTCCATGCCTGAGGCTTCAGGCCTGGAAGGGTTAATTAGAGCTAGACCCTGGGCTTCCTGGGGCTCTGGCCCACCCACCCAGCACCCAGAAGGAAGAGGCAATGTTGGTCTGGGGTTGGTTTGGGGGAGTAGTAGCTGGTATTTATTGGGGACTAGGCTCCTTGCACCAAGCCCTTGGTGCTGAGCCCCTCCTCCTGCCTCCACTTTCCCCTTAGTCATCACTGTCGAATTCCGCTGATAGGCCCTGCAGCAGAGGCAAGGACATGGAGTGCCGGTCCGGGTCCCCTGGGCCCCCGCCCTGGTTACCTGATGAGGGGTTTCGGGGGCTGAAGAGCCAGTTTTCTGTTGGGGGTGGGGGGAAATACTGTCACAGTTCACCTGACCTGTGATCCCTTGGAACCCATCTCTTGGATCCTCTTGCCCAACCTATCTACCTTGTTCAAATCAGATATTATTTATAAAGTGCTTAGTACGGTGCCTGGCACATAGTAGTTGCTTAAGAAAATGCTTATTCCCTTATTCCCTCCCCCTGGATGACCTCATGCCTTGAACTTTACATTACAGCCCAATCCATCATCTAGATGCTCCTCTGGCCACCCACTGTACGTGTTCCCCCAAAGCTCTCTCCCTCCCACCCTAGGCCTCATATGGCAGCCCTCAAGGCTCCAGGGACTTGGTTCTTAAAGGCCTGAGCTCCATTCACCCCTTGACCCCTACACCTCTGTCTTATCTCCAAAGATTTGAGGTCCCATAATAGTCCCAGCATCTTAAGCACTTGACTCTGTGTCCTGTCCTGTCCTCTAAGGACTCAGATCCCATAACGTGGTTAATTCTATTGCCCCATCTCATGCCCCAGCCCTATCCCCTTGTTTCTTGTGACTTGACTCCTCAGGTACCTTTTTTTTTCCCGGTACCCGACAGCGTGTTTGGCCCCCTTCGGAAGGGGTTGCGACCCTTATAGGAGAACCTGGTTGTCCGTCCTGGGGGACCCTGGCTGGGTGGTGTGGGTGGCTGTTGGGAGGGCAGGGCATCAGTATCAAGAAGGGTATTGGATAGGGTTGAGGACAGGGATGGGGTCAGCACTGAGTTCACTGTGGACTCAGGAACTGGCCTGGCCCAGCTGGCTTCCCGAGGCAGTTTATCTCCAGTCAGTGGCCTCTGTGGGCCCAGCATGCCCTTGGGCTGAAGTGCAAACTTGAGGCAAGAAAAGGCCACTGGCAAGGGGCACTGAAGGTGCAGTTGGCGGGGCTCACAGGCTGTGGGTGCAAGGGCCAGCTGCAGCCAGGAGCAGGAGAAGACCTGGTAGATGACATAAATGCTGTGAGTGCCACGGAGCCAGGGCAGGGCTGGCTGGAGGCCTACTTGACCTGGTGGGAGTAGCAGAAAAGCCACCCGTTTGCGCAAGCCCCCCAGCTGCAGGCTGATGCGACAGGGATGCCCATCTACCAGTCTTGTTTCCTCATAGCCTACCTCAGCCCTGCCCTTGGGCGAGTACTCCCTTGTGCAGTGGGCAAAGGCGCCTTCAGGTCCTGTACGCTCCAGCAACCCTGGCAGTGGTCCCACAGGTAGCAGAGCCCGCCGACTCCGGCGTGGCAGACCTAGCCCAAGGGGCAAGGGAAGGCCCAGGCGGGCACGGATGAGCCATGGAGGTGGCTTTGACTTTTGCTTCACCAGCACTCCGAGTAGGTCATAGCATGCTGCATCTGCCAGGAAGGGAACAGCTACCACATTGGGTCCAAAGCGCTCCTCGATGACCTGTGGAGCAGTTGGGCAAGGGTCAGAGCCGGGGCAGCCATCATCCTTCAACCTGTCCCTCCCAAGGCTGTCCAAGACCCGGCCCCTTTCACTGGCTCCATTCCCCCACCTTGTCTTTGATGAGGGCCCAGGTGGAGTCAGCCTCAAAGAGTGACAAAGGCTGGGGGGTGCCACCTGCCATGGTCAGTGAGGGCAGCCCCCAGAGGGCAGGGGAGGTAGGCCTGCGGGTCTCTGCTCTAGGCCCTGGAGCCTGAGGTCATAGAGCTGTTGCCAGGCACCAGGTCTTGGAGGTAGGACTCCTGGGTTCTGCTTCTGGAGCCCCCTGGGGAGAGAAGAACTACTTGGGCTTTGTGTCTAACTTTGGGGTTCCCTGGGAGACAAGACTCCTGGGTTTCTGCTCAGATTTGGAATCCATTCTGTTTTCTGAGAGATTATCTCCTCAACCTCAGCCTCAGTTTACTCCATGATGCTATTATGTCAATAATGAGCCCAGGCGGCGGGGTTCAGGGGGCTGCTGCTGCTGGTGGTGGTGGAGATAACATGCTTGGGGGGTGGGGGAGAGGCAGTTGAGATCTGGAGAGGGTGACCCTGTTCATCCCCTTGTCTCACGAGAGGGAGGAGAACCTACAGTGGATTCAGCTCCTTGGGAAAGGATGGACCCAAGTCTCTTGTTTCAGTGAGGAAGCAAGAAACTCTGCCCAGGCCCAAAAGTGTCCTAGAGGACACAGATAGGTGCTGGGCAGGTGGAGAGAACGGGGAAAGAGACACACCGTGTCCTGGGATGACCAGGAAGGTGAATAAAGCTCCAGACTTGGGCTCCTGCGTTGCCATGGAGACCCGAGCCGCAGGGCCCCGGGAGTCGCAGCGGCGGGGGCGGGAAGCTGAAGCGAGGCTGGAGAAGGGGGTGTCGTGTCCATGGTAACGGAGAAGAGAGAACGTGTGCCGGGCTCACGCCACTGTTGGCAGGGTAACTGCAGTCTGAAGTGGCTCTGGTTGCCCTCTCCTTGCATTTTGCCTCGGCCCTCACTCATTCCTTCCCCTCCCCCCAATCACGCTTTGCCGACCCCGCCCCTTGATTGGTCCTACGAGGAGAGCGCCACTTTGCAGATTTCTTCGGTGCTGGGGAGAACATCTCGGGCCTGTCCTATGGTCCCCTCTGCAGAAGAGAAGTCAGGATGGATTAGAAAGCTGTCTTCAAATGATCAAATGAGATATTTACAAAGTGCTAAGCGCTAGGTGCCTGACACATAGTAGGCACTTAATAAATAAATACTTGGTCTCACCTTCCCTCCTTTCTTTAAATATTTAACGACTGTCACAGGGAAGAGGGATTAGTTGTGTTGTGCCTGGGCAGGGAGATCACTGCAATTCAACAAGTATTATCAAGTGTCTGTTTGCCAGGCACTGTGCTAGACTGAGGGGTAGGGGGTGGAGGAGAGATGGGGGAACAAAGACAAAAAGGAAATAGTACCTGCTCTCTAGAAGCTTGCATTCAACTGTAGGGGCAGCTAGGTAGGGCACTGGATAGAGCACCAGCCTTGAAGTTGGAAGAATCTGAGTTCATATGTGACCCCAGAAGCTAGCTGTGTGACCCTGGCCAAGTCACTTAACCCAATTGCCTTAAACTTCCCGGACCATCTCCAGACGTCCTGATATCTATCTTATCACTGAACACAGATGGAGGAGAGAGTGAGCTTGGTGACCTTGCACAGCCCTCCCTCACTTAAATCCAATTCAGTGCAAGTCACGGTCCTCTTTGGGAATGAAGGACAAACAACACTCAACTAGGGTCAAGTATAGGAAGGTAGATTTCAGTTCCATGTCAGAAAAAAAACAAACAAACCACAAAACTTCCCACTGCCCCTAGCAGAATGGGTTCCTGGAGGTAATGAAATCCTCTTCAAGCCAAGGGTGGATGAATAAATGTTTATTGACTGATCACTTATTGGGGTTATCTTACAGGGAATTCTGATTCAGGCTAGAATAAATGGCCTCTGTAGCTCCTTCCAGCCCTGAGATTCTGCAAAAGCAGCTCTTTGGTACAGGAAAGATCTGACTTCAACTTTAAGTTCTTATGCTTATTAGCTGTGTGCTCTTTGATGAAGATAGCTATCATTTATATAACACTTTACAGTTTACAAAGCATCATCAATAAATGAACTCCTTTCAGCCTCAGAATGACCCTGGGAGGTGAGTGGTATGACTATTCCCATTTTACAGATGAGGAAACTGGGGCAGACATTAGTTAAGTGACTTTCCCAGACTCACACAGCTAGTGTATCTGAGACAGGATTTAAATGGAGGTCTTCTGACTCCAAGTTCCTCACTCTATTTAGAATTTTATTTTCCCCAAATTACATGTAAATACAAATTTTAACATCAATTTTTAAAACTTTGTGTTCCAAGTTCTCTCCTCCCCTCTCCCCAAGAACTCAAGCAATTCAATATAAGCTATACATGAGTAGTCATGCAAAAAATTTCCACATTATCCAGGTTGTGAAAGAAAACAGATAAAAACAAAACTTCAAATAAAGGAACTAACAAAAAAATGCTTCAATCTGTATTCAGACACCATCAGTTCTCTTTCTGTAGATGGACTGCATTTTTCATAAGATCTTCAGAGTTTTCTTGGATCACTGCATTGCTGAAAATAACCAAGTCATTCATAGCAGACCATCTTGCAGTATTGCTATTATTTTGTATACAGTACATTTCACATTGCATCAGCTCATGTAGGTCTTTCCCTGGTTCAAGTTCCTCACTATACTATGCCACCTAGCTTTCATTTGACCTTTAGCAAATGACAACCTCTCTGGAGCCCCAGTTTCTTCATCTGTAAAAGGGAAAAATAAATAACACATGCACCTCCTTCAGAGGGATGTTGTGAGGGCTTCAGGGTAGGGAAAGAGACACCATTCCATCAAACACTGGTCTTATCAACTGGCCTCTTTACTACTGACTGGAGTGTTGGAGAGTTGCCATTCTATCTTGATTCCTTCTTTGCCTGGCCTAGCCTGCTTCCAGGGGAAGGTGAAAAAACATCATCTACTCCTCCACTGGTCCACATTGCTTGAGCCAACACCCTAAGGCTAGAGATTTTGATAACCCACCTGAACTCATTATTCAATGATTAACAAGTTTAAGGTCACTCATACTCTCCATATCCCAGGGATTCTGAGCTCCCAGTACTGCCTGCTCCCTTGTTTCCATTCCACCCAACCCTTCCCTCCCCAATTTCCTACTCTAAAGCCATCTATTCCTTCCACTATGCTCTCTGGAATGCTTGCTCCATAGGTAACAAACTTGCTTTCATCTTAAATCCCTTTTCCTATTCTTTCCATTTTTTCTCTCTCAGAATGTCACTGAAACCTGGTTTCCCACAATGACACGTTCTCACTGTCCACTCTTTCCAGTGTTTGTGGCACTTTTTTTTTTGGTGAGGCAGTTGAGGTTAAGTGACTTGCCCAGGGTCACACAGCTAGTAAGTGTTAAGTGTCGGAGGCGGGATTTGAACTCAGGTACTCCTGAATCCAGAGCCAGTGCCTTATCCACTGCGCCATCTAGCTGCCCCTGTGGCACTTTCACTCATTTCTTTTTCTCTTCCCCTCCTCCTTTTGCTGAAGTAAGGGAGTTGGATATTCCTTAATCCTAACTGTCACTTCCAAGCTCTCCCTCTGCTACCATCCCTCAGCAACCTCTCCTTTGGGCTTCATTCAAACAAAAATCATCTCCCAATTAAAATCCTGGTTGTTTTTCTTTATTGACCCCAAGACACTTCCCTTCTTTCCTCAATGAGTTCAGTGCCCAGCTCAGTTTTTCTCTCCTTTCCATTTCTTGCCATCATACTAGGATTTCCATATTGATATTTCCTCAAATGTCTCAACCTCTCAGTCCCTTTACTTGCTCATTTTCCATGACCTACTCCTCCTTTCCCATCTCAGCTACATAGAAATAGTTGATCTTGCCAACACCCATAAATGAACCACTTCCATGTTCATGAACACTGAAATTCCCTTATCTTATCACAATCTGTTGTCATTCCACCTCTCTCTCTGCCTTGCAACTCCAAACTCTGTTCTTAATTCTCACCATGACCTCAAATTCCTAAATCCCTCAGTTTTTCTCTAGGTCATCATCTCTGCACTTGTTATACTTTCTTTACTAACTTGACCCCATGGTCATCAGTTCAACTCTACATTGTTCTTTTCTCTCTCTCTCTCTCTCTCTCTCTCTCTTATTTTTTTTGCAGGGCAGTGGGGGTTAAGTGACTTGCCCAGGGTCACACAGCTAGTGTCAGCCCAGGGTCACACAGCTAGTGTCAAGTGTCTGAGGCCAGATTTGAACTCAGGTCCTCCTGAATCCAGAGCTGGTGCTTTATCCACTGCGCCACCTAGCTGCCCCCCTGTTCCTTTCTCTTGAGTCCCTTCTCTCTCTGAGTGCCTTGCTCCGTTATCCTCTCATCAATCTTGCTCTGCTAAGCCTCAGTCTTGGATTACTATCTTCTGCCCTTGCTCTTCTCATGGGCTGCTCACTGAAGCTGGAGAAAATCATGCAGCTGTGCTGACTATATCCACTATAATTTATATGACATAATCTCAACTGGCCCCTCACTGCAGCAAGCCTGTAGTTTTATATCTCCCTAATGATTTACTATCTCACCACAGAACTTTTTCTAAACCTTTTCATTTCTCTTCAAACCTCCCCAAGCTCTCTTCCCACCTGCACCCTCAGATGAGAACCTTGCCTCATATTTCACTGAAAAAATAAGGCAATTGTCTGAGGGCTCCCTCTTTTCCCCCTCTTCTTTACCTCACTTCACTCACTCCCCCCCCACCCCACCCCCATCTCCTCCATTATTCTTCTCACATGGTGAGGCAGTCCCTATTCTTGCCAAGGCAAATTCTTCTACATGGACAAAAGATTCTATTCCATCAGATCCTCTCTGGCAGATTGACCCTCCATCATCCATACTCTCCCTTATCTTCAGTCTCTTCCTCTCTACTGGCTGCTTTCCTAGCACCTACAAATATGCCCATCTTTCCCCTTCAAAAAAACCCATTTCGCAGTGGATAGAGCACCGGCCCTGGAGTCAGGAGGACTTAAGTTCAAATCCGGCCTCAGACACTTGACACTTACTAGCTGTGTGACCCTGGGCAAGTCACTTAACCCCAATTGCCTCACAACCCCCTCAAACCCTACCCAAAACCCCATTTGATCCATCCATCCCTGCTAGCTATTGCCCTATATTATACCTCTTTTTAGGCTAAAGTCCTGGAGAAGTTAAAACTCCTTGAAAAGCTAAACTCCCATAATTGATGCTTCTACTTCCTTTCCTCTTTTAACTCTCTACAATTTGGCTACCAACTTCATCATTCAATTAAAACTGCTCTTTGCAAAGTTACCAATGATCTCTTAATTGTTAAATCTAATGGCCTCATTTTTTCATAAAAGTATTTTATGATTTTCCAGTCATATGTAGAGATAGTTTTCAACATTTGTTTTTATAAGATTTCTAGTTTCAAATTTTTCTCTCTCCTTCCCCTCCCTCCCCACTCCCCAAGACAGCAAGCAATCTGATATAGGTTAGAAATGTACAATCACATTAAACATATTTCTGCATTAGTCATGCTGTAAAAGAAGGATCAGAGCAAAAAGGAAAAACTTCAAAAAAGAAAAATTAAAAACCCCTTCGAAATAGTATGGTTCAATCTGCATTTATATTCCATAGTTTTTTTTTTTCTGGATTTGAAGAGCATTTTCTATCATGAGTCCTTTGGAACTATCTTGGATCATTGTATTGCTGAGAAGAGTCAAGTCTATCACAATTGATCAATACACAATGTTGTTGATACTGTGTACGATGTTCTCCTGGTTCTGCTCATCTCACTTAGCATCAGTTCATGTAAGTCCTTCCAGGTTTCTCTGAAATCTGCCTGCTCATCATTTCTTACAGCACAATAGTATTCCATTACATTCATATACCACAACTTGTTCAGCCATTCCCCAGTTGATGGGCAGTCCCATAATTTCCAATTCCTTGCCACCACAAAAAAGAGCAGCTCTAAATGTTTTTGTACATGTGGGTCCTTTTCCCTTTTTTATGATCTCTTTGGGGAAAAGACCTAATAGTGGTGTTGCTGGGTCAAAGGGTATGCACAGCTTTATAGCCCTTTGGGCACAGTTCCAGAATGGTTGGATCAGTTCACAGCTCTGCCAACAATGTAATGGCTTCTTTTCAATCCTCATCCTTCCTGACTTCTCTGCTGCCTTTGACACTGTCAATCATTCTCTTCTCTTTGAAACACTCTCTTTAGTAGGTTTCTGTGACACTATTATCTTCAGGTTCATCTCCTAGCTATTAAACCACTCCTCAGTTTATTTTGCTTGGTCTTCATATGGCTCTATCTTGTGTTCTTTTCTCTTTCTACACTATTTATTTAGTACCATTTCTCTTCTTCTCCCATGGATTCAATGATCATGTCTCTGATAATGATTCTCAAATCTACTTAACCAGCCTTAATCTCTCTCCTAATCTTTAGATGACCTCTAGAAATACATACTCAACTACCTGTTTGACATCTCCTACTGGATGTCTCCATAGACATCTTAAGCACATGTCTGAAACTGATCTCATTATTTTTCTTCCCAAACTTTCTCTCCTTCCTAACTACCCTATTAACGTTGAGGGTACCATCATCTTCCCAGTCATCCAGGCTAGCAATCTAGGTGCCATCCTTGACTCCTTATCTCTCACCTCACATATCCAATCTATTGCCAAATCTTTTTAATTTTACCTTCATATTTTATATATATGCATATACACATACACATACATACACCTTCCTATATATATATACATACACCTATATATTACCTTCATATATATACACCTTCATATGTATATTATTATTATTTCTCACTTCACATATACAATCAATTGCTAAATTTTGTTGATTTTACCTTCTCATATATACCTATATATGACCTTCATATATATGTACGTATATGAAGACTATACATACTTATTATCTTCATATATATATGTGTGTATATACATATATCTTCATATACATACACACACACACACACACACACACACACACATACCCTTCTCTCCTCTGACAATGCCCCACCATATTGCTGTAGGTCCTTATTGTCTCACCTTTGGACTGTTGTAAGAGCCTTTCAGTTGGTCTCCCTACTTGAAGTCTCTCCCTACTCCAGTCCATCTTCTACTTAGATGTCAAATGTATTTTCCCAAAGCATAGGTTCAACCATATCACCCGCTGCCTTTCCTCCATTTAATAAACTCCATTGACTCGCTATCATCTCCAGAATTATAGGAAATCCTCTATTTGGTTATCTAAGCCCTCTTTCCTTCTTTTTCAGTCCTCTTCCATGTACTCCATGATGCAGTGACATTGGTGTCCTTGCTGTTCCTCAAATATAACACTCCATCTTCCAACTCTGTGCATCTTCACTGGCAGTCCCCCTGTAAAGCAGTATAGAAAAGGGAGATACTTTTAATAATCAAGAAACGTTTACTAAGCATCACTGGTATTTAGAATTCTGTTCTGTATCCTGGAGGAGACACAGAGTGGAATTGATAGCATTGCTGTCTTCACCGAGCTCACAATATAGTAGGGGCCTATGATCACTCAAGAGAAGAATTTTTGTTTGTTCCTGTTATGTTCCAAGACTTGTACTCTTGCCAGGGTGACAAAGATAGCTCTAAGGAAGAGCTGCTGTTCTCAAAGTGCTTTCAGTCTAAAGGACAAGTACAGAAACAACTATTGATACAAAGAGTGAGAAATGTGCAAAGTCAGGCAAAGTACTGGGAGCCATTTGAGGAGGGAATGATCACTTTTACTTGGGATTTAAAGTCTTACTATTTGGTCATCCTAAATTGGAGAGCCAAGAATGGTGTATTCTGGGAGGAACTTCAGAGACTTAGTCAAAATGAGATAGGGATACTGTGGTGCTGAGTGGGGAAGTGCCTGGCCAGAATCCTGGGCAAGCTGGAGTTGATACTCATGCTTGTCTCACAGAGGCATGTGAGTTTGGGGGATGGGAATTTTAGTATGAAAGCACCAGAGGCCCCTCCCTAGGCCAAGAAGTTGAGGCCTGCCTTCGCCTGCTCTATATCGTCTCTGGGGCTGTGTAATTTTGTGTAAGTGTGGGACCCTAAGTCTTCTAGGCTTAGGTCAGCAGTACAGATTTCTCCTTCATAACCTGAGACATCCCCACCCTGCTTCCTCAACTACAATGCTCCCATTCTATCTCCTGGGCTAGAAGGGAGGGCAAAACAGGGAGGAGAGGGAGCCCTTGTATATGCGTCAAAGTGAAACATGGCAGCCCCTCCAAAAGCTAATACAATCATAAACTACACTGAGAGGCATCATACTCAGCACAAAGGAGACAATCATTTCGTTGTCTCCTGCTCTGGTCAGACTATATCTGGAATATTGTGTTCCTGGGTACCACCTTTTAGGGAAGACTTTGAACACTTGGAGTTTTATACCTTCCAATGGACCAGGGTGACCTGTATGGTGAGGGGCCTTGAGATCATGCCATTTGTGGATTGGTTGAAGGAACGAGACAAGTTTAATCTAGAGAAAAGAATTAGGGAGAACAGAATAGCTGTCCTCAACCCTTTGAAGACCTGTCATAAGCAAGAGGGATTAGATTCGATCTGCTGCCAAGCTCCTTAAGGTCAGGGATGGTGTTTATGCTTTTCTTTGTCTCTCTGTGTTTAGCACAATAAGGGGTGTACAGGGTGTTCAGGAGGACTAGCATCTCTAATATGAGGGCTGCTCATCCATCTTTGGTGGTCACCTGATTCACCCTACTCTCACACACAGGCGAGCTGCTCCGAGAAGCAGCATGCACAGCAGCCACACCCCCGTACAACTGTCTAGGTAGATGGACTAAGCAATGTTGAGGATAACTGACAGACCTCAAACCTATTAGTGAGTTACGGGGATGTCTACCCAAAGTATGGAAAGACTTTACCTGCTGGAATGGGTGGATGAAAACAATTTATTTCAACAGCCATGAAGGTGGGTCATCAAAGGCACCAAGGTCATCCGCTGCATCCTGAAGCATCGCCAGTCATCTTGATTTTTGTCCTGCCACTGGACATTGATGATTCAGCAAGAAAGAGTGAGGTTGGGTAGCTAGGTGGCGCAGTGGATAGAACATGGGCCCTGGAGTCAGGAGGACCTGAGTTCAAATCCGGCCTCAGACACTAAACACTTACTAGCCGTGTGACCCTGGGCAAGTCACTTAACCCCAATTGCCTCACTTAAAAAAAAAATTAAAAAGAGTGAGGCTGATGACTTTGTCCAGCTCTCCCTCACTTAAATCCAACTCACAAACAAGTCAGGACATCACCCTATGATATCATCGGTCCTCTTTGAAAACAAAGGACAAACAACAACCAGCTGTGTGACCCTGGGTAAGACGCTTAACCTCTGTCTGCCTCAGTTTCCTTATCTGTAAAATGAGGACAATAAGAGCACCTACCTCCAAGGGTGGTTGTGAGGATCCAATGAGATAATATTTGTAAAGTGCTTAGCACAGGGCCTGGCACATAATGTTGCTGTTGTTCGTCCTTTGTTTTTTGTTTTTTTGGGGGGTGAGGCAATTGGGGTTAAGTGACTTGCCCAGTGTCATACAGCTAGTAAGTGTCAAGTGTCTGAGGCTGGATTTGAACTTGGGTCCTCCTGAATCCAGGGCTGATGCTCTATCTACTGCGCCACCTAGCTGCCCCTCGTCCTTGGTTTTTGAAGAGGACCAATCACATCACCAGGTGATGTCTGAGTGAACTGGTTATAAGTGAGGCAGAGTTTTATAAAGTCGTCAGCCTCACTATATCTTCTGGAGTCATCAAAGTCCAGTGACAAGACAAAAGTCAAAAGCCTGGCACATAATAAGCACTACCTTAATCAATTAATAAGCAGTTATTAAACACCTACTATGTGCCAGGCATTGTACTAAGCACTCCGGATACAAAAAGAAACAAAAGGCAGCCCCTGTCCTCAAGTAGTTTATAATTCAACTGGGGACTACAACAGGCAAACAAATATATGCAAAACAGGCTATGGGGAAGGCACTGGAATTAATGGTTGGTGGGAGGAGGTTTCCTGTAGAAGGTGAGATTTTAGTTGGTACTTAAAGGAAGCCAGGAAGGTCAGTAGTTAGAGCAGAGGAGGGAGAGCCTTCCAGGCATGGGGATTGGTCAGAGAGAATGCCCAGAGCCAGGAGGTTGAGTATCTCATTGGGGGAACAACCAGGAGGTCAGTGTTACAGGATTGAAGGGTATGCGCTGAAAGAAAGGGGTTAAGAAGATTGGAAAGGTAGGAGGGAACTAAGTTATAAAGGGCTTTGAATGTCAAACAGAGCATTTTGTGTTTGTTCCTGAAAGCACAAGGAAGCCACTGGAGTTTTTTGAGTAGCCTGACACGATCAGATCTGTGCTTTAGGAAAGTGACTTTAGCGGCTGAATGGAGGGTAGCTTGGAGAAGAGAGAAATTTGAGGCAGGCTGACCCACCTTCAGGCTATTGTAATAATCCAAGCATGAGGTGATAAGGGCCTTCACTAGAATTGTGGTAGTGTTAGAGGAGAGATGAGGGCTTATTTGAGAGAGGTTTAAAGGTGAAATTGACAGACCTTGGCAAGAGACTCCTCTGTGTGTGTGTGTGTGTGTGTGTGTGTGTGTGTGTGAGAGAGAGAGAGAGAGAGAGAGAGAGAGAGAGAGAGAGAGATTGCTCTCTTCAGTAATAGGGAAGGTATAAATGTTAGCCATCATCATCTGCTTGCTGCTGCTGATTCCAGAGAGCAGAATTAGGAACATTGGGTAGAAGTTACTGAGGAGCAGATTTGAGTTTGATATTAGGAAGAAAAATCCTAAAAACTGGAGCTGTCAAAATTGGAATCTGCTCCCTTGGGAGCAACAGAACTTTCCTTTATTGGAGTCCTTTAATAAGAAGCTGGATGACCATTTCCCTGAGGTGTCATCAAACTCTAATTCTTTGATCCTGTGATTTTGTTCTGTGGGTCCTTGGGAGCCACTAGAGGTTCTTCTTCTTTTTTTTTTTTTCTTTTTCAGGGCAATGAGGGTTAAGTGACTTGCCCAGGGTCACACAACTAGTAAGTGTTGTGTCTGAGGTTGGATTTGAACTCAGGTCCTCCTGAATCCAGGGCCAGTGCTTTATCCACTGCACCACCTAGCTGCTCCCCCTTCCAGGTTCTTAAAAGGGGAAATAATGAAAATGGTGACTTTGAAAGGTTAGTCCTGCTGCATATGAAGACTCCTCCTTTCATTCCCAAAGAGAGGCTGATTGGCCCAAGTGGGGTTAGAATTGAGGACAGCCTCCTTCTCCAGTCCTAGGTCATGATGTTTCCTTTACTCTCCAGTTCTGGGATGGAAATCTTGTATGCTACAAATGGCATTAGATCACATACTGGGTGCCAATCATCACAGTGGTGATTACTCACCATATCTCAGGTTAGGCCGTATTGCCACAGTTTGGACACAGGTAGGGCTGGATATAATCAGCTTTTGTTTATTGTCTCTATCACTGTGAGTTGCTTGTTGGGTCACATGGAATTTGAAACAGGAAGGATTCAGTTATATGGAAAAAAAAAATTGAATGCAAGCCACCCAAACCCCTAGACCATAAACTCCTTGAGGACTGGGGCTATTTCATTTACATCTTTGTTGTAGAACACAGTGCCCTGCATCTAGCTGGCATTTAAAAAAACGTTGAATCGGATTTTTGAGAAGAGTAAGTCAAGGTGTTTTTGTTCCTGTGGGATCTCAAGACGGGAAAGGGCACGGGGGAGGGGCCCTCTGCTATGATGCATGAGGTGGGGAATGGATAAAATGACCGCTAATGAACCCCATCAGACGTGGGAACTGAATCTTTCTTTGGGAACCTCTTTTCCCTGTTGCCTGCAATTGCAGAGACAGCGCCACCTGGTGGACATATTGGAGATGAGAGTTGTGCATCTGAGAGACAAGTGGATGACTTGATGGGTTTGCTGAACTGGTTTTTTTCTGTGTCTTTTTACATTTTCGTTACAGAGAATAGAGGTAGGTCAGGACAGAAGGGGGTATAATGCTCGCATTATGATATGGGAGTCACTAAGAGAATAAAAGAACTGTACTCACTCCCAGACAGACAGTGTGGGGTGTGGATAGAGAGCTGGCTTTCAAGTCCACACAACCCGGATTTGTACCCAAACTTTGATACATACGGGCTGAGTGACCTTCGGTAAACGCTTAATCTCTTAGTTCCTTGGTCAATTCTCCAAGACTTTCAATTGCAGAGGTATTGTCAAATACGTTAGGGGAGACAATACCTATGGATCTCATATACGTGTATGTGTACATACAAATTTACACTTACATATTTATGCATGGCAATATGTATTTATGCACATTCATAAAATTTATGTGTGTACATATACATTTGCACACGTGTATATCTGTGTGAGTATACACACATACACATGTGTGTAATTTTGGGGAGGAGGGAGGGAGTACAGCAATTAGAAGGATCAGGAAGCCTTCACATAGGATGTAGCACATGAGGCTGAGCCTTCCAAGCCATGGTGAGGGTGCAGTCTTTAAAAAGTTAAACATGTGGGAGTGGAGTGTTTTATATGGAGAACAGTAAATGGGACAAATTGGCTTGAAAGTAGTATCTGAGGGGGAGTGATGTGAAATGAGTCTGGAAAGATGCCTTCGAACAAGATTGTGAAGGGCCTTAAATGCCGAACAGAGGCATTGAGAGTAGTTGATTCAGCTTCTTGGGCAGGGGAATGATTTGGTCAGGAATATTAATCTGATACCTTTGTGTCAGTGGGTTGGTGAGGAGGAAGACTAAAGACAATAGGACCCATTAGGAGGTGATTGCAATAGACTAGGTGAGGGGCGATTTGGCTTTGAACTAGAGTGGTAGCTGAGTGGCCGGTGATTGGATATCTTGGGTGACAGAGAATGTAGAACTGAGGCTGATTCCAAGGTTAGGAACCTGGGTGACTAGAAGGAAGGATGATGTGGCATTAGATACAAATAGGGAAATAAGGAAGAGGGCTGGGCTTCTTACTGCAGGTCTTCTAGGAGTGGCTGGATGTCCATTGCCAGGGCTGCTCTAAGTAGAGGGGGTTATTGCCTGGGGAAAGAAAGTTGAACTTGGTGACTCTGAAGCCACTTTTAGATATGGATTCTAAATCAAGTTCTGCCTGGGGAGATCTCTCCATCAACTTAATTTTTTAGTATATGGAAGAATGTGTGGCATATTGATTAAATGTCCCAGGGCCCTCTTGGGTCCCCTTTACCTATGATCCTTTTCCTTCCAAATCCTTTGGTCAGATTAGCTCCCTTCCTGGGGACTCTTGGACTCTGCTAAAATAATTTCATGTCTTTTAGGTCCTGCTAATTAGAGGAGATGGATGGACTTTAAGTTAATGAAACAATTTGGCAACGGTTAAAGCATAAAGAGAGGGAGCAACTAGGTGGTGCAGTAGATAAAGCACCGGCCCTGGATTCAGGAGGACTTGAGTTCAAATCCAGCCTCAGACACTTGACACTTACTAGCTGGTTGACCCTGGGCAAGTCATTTAACCCCCATTGCTCCGCAAAAAAAACCCCAAAAACAAAAAACAGAGAGGTCAAACAGCGAAACAGATTAAGTACTTGACATACAAAAAAAGTTAACATAGTAGCACAGTGTTGGATAAATACAAAGACTCCAAGTTTTGACAAAAATGACTAAAAATTAGAAAACAGTCTGGTAGAAATGAGATATAGTGTAATATCTGATTCACACCATATTCTAAGATAAGCCCCAAGTAGATGCATGACTTAGATTTAAAGGTCACATAATAAATAAATTAGAACAAGGAAGAAAATATTTTCATAACTAAGGATAGGAAAAGAATTTATGACCAAAGAGAGAAGATAAAATGAGACATTTTTAATTATAAAAATTAAAAAATTTTTTCCTAAACAAAACCAATGTAGCTAAAATTAGGAGGGAAACAATTAACAGGAGAAAAATCTTTGCATTAAGTTTCTCTGATAAAGATCTAATGTCCAAGAAATATAAGGAACTGACTCAAACATTTAAGAGTCATTTTCCAATAGACAAACTGTCAAAAGAACATAAAGGGGCAGAAACCTAAGGAAGAAACAATCTTCCAAAAATATCCAAGAAATCTGCAGAGGAAGAAATCCAAGATAAATCACCAATAATTAGCAAAATACAAATTAAAGCAATTCTTATATTCCACCATAACAAAACAGGAAAATGACAATTATTGGAGGGTCTAGGGAAAGACATGTCAGTGGGCCTGTGATTTGGTCCAGCCATCTGGAAAGCAATTTGGAACTATGCCTCATAAGTCACTAACCCATGCACAGCCTTTGACCTAGTAATGCCACTATAAGGACTATACCTAAGAGAGAGAAAAGGAAAAGGAAATATATTTACAGAAATATTTATATTGATTCTTTTTTATAATAGCAAAGGCTGTTATTGTTGTTTGTCCTTCATTCTTGAAGAAGACCATGGTTTTGGGAAGATGATATCATGACTTGCAATGAATTGTATTTAAGTGAGGCAGGGCAAAGGACTGAAAAATAAGAAGAGCATCCATCATTTGGATTCATTGTTGAATAAACTATATGAATGTAATGAAATATTATTGCACCCTAATAAATGATGAAAAGGATGTTTCAGACAAACCTGGGAGGGCTTGTATAAACTTGAAGGGGAGTAAAGTAAGTGCTGACGGAAGAACTATTTATAAAGTAAAAATATTGTAAAGCAAACCAATTTGGAAAGACTTAAGACCTTTGATCAATGCAATGATCAACCACAACACGAGAAGACTGATGATAAGGCATGTTATTCACATTCTGAAAAGTGATGGACTCAAAATGCAGCATGAAATATACATTTTTGGACATGGTCAATGTGGAAATTTGTTTTGTTAGACAAATGCGTATTTGTTACAAGCATTTTATTTTTTCTTCCTTTCAATGGGGAGGTGGGTAGGAAGGAGAGTGGGGCTAGCTTATAGGGTGGCCCCCCCAAAAAAAGGGAAAAAAGAGGGAATGACAGATAAGTTGAACAGCTTTGAAAGTTACATGTTGAATTTATTATATACTTTAAAAAAGCAAGATCTACCGCAGAGCTGTCAAACACATGACCCAGTAAACTGGCAACACTTATGGGGAATTATTAAAAAATACACTCAAGCATAGATAATGTTAATATGTGATTTTTAAAGTTAATATATAGCCTGCTGGGACCCTTGTGTATGGTTTAGTGGCCCCTATTTCCATTTTAATTGGATATCACTGATCTACAGAATAGAGATTTGTAGTTTTATGTACATCTTTTTACTATGTGTAAGAACTTTTATTTGGTGTTTAAGTTCAGAATAAAAAAGTGAATAAATAAAAAATAATAGTAAGAAAACAAAGGGGGAAAGAGACACAAATGAGCATGAACTTTAGAAGTCCTCAGAGTAGGTAACCTAGTCTTCACAGAAAGAACCCAGTTAATGTGGCCTGGACTGCTGGTACTTAGGCCTTTTCACTGGAGATCTTGGGAATCTGTTTGATTTCATTTTGTCTAACCTGAATCTGCCTCTGTTCCTGTTCTTCAGCTTTCCCTGACTGGGGTAAAATAGATATCCTTGAGGGTTATGCTGGAGCTAGCCTCAGCCAGCTTGGGAAAGTCAGTTGTTAAATTTTCATTCTAAGCATTTACACCTTGGATATCAGCAAACTCTACAAATCAGTGCTTGAGTTATTGTTTTGTTGATTGCCCAGACTGAAGAAAATGATAGTGTGTCTGTTCAGACTGTTTTCAGTTGTGTCTGACTCTTTGTGACCTCATTCTTGACAAAGATACTGGAGAAGTTTGCCAGTTTCTTCTCCAGCTCATTTACAGATGAAGAAACTGAGACAGAGTTAAGTGACTCGTTCAGGGTCATACAGCTAGTAAGTATGTGAGGTCAGATTTGAACTCAGGGAGATGAGTCTTCTAGACTCCAGACCTATCTACTGTACCACTTATGTTAAAAAGTATATATAGTAGGGGGCAGCTAGGTGGCACAGTGGATAAAGCATTGGCCTTGGATTCAGGAGGACCCGAGTTCAAATCCAGCCTCAGACACTTGACACTTAACTAGCTGTGTGATCCTGGGCAAGTCACTTAACCCTCATTGCCCTGCCCGCCCCCCCCACCCCCAAAGAAGTATATACAGTGTACAATTTTTTCTGGAGAGCTGAATGTTAAACATTTACCAGCACACCCCTGATACCCATTCCTACTAAGGTCTTTAGCTCTTGGCCTGGGGGAAATTGGGTTTGGCACTACTACTAGGTATGCTGTGTGTGTGTGTGTGTGTGTGTGTGTGTGTGTGATATCTTCAGTCCTTTTCAAAACCTAGCTCTTTATATTTAAATGTGACCCTTCTCCGTTCTGGTCTTGGTCTACTTATTCTGTCCTATAGCTACCTTTACTCTATGAGTTCCTGTCTGGGCTCTTTCACCTTCTGGGAATGATAAATTTTTCCTTTCTGCCCCTAAAGACTCCCTGGGGCTTTAGGGCACTTGATTCTTACCAGGAAGCTTGCTGTTCTGCTCTATGGGATTTCCATGGTTTGGTCTGACCACAAGGGAAGACTGGGCTTGCTTGCTTACCTTACTTATGGGGTTTGGTCCTTCTGTCACTTGCTCATATTTAAGCTTGATTCTGTCTTTAGAAACCCTCAGCTCTGGGCTCCAGCTCAGTAGTATCTGCCTTGTTTTCTTGGTCTTGGTACTGTTGCTACCTCTCATAGTCTGCTCAGATGCTGCTCCTTCCTGTCTTGTTCTAGCCCTGTGAGACAGTCCGCTCTGTTTCTGCATCTGGTCTTAAGGGTGCTCTCAGCTCTCATCTCAATGGTGTTGAATGAATGAATGCATGAATAAATGAATGAATGGTGGTGGTGATGATAAACATTTTTAACATTACGATATCCTATATTTAGAACTGGAATGGACCTTAGAAAACAATTCCAAAGTGAGTTATTAGGAAGCCATGTGTTCTAGTGAGGTCTGAATCTTCTCTCCCAGTAGTTTGTACCTGAGGAGGGGCTTCCAAAGACTGGATTGATAGGAGAATCATCCCTCAAGCATTTTGCTCTGAAGGGGCAGTCTTTGTCTTGGCGCATAACATTTGCTTCCCTAAATCTGGCTTGGGTGGACTCCTGTGGTGATCTCATGGGAAGACATGGGCAAGAAGGGCTGGGTAGACATGGATTGACTGTGATCTACATTCTTGGAGGGCACATTCAAGTGGATGGGATTTCAGATCTATTTGAGTTTTTGAGTCTTATTTTTTTATCATAAAAGTATTTTATTATTTTCCAGTTACATGTAAAAATAGTTTTCAACATTTGTTGTCATAAGATTTTTAGTTCCAAATTTTTCTCCCTCCCTCCCTACCGCCAGTTCTTTCTCTGTAGATGGATTGCATTTTTCATAAGTCCTTCTGATAGCATTCTGCTCATCATTTCTTTCATAGTTACCATTGCTAAGTGCATTACCCTCCATCCTATTCCCTCTCCTTGATATTTACTCTATTTTCTATCTTCTTTCACCCTATCCTTGCTCAAAAGTGTTTTGCTTTTTACTGACCTCTTCCCCAATCTGTCCTCCCTTCCCCTCCCACTTTCCTGCAGGGCAAACTGTAGTACTATATCCACTTGAGTGTATATGTTATTCCCTCTGAGACAATTCTGATGACAGTAAGGCTCCATCACTCCCCCACTCCTTCCCCATCTTTCCCTCCACTCCATAAGCTTTTTCTTCTTTTTCTTATATGAGCTACTTTACCCCATTCCACCTCTCCCTTTCCCTTTCTTCCAGTACATTCCTCTCACTCCTTAATTTTATCTTAAAGATGTCATCATGGGGCAGCTAGGTGACACAGTGGACAAAGCACCAGCCTTGAACCTAGGAGGCCCTAAGCCCAAATCCGGCCCTAGACATAAGCCACCCCACCCTGCCTGCCCCACAAAAAAAGGATAAACAAAAAAATAAATGTTTTACAGATATCATCCCTTCATATTTAATTCATACCTGTGCCCTTTAAGTATATTCCTTTCATCTGCCTAATACTGAGAAGGTTCTTATGAAGTTAGAAGTATCATCTTCCCACATAGGAATGTAAACAGTTTGACCTTTTAACATTCCTCATGATTTCTTTTTCCTGTTTACCTTTTTATGCTTCTCTAGGTTCTTGTATTTGAAAGTCAAATTTTCTATTCATTTCAGTTTTTTTCATCAAGAATTCCTTGAAAGTCCTCTTTTTATTGAAGTCCCATTTTTCCCCCTGAAAGATTATATTCAATTTTGCTGGGTAGATGACTCTTGGTTGTAATCCCAGTTCCTTTGCTCTCCAGAATATCATATTCAATGCCTTCTGATACTTTAATGTAGAAGCTGCTAGATCTTGTGTTGTCCTGACTGTAGCTCCACAGTACTTGAATTGTTTCTTTCTAGCTGATGCAATATTTTCTCCTTGACCTGGGAGTTCTGGAGTTTGACTATAATATTCCTGGAAATTTTCCTTTTGGGATCTCTTTCAGGAGGTGATTGGTGGATTCTTTCAATTTCTATTTTGCCTTCTGCTTCTAGAATATCAGGGCAATTTCCCCTGACAATCTCTTGGAGGTCATGGTTTTCAGGTAGTCCAATGATTTTCATATTATCTCTCTTGGATCAATTTTCCAGGTCAACCATTTTTCTAAGGAGATATTTCACATTGCCCTCTATTTTTTTTTATTCATTTGGATTTGCTTTATTGTGTCTTGATTTCTCATAAAGTCATTAGCTTCCATTTTTTCAATCCTAATTTTTAAGCAATGATTTTCTTCAGAGAGCTTTTGTACCTCCTTTTCCATTTGGCCAATTTGGCTTTTCAAGCTGTTGACTCTTTTTTTTTTCCCCCACAACCCTCCTGCATCATTCTAATTTCTCTTTTCATTTTTTCCTCTACCTCTCTTACTTTATCTTAAAAGACCTTTTTGAGTGCTTCTATGGCCTGAGACTAATTTATATTTTTCTTGGAAGCTTTGGATGTAGGAGCTTTGACTTTGTTATCTTCTTCTGAGAGTGTATTTTGATCTTGTCACCAAAGAAACTTTCATATTTTTCTGCCTGCTCATTATTCTAGCCTATTTCTTGGCTTTTAATTCCTTCTGAAAGTGGGGCACTGCTTCCAGGATGCACTGTCCCAAGCTTTAGGGGGTACCAGGTAGTATTATTTAAAGAGAGAAACATTCTCAGTTTGCCTGGCCTGTGCTGTGGTCTGTAAGTAACCACAGGCCTACTTACTCTTTTTTTGGTTTTGCTTTGTTTTGTTTTAGTGAGGCAATTGGGGTTGTGACTTGCCCAGGGTCACACAGCTAGTAAGTGTTAAGTGTCTGAGGCCGGATTTGAACTCAGGTACTCCTGACTCCATGGCTGGTGCTCTATCCACTGAGCCACTTAGCTGCCCCATTACTCTTTAACCCAGAAGCAGAAATCTTATTCACTGTGGTTGTAAGCTTGGTGTGCTTGTGCCCTGGGCCATTGCCACTCAAGTCTGCATCCTGGTTCAGAACGCGGTCAACACAACAGTTCGCCTCAGCTCCAGCAGAGACCCCTGCTATTTCCTCCCAGCCAACCACTGGACCCCCTCACTGGTCTGTGAGCTGAGTTCCAGAAGTAGTCACTGAGGCTGATGATTCTGAGGCTCTGGAAGTGTGGCCTGCTTAGGGCTGGATCTGTGCAGTGTGGTTGTGCTCCCTCTCACCCTGGTACAGCAGACATTCACTGCCACCCTTTTAAGCCGTCTTTGGCTGGAAAATGATATCACTCTGTTCTTTTGTGGGTTCTGCTGTTCCAGGAATTGTCTTATGGTATTTTTTGGAGGTAAGTGGATAGATCATGTGGTGAATTCCAAAAGTTACAGCCTTTCCTCCACCATCTTGACTCTTCCCCTCTTCTTCTTATTTTCTTATTTTTTTTTTTTTTTAGGGCAATGAGGGTTAAGTGATTTTCCCAGGTTCACACAGCCAGTAAGTGTTAAGTGTCTGAGACCGGATTTGAACTCAGGTCCTCCTGAATCCAGGGTCAGTGCTTTATCCACTGCACCACCCAGCTGCCCCTCTTCTTCTTATTGTTAGAGTGATGGTAAGGGTGTTTAGAATGTTGGCTGTAGTGGTCACTTATGACTCATTTCCATGATCTTCCTAACTACCAGATTGTTGAAAAATTATGGAGAACAGGTGATTTGCTACAGGAATGGAGGTGAGAAAATTAAATAAAATTCAACTAACATTCATTAAATGTCTTGCTAGGTGCTGCAAATTATGTCCCAGTTTTCAAAATGAAGAAGAGGATGGAGTGTTTAGTGAGCTTGCTTTATATTCCTGGAAAAATTCTAGAATGTATTGTTTTTTTTTGTCTGTCTGTTTGTTTGTTTTTTTGGTGAGGCAGTTGGGGTTAAGTGACTTGCTCAGGGTCACACAGCTAGTAAGTGTCAATCGTCTGAGGCTGGATTTGAACGCAGGTATTCCTGATTCCAGGGCCTGTGCTCTATCCACTGCGCCACCTAGCTGCCATTTTTTAAATTGTCCATTTTATTTTCTGGGATGCCCTATACATCTTTTTTTGGGGGTGGGGTGGGGCAATGAAGGTTAAGTGACTTGCCCAGGGTCACACAGCTAGTAAGTGTCAAGTGCCTGAGGCCAGATTTGAACTCATGTCCTCTTGAATCCAGGGCTGGTGCTTTATCCACTGTGCCACCTAGCTGTCCCCAAATGTATTATTAACAATATAGTTTATGACAAGCAAGATTCCTACTGTAAGAGTAGTGAACAGTTGAGGCAATCAACTCATCACCCACTCCCACTTAGTCCTGATAGTCTATATCATAGGCTATTAAACAATCTAAGATTGATTCTCACCATTTAAAGATATCAGGGCTAGATGGGGTGGGGATTATGGATCAACTGGCTCAGTATATCCCAACCCTTAAACCAGGCCATAGGATTATAGATCTTGAGCTGGAAGGGACTTCTGAGGTCATCTAATCCAACCCTCCACTCCATTTTATAGATGAGGGGATAGAAGTGATTTACCCAAGGTTATGCAGCTAATAAGTCTCAGAAGTAGATCCTCTGACTCCAGAGCCAGTCCTTTTCCCACTGGGCTATTCTGCCTACAATTTGTCCTCCTGTGTCCCCATAGCCACTTGTTCTTCCTGGATAGAGGCTTTAGGGGGCTCAGAAACTTGCTCCTCAAATAGAGAATCTGACTGAGCTTCTTTATCATAGCCCTCTAATCTCTCAAATAGTGCTTTAAAGTTTGCAAAATTCTTAACAAATATCTAATTTGATCCTCACAACAACCCTGGGAGGTAAGTGCTGTTATTATCAGCATTTTACAGATGAGGAAACTGAGGCATACAGGGGTTAAGTGACTTGCCCAGGGTGATACACTTAATAAATCCTTCTCCCTCCTTACACCCCCCCTCCATGGTAGTACATTAGAATGCATAGTGCAGAACAATCTACTATCATAAGACTCCCATTCACATTGAGTTCCTTAGACTGAAGAACCCAGATTTAAAAAAAAAAGTAGATGTTTCATTAGACGTTTAACATTGAACATCAATACAAACAGCTGTCCTTGCTCAACTATTTACATTTAAATGGACTTGTTTCAATGCATAAAATATAACACTTTTTTTTCAGTCTCTAAGTCTTCATCTGCATTTTCCGTCCATTCTGATTCAGTTTCTCTCTTATGATCTCTGTGTATATTCAGCATATCCACTCCCTCCCTCATCTGGTTGCAGGCTCACTGTTCCTATTCCATTAAACCACTAAGCTCAGGCCACTTGATACTCATTGTACATTCCAAACTGTCTCCCAGTCAAGCTAGCATTCCCTGCATCGCCTCAATTACTCATGACAATGTTAGCTTTCAGTCCATGCTCTTTCCTTCATCACATCCAGAGACTAAGTTCCTCCTGCCAACACTTCCTCTCCAAGGTACTCATGAGAACATTTCCCGACATCTCCTAAATGGGGTATAATCAGCAGTTGAGCCATAGCTGTAGGCCCTCACACCTTCAGGTGCTTAGCTATAGTCTCTTTCTGGCAACAAAAGGTTTGGTAATGTTGACTTTTCAGGTCAGCATTTGACTCTCACGCTAACTTCCTCCATTACATCCCCATCTCAAAATGTCCAAAGTCTAGCCAATGTAACCCCCCATTTGCCTCCCCCCCCTTATGGGGGAAATTGATGGGGCTTTGGGGTAGAGGTTCTTAGGAATCCCTCTTTAAGAATTATACCCTCTTGCATACAAATCCAATTAGAATAAAATAATAGTTTATTTAGGTTCTAGGGAAAGGAAAACAAGAGAGAAATCCTTGGACTTCTCATGGGGAGAAAGGCATGGCTCAGAGGCATGGCTCTCTGAGATAACTTTCTCCTCAATAGGAGACAGGTAGATACTTTTATGGAGGACCAATGGTGGTCCCATGAGGTGGGAAAGTTCCCTTACTAGGGGAGTAGCATCCCCCACTGGTGGTGGCTGGGGGAAGTTGGGTGAGGGGTGGCTCCAGATCTCTCAAGACATCTTTCTCCCTTTTATGCCACAAACACAGTAGCCACACCTAATCTTATCTCCCCAAGGGATGGGGAGACTGAAATTAAGGGTGGTCGTCCTGGAGCTAACTCAGTCCCAATCTGGTGCCACATATCTCTTTAGGTGTGTCTGTCCTTTGGTTTAGTTTCTCAAGGAGAAGGTTCTTTGATTTATCCCAGAAAACTTCTGAGGTACCCAGGGCCAGTAACACCCCCTTTGAATTTTTTTACCATCTTTAGGTACCCAAGAAAAATGGGAAGCCACAGGGTTGTGCTGGGGTCAGCTCACACTGGCTTATGACAATTGATTGTAAAATTGTCATCATGAGCATTTATACTTTAGAAATACTACAAAGCAGGGCTTGATTTTTTATTTTATTAATCATTTATACTTAAGTATCCATCGCTAAATGTCAACAGTGTAGATTAAACTTAAAAGTGTCATTTTTTTTTGATTGGTGGAGTCACTTGTTAAATATTTACAAGCACACCCCTGTGGAAGGGTATTTAATTATCCTGGCTGTTTAATGAGAATCAATTGCATAAAGTCTTCTATTTTCCCACTGCAGTGGGGGCATTAAAAAACAGATTATATGCATGTTTTAGAAGTAAAATGTCAAAAGACACCAGAGGAGAATGAATGATAACTATAAATTTACTGAGGACTGATCCCCACCCACTCCCCCTTCCCAGGCAAATGAATTGCCTGGGGCTAAACAATCTTTGTCAATTCTAGACTCTTGATCAACTTATGGACCCAGCTCCCCAACCTCCTCCCAAGCAAACTATCACCTGCCCATTTTACTCCCTGGACTTTATGTTATTATGTAAAAGGGTCCACCTACATTAAGTAATTTCTATTTAGAGTTAAGTAGTGTCTATACTTAACTCAGGAGCAGTTATATGGTTTCTTTTGTTAAAGGTTCATTTACATTAAGTTCCCTTTTGTTCTGTTAGCCCATAAAAAACCCTGTCCTCGGTTCCCATCTCTGGGCATTCCTAGCTTCTTGCTTTGTGATACCACAAGCTATAGTTCCTCTGCCTTGATTGAAGACCTTGTTTTCTCCTGTATTGATTGTTTCCTTAATTTCCAGGTTAACAATGAGAAATATTCTGGATTCCTGTCCTATGTTGACTAGCCTAGGTCATATCCAGCAGGGTTTCATTTAGCACTTACTATGTGCCAGGTACTGTGCTAAACACTTGGGGATACCAATAAAGAAAAATAAAGCCAATCCTTGCCTTCAAGGAGTTTACAATCTAATGTGGGAAGACAAAAAGGGGCTGAAAGCTGAAAAGGGGGTGGGTGCCAGAAGCTACCCAGTGAGAGGGAGGGGCCATAATGATGAGGGTGAAGTGCAAAGGAAGCAGAGCAGCTGCTTGCAAATGAAGAGATGGCTGGGATTCTTAGCCATCTATAAAGGGAGACTATCAGAGGAGTTTTTTGCTCTGCCCTTCAGCTCTCCAATCAGAGGTGCAGATACAACTGAAGGTACTGATGAGGTCTGAGTACCAAAGCCAAAGTACCTGGATGATGAGTTTCTGAGTGGTGAGTTTCTGTTGGGGGTGAATTTCTGGTAGGGGGAGGGGCATGATGATGATGATGATGTGGAATAAAGACCTAGCAGAGCAGCAGAGAGCTCATGAAAGACTTCAAGAGACAGTTGCTACAAGTTAAACCAGACTTTGGAAAGCAAATGTAGTGAGTCAAGACAGAGACTTCTCGGTACCTTTATCAATGAGATCAAAATGCTTGAGGGGCAATTCCCTATTAATCCAGTCCTTGGAGGTCTTTACCCAGGCACAGAAGACTGAGTGGGACAAACTGAGATTTCAGTTTCACTAGGAGGTGTAGGCTGCTGGCTGCTCAGGAGTTTTAAAGATGAAATTATTAATTTTGTTTTCTTCCTAGTGTTAAGGGCTAAAATTCTAGCTAAACTGTCTAAAATATCTAATGAGTGGTCGCCAATAAATTATAAGCTTTAGCAAGAGTTAGACTTTTAAGCATTTATTAAGGAGAATAAGAATTTGGTAAAGAGAGAGAAAAAGGCCTAGATTTCTATCTATTAAAGGGAGAGCACATTTCTAGCTCCCTTCTCCGCCAGCGTCCAAAGGAAAGAGCGCGAGACTGAGCGCCAGTCTCTTCCTTCCTCCTCCCACTAGTCCGAGTCACTTCCTGACTCCTGAAGAAAAGACTCCTGGTCTTGCCCTCAAAGACCTTCCCTTCATGGACAGAACTCTTCTACAGTAAGTATCCAGCAGGTGGCGTTATTCCAATCGTTACAGTCCCCCCTGTTGTTCCTCAAGAAACAAAATGTTTCCTTGACGGAACAGTAAAAAGAATATAATAACTATTGCTAACTAATAATATGTGAACAACAATATAGAAAAGGAAGAGAGGAAAGTTTTGTCCAGAGGGGCGATTTTTTTTTTTGTCCTCATGAACCGACGCTTTGACATTAGTCTTGCAAAGGGAGGGCCTCTGCAGAGAATACATGTTACAGATGGTGTATATTATAACAGAAAGAGAAAAAAAACAACAAAAACAACAAATCAAAACTGTTCATTTAAAGTCTCTGAAAGTCTTTTCTCAGATGTCCTCTAGGTGTAGTCGTGGAATGGAAGTCTCTTCAGGGGTTGATGTGTGGATGCTGGTAATCAGCCAGGAAAATTTCCTACAAAATTGAGCTTAACACAACTTTAAAATAGCTTTGTCAATAATCAAATCAAACAATGAAAGTTCTCAAAAACATGTCTAAGGGAATTCATAATCTTAGTTGTTACACATGAAACATATAATAAAACAAAAATTGAAACATTCTTTAAAATTATAATATTACTATAGTCCCCCCCTTATGGAGGGTAATTGAGAAGACAATTGCTGTGATATTAATTATTAAAAATAATTTTTTATCTTTGTTTCATCACTTTTTGCATCATCTGCCTAATTATCCTCATGCCATTATGAGAAATTAAAAAAATCTAATATAATTGGTAACAGGTGTCAAGGCCAAATTCAACACTGTATTTATCATGACACCTGAGATAATTATGGGGGTTACCATAAAAGAACAGAGAAATGATGGGATGTGAGCATTCCCACACTTGAGCAATATGTACTGCCCATACAGTATGCCAGACTTAAAATAGGTGGATGGAATACATGTCCATGCCACCAAACATATTGGAGGAAACTGAGTCAGACTTAATCAGATGCATGGGATTGAGATGTCCATGGCATCAGGCATATAGGAGGGAGCATGGAAGCCAGGTGTAGAAGTGAGATGGGTGGGATGAATACTTCCAGCCATCTGTACAATATTGTGGGGAAAAATAAAATAAAATATTAAACCAAGAGAATCCAACCTCAACATTTGTCAAAAGCCGTTCCCTCGGCCATACCTTGACTTCATGCATGTCTCCCCTCATGTGACAGTTCAGTGTCTGCTCTTGCATGTATTCCTCTTGTGATTGGATGGCATCTTGGCCAACTGGCATCTGATAACTCAGAATAAAGGCAATTAATGTCTTAAATGATAAGTTCCCATAATCCAAGTCTCATATGGATTTAAAAATTGAGGATAATAAATGATTGCAAAAAATGTGAATACATCTTGACTCAGAATATAATATATAATTATGCAACAATTTCAAATGATACCCCTTTTTTTTACTTAGTATACAATTACTTTTGTGAAAAATCAGAACATATTTGAATACAAGTTAAAGCACAACACAATCTCAAAGAACTTTTTTTTTTTGAAAAAAGAAAACTTTTACAAATGTTCCCCTCTTTTTTTTTTTTTTTTTGGGAATATGCTTATCAAAAATAATACTTCTAGAATCAATTTACACTTGCCATGGCAACCAATTTGCCAAGGAAATGCTTTAAAGAGTTTGATCAAATAATCAGTTGAGAAAAAATAACAAAAACAAATAACTCAGAATATGGGAGCACAATACTCCTAGAATTAACATTGTATAATAAAATCAAAACCATGTTTCAAAATTAGATAGATGAATGAATAGAAGAAAATACACGTGGAATAATAAAAGACAATGAAATTCAAACTAGGGAAATCTAAATGAATATGAATTTAATATTAATAAGAGTACTATAAAATATAAACTTGATCACATGACTATAAAAATCTTTTACAAATATTCTCCTTGTTTTAAAAACTAAGTATAAGACACAATCTCAAAAGCATGAAAATCTTTATGAAAATAAACCCATACCATTAATTTCAAAATGTATATGTAATAGTATAGAAATCCTATGTAACCTCTGAACTGATACTATTAATAATCTGAGTGAATTTAGAACACTTTTGATTCCGATATCTAAAATCCCCAATACTCATATCAATACCTTGCTTCTTACTTCTACATTTCTGTAAAATATATATACTTCCATGGCAAAAGAAGCGGAGTCTTGAACTATGGTGATGATTGTCATTCTTATTCAGCTTAAGTTTTTCTTCTTTAACCCCTCTATATTGTCTGTCAGTCTTTTCACCATACAAATGCTTTATAAGATTACTAATTAAAGACAAAAGCAGGTTAGCAAAATTAAGAACAAAACGAGCATATCTGGAATTTAAAGGGTTTTCTAAGGTTGTTTCAGAAGCACAGCCAGGCTGGGGAAGGGCTGAGCCTGAAGCAGCAAATGTAGTTAGAGAAAGTTGAGCATGCGCATTAGATCTTTGGACTTCCCGGGCTGGGGAAGCAATGGGCTTGGCCATGGGAGGAGTAGAGGGTGGGGTCTGGAGAGGAGGGGAGGGACCAGCGCAATTTGAATCAGACTTGATTTTGAACTCAGGCCTGGATTCCTCTTCCCCCACTTTGCCTCCAGGTGCTAGGGGATTAAAAGCTTCTAGAGGGTGGGTCATTGCCTCCAGGCATGCAAAATTAAAGCAACAATTACTGTAAGAACTGGGAAAAGCTGCTGGAATCTCTTCAGGTTTCTCTGAAAAAGCATGGTTGGGAGAGGGAGAGATATTTCCTTGTGTGAGTAAGTTGCTGGCTCTTTTAACAAAAATAAAAAGAAAAATAGAAAATCCACAAAAACAAAGCATTAACATGATCTTATCTCCCATTTGTCTGGTTAAACAGACCAAAATCAAAAATAGGATAATTAGGGAGTTTAAAAGGTCCATTCGAAAAAATTCAAAGGAAAAACACAGCCAGTACACCAGTACTTAGCAGTTAAAGGGAGAGGGAGGGGAAATTTCTTACCCAACCAGCAGATCAGAAGAAGACTGAGGGTTAGCTTTCCTCTTCGTGGTCAGCCATCTGTTAAGGGCTAAAATTCTAGCTAAACTGTCTAAAATATCTAATGAGTGGTCGCCAATAAATTATAAGCTTTAGCAAGAGTTAGACTTTTAAGCATTTATTAAGGAGAATAAGAATTTGGTAAAGAGAGAGAAAAAGGCCTAGATTTCTATCTATTAAAGGGAGAGCACATTTCTAGCTCCCTTCTCCGCCAGCGTCCAAAGGAAAGAGCGCGAGACTGAGCGCCAGTCTCTTCCTTCCTCCTCCCACTAGTCCGAGTCACTTCCTGACTCCTGAAGAAAAGACTCCTGGTCTTGCCCTCAAAGACCTTCCCTTCATGGACAGAACTCTTCTACAGTAAGTATCCAGCAGGTGGCGTTATTCCAATCGTTACACTAGTAATGCATCTGTTTAGTCTACACATCAATGATTATTAATCCTTTTGAGTCATGGGAAATTGGGAAGATTAATATCTCAATAAGATTAGGGCTGAGGCATTTAATAAGTGATGTTCAGGGATCTAGTTATACAATTAGAAATCTGATGTTTTCCCACAGGCTCCAGGAATGAGGCTGCATAACTCAAGATTTGGTAAACACACAGAGATATAGGGACTTAATCTTGCAGATCAACCTACGGGATGATTACTTTGTTCAGCCTATCTAGTGAATGAGTCAGGGCAGCTTTTACTTAGATCACCACCTGGTGGCATACCCAGATATAGCACCCTAAGTAACTACCTTGAAAAATGGGCAAAAGCTATTCATAGACTGGTCTGGTGGTGCCAAAGTAAATCAATTTTGTTTATTTTCTCCCCTTACCACAACTGATTCCATTATTCTGTATGGATTATCACCTATTAATCTAGTCTCCCATTTTAGAAACACTGGTGTTAAATTTGACCCTTTTTCTTTTCATACTGAATCAGCTATAAAGTCCTGTTGATTCCATTGCTCCATCATTGGATTTTCTTGTTTCTGTCCCCCTTTTGAGTTTCAAATGTTCACTACCACTTGTTTAGACTATGGTAATAGCATCCTAAATAGTTTTCCCATCTCCACCTTCTCTCCTCTTCATGCTAGACTATATACTAGCTAGATTTCTTTTTTTTTTTTTGCATGTAAAGTTTTGTATCCTTAGTCTGATACTCAAGACTCTTCATAATCAAATATCATCTAACTTTCTAGATTTACACTAATCCTTTTTATGTTCCAACCAAACTGGATTGCTTACTGTCCTCTGTATGTGTCTCCCATATTGATGCCTTTGCGCGCATTCTTCTCTATGCTTTAATGAACTCTTTTTTACACCACCCCTAACCCCTTTAGAAAAGTCCAGCTTTATTACCACCTTCTCCATGAAGCTTTTCCCAACCTAATCAAGACCTTTTTACACTTGGATTTAAGAAACACATAGTTTGCATCTCTCTAAAACACATAGCATGACTTCTTTTGTATTATGTTTGTGTATATTTCACACCTCCCTTTTAGTCTATAAATTATATGATAATAGGAACTGACATATTTAATCTTTATACCTTCCTTAGTATCCAGCCTCATGCATTTCATACAGTAAGTGCTTAAGGATTCTTATTTTTTAAAATAATAAACATTTTTATCTATAGCTTTGGGTTTTTTATCCCTCTTTCCCTCTCTCCCCTCACCCCTTCCTGAGGCAGCAAACAATCAGATATGGGTTATACATGTATGATTATGTAAAACATTGCCATAGTTGTCATTTTGTACAAGAAAACTTGATTAAAAGAAAACAATGTAAGAAAGTGAAAAATAGCATGCTTCAGTTTCATCAATATCAGTTCTTTCTTTGGAAGTGGATAGCATGTTTCATCAATAGTCCTTTGGGATTGTCTCAGATCATTGTATTGTTGAGGATAGTCAAGTCATTCACAGTTCTTCATCAAACAATATTGCTGTCTCTGTGTACAATGTTCTCTTGGTTCTGCTCACTTCCCAATACATCATTTCATACATGTCTTTCCAGGCCTTTCTGAAATCATCCTGCTAGTTGTTTCTTATAGCACAATAATATCCCATCACCATCACATACCATAATTTGTTTAGTCATTCCCCAATGGATGGGCATTCCTTTGATTAAGGATTCTTATTTAATTGGATGGAGATCTAATTTCCTCAAGAGCTAGGACCATGTCTTAGTTATTTTTACATCCTCTTGAACCCTAGTGGCTAGTGTAGGGCATTTCACATAGCAGCACAGATTTATAGAACCTTAGAACTGGAAAGGACCATGTAGGCCTTATAGTCTTACTTGCGCCTGAACAAGAAATCATCTTACAAAATACTTAAGAAGTAGTCTTCCAGGGGCAGCTAGGTGGCGCAGTGTATAGAGCACTGGCCCTGGAGTCAGGAGGACCTGAGTTCAAATCTGGCCTCAGACACTTGACATTTACTAGCTGTGTGACCTTGGGCAAGTCACTTAACCCCAATTGCCTCACCAAAAAAGGAAAGAAAGAAAGAAAGGAAGGAAGAAAGAAAGAAAGAAAGAAAGAAAGAAAGAAAGAAAGAAAGAAATTAAATTGCCACTAGGTTGCATTTACTTTGGGGGCAGCTAGGTGGCGCAGTGGATAAAGCACTGGCCCTGGATTCAGGAGGACCTGAGTTCAAATCCAGCCTCAGACACTTGACACTTAACTAGCTGTGTGACCCTGGGCAAATCACTTAACCCTCATTGCCCTGAAAAAAAAAAAAGAAAAAAAAAGGAGTAGTCTTCCAGCTTGTGCTCAAAGACCTCTAGTTTGGGGGAATCTACCCCCTCCTGAGGTAACTCATTTCATTTTTGGATAGCCTTACTGGTTAGGTGCTTACCCTTTGCATTGATCCTAAATCTCTCTGCACTTTCTTTTTTTTTTTAAAGTTTATGGAATAAAACAAACATTTCTATAACATACTATAATAAAAAAGATGATGAGACATGAAACTGCAAGTCTATTATGTACAACCTGCTATTTCTTTTAAATATATAATAAAGTTATCAGGTAAATTTCTCCCCACCCCAACCATCCCAGAGATGGCTACCATTAAATACAATAGGGGTGTCTGTCTATCTATCCATCCATCCATCCATCCATCCATCCATCCATCCATCCATCCATCCATCCATCCATCTATCTATCTATCTATCTATCTATCTATCTATCTATCTATCTATCTATCTATCTATCTATCTATCTATCTATCTATCTATCTATCTATCTATCTATCTTCATACCTGGTGGGAGAGTGGGGAGAGAAGATTAGATAATGGAGAGAGTAAAAAGAGAGACTGAGAAAGAAAATAGTGAGTAAAAATAAGATGGAAGAAAATTCACAAATAGTAACTATAACTTTGAATGTAAATGGGGTGTTTATAATGGCTCTGTTTGTGATGGCAAAGAACTAGAAATTGCAGGGATACCAATCAATTGGGGAATGGCTGAACAAGTTGTGGTGTGTGGTTGTGATGGAATACTACTGTGCTAAAAGAAGCAACAAGCTCAATGATCTGAGAAAGGCATGGAAAGTCTTGAATGAAATGACAAAGAGGGAAGTGAACAGAACCAAGAGAACATTGTACACAGTAACAGCAATATTGTTTTAAGAATGACTTTGAGTGAATAAGTAATTTTGACTTATAAATACATAAAATAAAAATAAAGGATGCATGAAGAAAGATGTGATCTCTGCACTTTCTACCCATTGTTTCTAATATTCCTTTCTGGATTCAAACAGAATAAGTCTAACTATTCTCTCTTCCTCATTCTAGCCCTTCAAATAAAGTCAAGCTATTGTGTTCCTCTTAAATCTTCTATTCTTCAGGCTAAACAGTCCTAGTTTCTTCAACTGATCTTTTTTTGGGGGGGAGGATGGGGGGGAAAGCAATGAGAGTTAAGTAACTTGCCCAGGGTCACACAGCTAGGAAGTGTCAAGTGTCTGAGGCTGGATTTGAACTCAGGTCCTCCTGAATCCAGGGCTGGTGCTTTATCCATTGTGTCACCTAGCTACCCCCTCTTCAACTGATCTTAAGAGCTAATAGGTAGCAAGGTTTGCAAAGCATTTTACATGCTATCTCACTCACATCAACCCTGAGAAGTAGGTACTGTTATTAATCCTCATTTTACAGCTGGGAAAACTTAAGCATAGAGAGGTTAAATGACTTGCTCAGGGTCACACAGCAAGTAAGTGTCTGAGGCAGGATGCACTCAGTTCCTCATGGACTTTGTGGACTGCTTCACCTAGTGGCCTCTTATGGCATGGATTTGAGACCACTGTCCAGTCTGGTTATCTTTTGCATATCTTTTCTAAAGTGAGGGAAGGAGTGAGGAAAGTAGTACAAAGTATTCCAGATGTAGTCTGACGGGGGCAAAGGATGGTAGGCCTAAGAACTGATAGTATCTGAAAACAGATGGAAACACATTAAAAATTTTTTTCCTCTTTGACAATTTCTTAATGTGAAGTTTTGGGGTTTTTTGACTGTTTTCTCTCACAACTAGCTAATATAGGAATTTATATAGCTTTTTAAAGGTTGTAAAGCCCTTTATAAATATTATTTCATTCTATCTCCACAGAAATTCTGGGAGGTAACTGCTATTATTATTTCCATTTTATAGATGAGGAACCTGAGACAGAAATTGAACTCTGGTACTAATGACTTCAAGTCTAGTACTTTATGCACTACACCATCTAGAAGAAATGAAAAGGAAATAAAGTTAGTCTGGCAAGACCTGTTCTTAATGAATCCATTCCACCTTTTTGGGATCACAACTTCTCTTTACTTCCCATCTCTTTAATGACAAGTTTTTTTTTTTTTAATTTATGTTGGGTTTATTGTATCCTTAGTCTTTAAAAAATTTTTTTTTTTTGGTGAGGCAATTGGGGTTAAGTGACTTGCCCAAGGTCACACAGCTAATAAGTGTTAAGTGTCTGAGGCCAGATTTGAACTCAGGTACTCCTGAATTCAGGGCCAGTGCTCTATCCACTGTGCCATCTAGCTGCCCCTAATGACAAGTTTTAGAATTTAGAATTCCCTTGCTTTGCCTTGCCTTGTCCTCTATAATATCCTTAAAAATGGTCATCAAAATTTTGTTTGATTATGATCCATACAATGAGGGAGTTGAACCCTGAGGTTTGATGCAGTTTCATAAACATAAACCTCTCCTCTCCTCCCTTTCCTTCCCCTGGCAATTGCCTTAAAGGTCCAGTTTTAAGCTTCCTTTCCCATTTTCTATGATCTTGAGATCACTGAGAATGCCTTTAGTTCTACCCTGTGGGGTTAAGCAGACTAAGGTTTATTCTTCTTCCATAATGGCATCCCTCCAAAAACTTGAAGATGGCTATCACCTTCATTTATTAGCAGTTACTTAATAAAAAGCTGTTGAGTGAATGTTGAATGAAGCAGTGTAGTATAGATGAAAGAAGGTAGGCCTTGGAGTTGGGAGATTTGGGTTTGAATCATTGTTCAGATTTGCTCTATATGTTTTCTAGCTCACTTCATTGTTTTTCACCTTAGTTTACTCATATGTGAAATCGGGTTAATATTTGTTATATCGATGTAACAGTCCTGGCAAGGCTTGGTCCGGCTGCCTCGAAGGGGACCAAAGTGACTAAAAACCTCAAGAATTGTATTTCTTCCCAGTATGAGAAAGGAGGAATATAGCAAGATCAGGACTAGAGGCTGGAGTCTTCCCTCTACAATGGGAGTTTTACAGATCTTTTTTTTTTTTTTTTAAGTGAGGCAATTGGGGTTAAGTGACTTGTCCAGGGACACACAGCTAGTAAGTGTTAAGTGTCTGAGGTCGGATTTGAACTCAGGTCCTCCTGAATCCAGGGCCAGTGCTCTATCCACTGTGCCACCTAGCTGCCCCTACAGATCTTTTGAGAGAGAGAAGAATGCAGAAGAGAAGGAGGTGGTAGCTTTCCCTTTACACATGGAGGGGCTGTGTGACTGCAGTTCCCTTTCTAAAGTATGGCATTTTATTTTGTTAAAGACTGCACCTGACTGATATAATCTTTTTTTTTTTTTTTGGTGGGGCAATGAGGGTTAAGTGACTTGCCCAAGTGTTTTATCCACTGTGCCACCTAGCTGCCCCGGTATAATCTTGTTTTTCATAAAAACCTGTGGTTGATCCTATCTTTGCATCTCCTTTTGTCCCTTTGTTGGAGGCATAAAGGTGTGATACAGTTTTGTGAGTCACGCAGGAGAGTATGACTTTTCCTCCTTGAGGGCTGGGATCCCTTCACCTCATTGTTAGAAAATTTTCTTTTTCTAACTGAGAGCATCCTCACAAGCTATTCATATGTTTCATAACCACACTTCCAAGGGCGAATCACTTCAAACTTGGGGTCTTTTGAATCTGCCTTAGTAGACTATGAGGCTAACATTACAGGGAGCCTCGAAGGCTCTGTTCTGTCTTAGATTATCTTCTCTTATCCCTCTATGCTATTTCACTTGGTGATCTCATTAGCTCTCATGGTCTTAATTATCACTTCTAAGCAGACGACTCTTAGCTCTACTTGTCCAGTCCTAAACTCTCTCCAGATCTTAAGTTTCACATTTGGGCTGTGGGAGCTGCCTGTGTCTTGAGGTATCTGGTCCCTATGGGAGACAAGGGAGGTGGGAATAGAGAGGGAAGAGATGAGTGGTCTCTCCTGAGCTTTATAGAACTGTAAGGAGGATGGAAGAAGAAGAAGGGGAAGGAAAAAAAAAAAGGAAGGAAGGAAAAAAAGAGAAGAAATAGAGAAGGAAGGAAGGGAAGTAAGAGGAAAAAGAAGGAAGGAAGAAGAAAAGTATTGAGAAGGAAGGAAGAAAGAAAGGGAGGAAGAAAAAAATAATAAAAATTAGAGAAAAATCTAGGAAAAAAAAGTTGTTCAGAAGGAAGCACAAAAAGACAAGAGAAAAATTTTTCTACATATTAAGCAATATTAATTGTTTATTATGAATCCAATTATATTAATCCAATAGAATATTGTTACTACAAAACAGTATACTTTTTTTGCTTTTTGAAATAAATTTTTTATTTATTTAAAACTTAAATACAATATGAGAAAAGAAGAAAAACCCAAACATTCTAAGGTATACAGCATAACATATATAAAAAAATAAATTTCTCTTTCAAGGAAACCTATATAATGTTTTTTTTTGTTTGTTTGTTTTTTTAGTGAGGCAATTGGGGTTAAGTGACTTGCCCAGGGTCACACAGCTAGTAAGTGTTAAGTGTCTGAGGCCGGATTTGAACTCAGGTACTCCTGACTCCAGGGCCGGTGCTCTGTCCACTGTGCCACCTAGCCGCCCGAAACCTATATAATGTTAAAGGCTAAAATTCTAGCTACTCTGTCTAAAATATCTAATGAGTGGTTGCCAATAAATTATAAGCTTTAGCAAGAGTTAGGCTTTTAAGCATTTATTAAGGAGAAAAAGAATTTGGTAAAGAGAGAGAGAAAGGCCTACATTCATCTATCTATTAAAGGGAGAGCATGTTTCTAGCTCCGCTCTCCTCCAGAGTCCAAAGGAAATAGAGAGAGACAGAGCGCCCGGCTCCCCCTTCCTCCTCCCACCAGCAAACGTCACTTCCTGACGCCAAAGACGCATGGTCTTGCCCTCAAAGACCTTCCTTTCATGGTGGAGCTTTTCTACAGTAAATCTCCCCCAGGTGGTGTCATTCCAATCATTCCAATAATAAATACAATACATTGCTTTTAAAGCTATCCAGATTTTCTTTGTTTCCTTCCAGGTTATGTTTTGTTCTCTGCTATGCACTTTTTTTTTTTTTGATGAGGCAATTGGGGTTAAGTGACTTGCCCAGAGTCACATAGCTAGTAAGTGTTAAGTGTCTGAGGCTGTATTTGAACTCAGGTACTCCTAAATCTAGGGCCGGTGCTCTATCCACTGCGCCACCTAGCTGCTCCTGCTATGTACTTTTTTTAAATTTATTTTTTTATTTTATTTTTAATTTTTTTTAGTGAGGCAATTGGGGTTAAGTGACTTGCCCAGGGTCACACAGCTAGTAAGTGTTAAGTGTCTGAGGCCGGATTTGAACTCAGGTCCTCCCGAATCCAGAGCCGGTGTTTTATCCACTGCGCCACCTAGCCGCCCCTATGTACTTTTAAATTAATTTTTTCTCCCTCCCTCTGCAAAGAAGGCTACAATTAAATAGGGATATATGTGTGTATACGTATACAGATGTCTATAAACATACACATATATACACATGTACACTCATACACATATATGTAAACCTGTATTATGCATATTTCCACTTGTTATCTCTATCTGGAAGTGGATTTGCCTTAGTATTTGTGTATTAAGGTGGGTGCCTGAGGAACAATCTATAGAAAGGATAGGAGCTAAAGTAATTAAGGGGTACTGGCTTGTTTTTGCAGTCAAAAAGGGTCAAGGTCTCCTACTAGTAGGAGTAGACCAGGCCTTAGTGATGAGGACATTTTAAACATATTGGGCAGAAGAGGTAAAGGATTAGAATGGTGTAAACATAAGGTTATAGATGGTAAGGCAGGCGAGATAACTCAGCAAGTTTTTCTAGTTCTGCCTGAGAATTTTGACCATGAACATGTGTCTGAGAAATTGAATTATTCCTGGAAATTCCACATTCCTTCCCCTTCTCAGGATAGGGAATTACTTAAAGAGATCAGAACCAAAGGAGTCAGTCCTATAGGGGAACTGTATGTTACAATTAAATCCAGGAATTCTACTACATCTATGAGTAAGGCTGAGTCCATACCTCTTGTGGTAGACAGATACCATAAGACTAAAATTGGGATTTTCTTTGGATTTGAATACCAGGAGTCATGGGTAGAACAGGCAGGAGTGAGCCAAGCTAGAAAAAGTGATAAACTGACAGAGAGCCTAAGGAGGATAGCTACTGTTGTTATTCAGTCACATCAGTCATGTCTGACTCTGTGACCCCCGTTTGAGGTTTATTTGGCAAAGATACTGGAGTGGTTTGCCATTTCCTTTTCCAGCTCATTTTATAGATGAGGAAACTGAAGCAAGCAGGGTTAAGGGACACACAGCGGCAGTGAATAACCTCATAGAGACAAGTTTAGATATGATCTGGCATGAATTCGTACATATTTTGAGATGTTTGAGGGGGATGGATCAGAAGCTGCCTATGCTAATTTTCCAGGCTGTTCATCTACCTTCGTTGTCCACCTTCACCCAAGTCTCATCTGTGGCTCTAAGAAGCTGTAGCAGGTGCAGCAGCCAAACCTTGGTAAAATTGTCTCTGTAGATGGGTTAAACCAGCTTGAGGGTAACTGACAGGCCTCAAACCTATTGGAGTTAGGGGGATGTCCACCCCAAGCATGTGAAGACCTCCCCACTGCAGAACGGGTGGATGAGAACAATTTGTTTCAACAGTCATGAAAGTGGCTGAAGCAGGTGGTGTGGAGCACTTAGAGCTTGGTTTGACACTAGAGATGCCAAGGTCATCCACTGCTTTCTGGGCCATTGACTTTTTTTTGTGTGGGACAGTGAGGGTTAAGTGATTTGCCCAAGGTCACACAGCTAGTAAGTGACAAGTGTCTAAGGCTGGATTTGAACTCTGGTCCTCCTGAATCCAGAACCAGTGCTTTACCCACTGTGCCACCTAACTGCCCCCTGGGCCATTGACTTTTGCCTCACCACTTCAATGATTCTTGAAGAGAGTGAAGTTTATGATTTTGTACAACTCTGCCTCACTAAAATCTAATTCTCATGCAAGTCAAGACATCACCCTGTGATGCCATAGGTCCTCTTGGAAAGGATGAACAACAACAAAAACAATGCTAATTTTGTCTATTGTACTGTGCAGTGAAAGGAAGAAAAGTGTTTTGAATTATTCTTCAGGGTGGAGCAATGTGTGTAGAGATTGATACAGATAGGCACTGTTGTTCCTGAGAAGACTGGAAAAATTAAATTTCAGAGATGATTCCGGGTCTTAGTACATGACCCTTGTGCATCTGTTGTCATCAGATTCATGCAGACACGGAAACTATTTCCAACAATGTTTGACAAATGCTCTTGAGATTTAGGGATCAATTTAATTCCCAGACCTCAGCCTCAGGCTCTGGGCCTTATCAGATTTGGGCTACAGAAGCAAATGAAGGCAACAGCATCATTAGTGCTGAGTGCTGCAGGCATAGAACCCAAGATGATTAGATGAGAGATGGAGCAGTGCACAGTTCTATTCTCCTTGAAGGGGATCAGTGGAATGGAAAGCATGAAAACTTGGCATAGGATCACCTTCATCAAGTAATCACTGGAGTAACAGATCTACATTTTATTAGAATTGTGGATTAGGTAGCCCTACTTATGTTAGATATGCTAGGAAAGGGAATGCAATATTGGTTATAAAGAGCAAAAATCTGCTGGACAAACTGCAGGAAGCTTTAGTGGGACCAGGAAAGGAGGTGAGCCTCAAGGACAGTCTTATCGATTTCATCATGAATTCCTTATGGGTCTATTTCACTTGTACTCCTAGAACCGCATGCAGAGGTGATGATAGAAATTGAGAATATGGATTGTCCTGGACAGTTCCCATCATTTTCCTAACATTTTTATGACAGATATTTTGGTAAAATACCTTTAAATCCTATGACAGTGCTTGGAATTGGTGGTTTGAGTGATAAAGAATATTCATAACCTGTAATACTTCCAGGTGAGCTCTAAATTTCCCAAGGAAATTGTTGGTGTCAACAGAAAAGTAGATATTGTGGTTCTGGTATGTTCAGACCTTTCAACACTAGTAGGATACTGCAAGAAATAAGGAGACAGGGTTCTTTTGAGAAACCTTGACATTCAAGGGACTCACAAGTTAACTGACTGAGGCATTATAAAGTTATTGAGAGAGAATATAGGCAGCTAGTTGGTGCAGTGGGTAAATCACTGGGCCTGGAGTTAGGAAGACTCATCTTTCTGAGTTCAAATCCAGACTCAGATACTAACAGTGGGACCATCTATAAAATGGGGATGATAAAAGCGTCTAAATTCCAAAGCTGTTGTGGGGATTACATAATATATTTGTAAAGCACGGTGCCTGGCACATCGTTCAGCTATTTTCATTCACTTTGTGTCCCCTTTGTGGGGTTTTCTTGGCAAAGATACTGGAGTGGTTTGCCATTTCCTTCTCTAGCTTATATTACAGATGAGGAAACTGAGGCAAACAGGGTAAAGTGACTTGCCCTGGGTCACACAGCTAGTGTCTGAGGCCAGTCTTCCTGACTCCATGCCAAGTACTCTATCTACTGTGCCTCTTAGCTGACCTAGAAGGGGTTTTAGCACCCAGTATATCAGGGCTTGTAGGGAGCCCAAAATATAGACTGTTAGAGTTGGAAGAAATTTTAAAACAGAACATAAACTGTTGGTGCTGGATTCACCGAGCTTATAACACAGAATGTATATCAGTGAGATGAGATATTAGAGCATATATCTAGAACATTGATAAGGGCAGCTAGTGGATAGATTTCAGGATTTGCAGTCAGAAAGGCTTGAGTTCTAATCCTGCCTAATACACATACTATTTGTATAACCCTGAACAGGTCTCTCAATCTTTCTTGGCCCCAAATTTCTTCATCAGTACAAGAATAGAACTACTTCACAAGGTTGTTGTAAGAACCAATAAGTTAACATATATAAAGTACTTTATACACCTTAAAAGCACTATTTAAATGCCAGGTGTTGTCATCATTATTATCATCTCAGAATGTCAATGCTAAAAAGAGTTCAATATTGTTGGTATTAGATTATGCTTTGTATTCCTATAATACTACTCTCTTTTTTTGTTATGGAACAGTTTAGATCTTGACAAGAATACCAGTACATCTTGTTGCATTTGAATATTAAGGTAAACTGAGAGACAATGGTTTGAGCATGATCAATTTATTAGTTAGGCTAGGAGTGATGAATAAATTGGGTCAATGGACTCTCTCAGTGTAGGCACTGTATAAATGTTAACTATTAATTATGTAGAGGCCTCTCTCAGGACTATTCACCACAACCATCTATTGTCCATAGGAGAGCTGGTTGGACTGTCTGATGAGTAGGTAAAGAGAAATGATAGATGCTCACCTAGGCAAAGACTGAGAAAAAGAGACTGTGCATTAGCTATACAAAGACTTTCTGAAGCAGCTATGGGAGCTGAAAATGATGCATCCAACGAAGATTGGGTGTACTATTACAGGGCAGGAGAATTGAAGCTAGAGGTAACTCTTATCCTGCCCCAAATTGCTACAGAGACTCCTAGGGTACAGATTCAGCCCTCCAGAACAGGAATATATTGGTAACCAACTGACATGCCAGCCCAGGTGTAGACACACAAACCTATATTGATCCTGATGGTCAGCACATACCAACTATCAGCTCTGGTATAGGAGCAGAGAGATCATTTGGTGATAAGAAAACTAAACTTATCAGACTATTCACTGGGCTGAGTTATGATGGTACAAATAAACTTGAAGATAAAATTGCATATATATCTAAGGTGTCAATACTAGAGGTTACCTATGTGAAATGTTTTGAATGTAATTGCACATGTTTACTACTGCACATGTAAAGTGTTGCATGTTTGTATATTTTTATTATTCATTTGACTATGTATTATATTCTTGTTATAGCAACATCTGTTTGTTAATTTTATATATTTTCTAATGCATGTATTAGCTGTGTTATATATACATATATATGCCTATTGACAGTGTTATTGTAGTACCTAGATAGTTTTGGTTTTTAATTAGCCATTATTGTTGCTTTTGATTGATTACTATGTACTGTAGATATGTGTTTACTTTTTTTTTTTTAAGTGAGGCAATTGGGGTTAAGTGGCTTGCCCAGGGTCACACAGCTAGTAAGTGTTAAGTGTCTGAGGCCAGATTTGAACTCAGGTACTCCTGAATCCAGGGCCGGTGCTCTATCCACTGTGCCACCTAGCTGCCCCTATGTGTGTACTTTAGAAATGTCTATGTGTTATATCCTGTATGTAGTTGGGCTTGTTGTCACTGTAGTATCCTCTGAGGTGATGCAATGTATAATGCCTTGTCTGTTTCATGTACTGTTAAGGTACATTTGTTTTATTTTATTTTCAACAATACCATATGTTGGTTACATGGGACACCTAGAAAATTGCTCTTGTTATTTTAGAGTGCTGAAGTTTATATTTATACTATGTAATTGTAGTCGTTTGTCCAGGCTGATCTTTGCAAGGGACTGCAAAGAGTTTCAGTCCAGGGGAGGAATGTAACCCTTGGCTCAAAGGGCCAATTGGATAGGACTCTCTCCTCATTGGTGGAGATTGATCATGCAATGCCTGTGTGAGGGGTAGAGTTGGTGAGAGCTGGAGAGAAGAGAGATCTGGTGTCTTGGCTTCCAGCATTGAGAGAAGGCATACTCTTCCAAACTCTCTTCAGGTACCTGAAGGGAGAGAGACTCTGGGAAGAAGTAGTTTTTAGAAGATCTGGCAGTCTCTACCATGTCCATATTCCCTGCTTGTTTTTACTAGAGACTTCAGAGACCTCCCCCCACCCCCTTGGGTGAGATCTGGGACTCTTGGTTGAACTGAGTTGTCTTACTCCCAAATGGAGAGTTCATTCACTCTGTGCTCTATCTGGTACATTGTCTCAAATGTATACTTTCTGATTTCTGTTTTGCCATGAATAAATGGGTTTATTTGTTATTTGCTATGTGTTTATTGTAGAACTAGCTTCTGGTGGGAAGGGAGTCAAACCTTGGTTGGATATATAGCTTGGGACCCTCCTCCATTAAGGGACACCGATTACAAATGCAGTTCAAACCTAAAAATTATTTCTGCTAGACTAATGATATTTAAGGGAACAGACAGATATAATTTTATAATGGTACCTCTTCTCTCTGTTTGTTTTTGTTTTTTTGTTTTTTGTTTGTTTTTGTGAGGCAATTGGGATTAAGTGACCTGCCCACTGTCACACAGTAAGTGTTAAGTGTCTGAGGCTGGATTTGAACTCAGGTCCTCCTGACTCCAGGGCCAGTGCTCTATCCACTGCCCCACCTAGCTGCCCCACCTCTTCTCTCTGAGGAAAGCTGAGTGGTCAGCTTCTGGCCCCAACCCCCCAATTCCTCTCTTGGCAAGAACAAAAGTCCCTCTTGGAGAAACTTACTTCCTTGTAAGTTACATCTAGACATATCCACATGACATACATAAACCACCTAGGCAAACAAACACCTCTTCCCTCCCTCCCCTGCTACATATATACTTTAAAAAATGGATACACAACAAAAGTTCATGATTTCATATACAATCCTCATTTTTGTTCTTTGAAACATTCATGTTTGATGATTATTAAATTCAAACTAAAAATGAAGAAAAAAAATTTGAGACAGTTTATTTAATGGGAACCCAGAGTGATCAGAAGGGAGAATTAGGATGTGTGTTGAAGGGATACAATTCTTACAGAAATGTGTCTGCCTCTACCCAGCAGGGGTTATTTGGGTGGTGTTTGTGTGTGGGGTGGATCATGTGTGATGGGAAACTTGACAGAAAAGAATTTTCACTTAGTTCATATAGGACTAGTAGAGAACCTGGCACATGGTAGGTGCTTAACGGAAGCTTGTTTGATCGATTAGGCCTTGACAATGATATTAGTTTTCATTGTTTCCAATCAGGCTGGTTTGTTGTGGCTCTGACTGAACTGGGCTCCTTCATAGGGCAGGCCTATGACTGTCACTCTCTCTACAGTCATGGAAGTCTTGTCTATGAGCTACCAAAGAGTGAACTTAGTGATTGTAATCCTGGAAATGGAATCCAGACCAGGAAAAGAAACTGATTCTAGACATTCCTGATTGGTATATCCATGACTGTAGGACATTGGGAGCTGATTCCTACAATGAGAAAAGAGCATCAGAGAGAGTCACAGGGCATCTGACCTTGTTCCTTATTCAACTCCCCAGATTCCTTGCAAGAGTCTGAGGTCAAGAGGACCATGAGACAGCCTGTTTATAATGAGATCTAGGATTATTAATTTATTAATAATGATTTAATAATCTATTAGTAATAATTATGATAACTCACATTTGCATAGAACTTTTTTTTTTTTTAGTGAGGCAATTGGGGTTAAGTGACTTGCCCAGGGTCACACAGCTAGTAAGTGTTAAGTGTCTGAGGCCGGATTTGAACTCAGGTACTCCTGACTCCAGGGCTGGTGCTCTATCCACTGCGCCATCTAGCTGCCCCTGCATAGAACTTTAAGGTTTGTAAAGCATTCTTTCAAAACCACCCCATGAGGTAGTAGGTGAAATAATTATTACCCCTATTTTATAGGTAAGGAAACTGAGAGTCTGTGAGGTCATGCAACTTGCCCATGGTGACAAAGGGAATAAATCCTTGAATAGTTGTCACCTTGCACTGATTCTAAGCCCTTTGCACAATAATTAATGACCCACTACTAATGTTCAGGGAGATAATCTTCCCACATCCAGGAAGCATCTTTACTGAGGAAGGGAAAAATACAATTTATGTCTTCCCCAACTCTTCTTCAAATCACCATTCTGACATCTGGGGAAAATACGTAATATTTATTAGAACCTGAACCCTGTACAATATGTATAAAATGTAGAAAACACCAAAAAGGTTTTTTGTTTGTTTTGTTTTGGTGGCAAATGAGACTGATGAAAGCAAGATTGGATAATTAAAAATAATTGATATTTGCATAGGACTTGAAAGTTTGCAAATTGACTCACATAGATTAACTCATTTAAGGCTCATAGCAACCCTATGAAATAGGTAGTGTGGCTATTATCTTCCCCATTTAACAGATGAGGAAACTGAGGTTCAGATCAGTTCAATGACTTCTTCATGGCCACACAGCTAGTATGCATTGGAGGCAGGCTGCTAATCCAGGTTCTTCTGTCTCAGAAGTTGTAGAGGATTTCCTGTTCTGTATAACCCACTGGATTCCCATCGGTGCTACTGTGGTAGCACCAGCTGCTCGACACATTCATTGAAATAGGATTCGAAAAATAACCCTAATGTTTCTATTAATGCTCAAAGTTTTAAAAGTCCTTTCATGTTCATTAGTTCATGTAGTTCTTTGAAATCTCAGACCCAAAGAAATAAAATTTTTTGCCCAAAGTCACAAAACTCATAAATGTTGGGGCGAGGACTTACACCCGGTTTTCTGACTCCCAGTCTCCAGGGTTATTTCCACTAGACCACCCAAGTTTTGGACATTGCAGTTCCTGCTGTTGAGGCAATCTGGCTGGGGAGAAGGGACACTTGAGTACATTTACACAAGCACATGGAAGCACACAAAAGGTCACAAGTGATCTGAACAGGCAGAGGATGCTACATGCAGTCTAAGGACCCATAATGCCCGGGGATGGGGGAGGGATGAATAACCAGGAAAGTTTCCTAGGGCATTTGAATTCAGAGACAAAAAAGGTGAGGACTTGGAAGAGAGAAGGCAGGAAGGGCAGTCTGGGTAGGACTGGGCAAAAGCTCAGCCTATGGGTAAGTCATAGAGCCCTGCAGGTCATAGGTCAGTCAATGTTGATTAGATCAGGGCTTCTTAAACTTTTTCCACTTGTAACCCCTTTTCACCTGAAAAATTTTTGTGACTCTGGGTATATAGGTATATAAAACAGGTATATATAACCTTTTGCTGTTGTCAACTATTTCATGACCCCCCACACTCAGTTACGGGTCCCTATATGTGGTTGTGACCCATAGTTTAAGAAGCTAGGGATTAGATAGCTGATGTAGGCTGCCAAGGAGCAGACACTTCTAGCCTCTCTAATGGTTTCCAGAGCCTCCAGTCCAGACTCCTGGCATCCTGTCAAAGCTGACCCTTCCAGGGTGTGAAGAATGAGAGGAGCCTGTCCCGGATCTGTTTGGTGCGGACACCATAGATGAGAGGGTTGAGGGACGGGGGCAGCAGGAGGTAGATGTTTGAGAGTAGAATGTGCACTGGACGGGGGACTGTTCTGCGGCCAAATCGATGTGTGAGGTAGGAGAAGAGGCCAGGCACATAGAATGCCAGGATGACACAGATGTGAGAGCTGCAGGTACCAAAAGCCTTGGCCCTGGCCTCACGGGTGGGCAGCCTCAGCACAGTTCGAGCAATGAGCCCGTAAGAACCTGCAATGCCCATCACATCTACTCCTGAGACAGCCAGAGACAGCGCCAGCCCATAGAGATTGTTGGCCCTCGTGTTGCCGGCTACCAGTTCTACCACTGCCATATGCTCACAGTAAGCGTGGGCCACGGCCCTCATCCGGAAATGCTTGAATCGGGCCACCAGTAATGGAAAGGGCACCACGATGGTCACAGCTCGCAACCCCAGTGCCATAGCCACCCAACCCACACGGGCACCTGTGACCAGGGTGGGGTAGCGTAGTGGGTTCCCCACAGCCACTGCACGGTCACAGGCCATGGCTAGCAGGACACCTGATTCCATGGCAGTCAGGGCATGGACAAAGAACATTTGGGTCAGGCAGGCAGCATAGGGGATGGGTCGGGGCCCAAGCCACAGGATGGCCAGCAGCCCCGGGGCCACAGAGGAGGCCAGACCCAGGTCAGTGGCAGCCAGGGTGGCCAAGAGTAGAAACATGGGCTGATGCAGGGTAGTATCTGTCTTCACCACAGCCAGCAGAGCAGCATTGCCAAGCAGAGCCAGCAGATACATGGAGCCAAAGGGTAAGGAGAGCCAGGCATGCATGGTGCCTAGCCCTGGGATGCCTGTCAGCAGGAAGTAGGCTGGGCAGGGGAAGGTGGTGTTTGACAGTAGCAACTGCTCTGTCATCCCTGATTGTGGCTGGAGGCTGTGGTTAGAGGAATGAAAGGAAAGACTCCAGGAGAGACAAAGCATTGGGACTCCAGGCTGGGATGGAGGTTAAGTTTCAGGTCTGCAGAGCCCATGACTTTGGGCTGTGTGGGCTGCCTGGTTTTGGAGGTATCCGGTTTCTGTGGGGAGACAAAGAATGTGAGAATGGAACAAGGATGAGTAGGGGGGTCTCTGTCCAGCTTTAGAGAACTCTGGTACTTATGGTCTCCGGGGGACATGCTAATTGGCTAAGTTAAGGACTGTCCAGAGCTATGGGAGTAGAAAATAGGGCCTACAGTGATCAATGCCCGGTTCAGGGAAACCACTATTGTTCTCTCTCTCCATACTTGTCCTTGAATTACTGATTGTAATGAAAGAAAGTTATGAAATTAGATAATTACCATGATAAATTCATACCTTTTAATCTTAACTGGGTCTTTACTGCTGCTTGGCAATCCTTTTTTTCTTATTCTATTCAGATTCCCTAATGAAGTTGTTCCTTACCTCCAATTTCCTTAAAGAATCTCATTCTGCTCCTGGCCCCTCACTCTTTTTTTCTTATGGTGGGGCAATGAGGGTTAAGTGACTTGCCCAAGGTCACACAGCTAGTAAGTGTCAAGTGTCTGAGGCCAGATTTGAACTCAGATCCTCCTGAATCCAGGGCTGGTGCTTTATCCACTGTGCCACCTAGCTGCCCCCTTTTTTTTTTGGCCCCTCACTTCATGACTAACTTTACCAAGAAGGAAGAGGATGTTGGAGATAAATGTCTCCTCCCTTCGTATGCAAAACTCTTTTGTTTGTTCCCATTATTTTCTTCCTTTCTTCTGCTCTCAGAGATCAAGGTAGCCTTCCTACCTTTGCAGGGCAAATTTCTTCATCTATGCCGTAAGCCTATTGTCTACTACTTTGTTTAGGACCTAGATCCATTAATTGTCTTACAACCCTCTCTGAGCGCCTACTGCCCAACTTATTCTCTTAGTAGAACTAGTCTATGGGACGACCCTTTGAATACTTGAATTTGAGCACCATGTTCCCTCAAGCCTTCTCTTTTCCAGGCTGAACATCCTTAGTTCCTTCAACAGATCCTTGTAAGGATCCTTGTCTCCTGTCCTTTTCATCCTTAGCATTTTCTGGATGAGATCCAATTTTGTCTAAAAAATCTGATGTCTACATGCTTCCCAGCAGAACTAAAAATAATACTCTAGATGTGGTCTCATCAGGGTAAGTTATATTGCAAGACTGTTACCTTTCTTATTGTGGACATTGCACCTTTTTTTGAAGGCATTTAATATTGTGCCATGATTATACTTTTAGTCTAACAAAATTCCTAGATCTTTTTTCACATGAATTACTCCCATCCACAACAACCTCCTACCCAAATTCTGTATTTGTGCAGTTGTTTTTATGAACCTAAAGGTAAGGATTTTATAGTGTGTCCCTAAAGTCGTAGTTCAGCTATAAGCTTTGGTAGCTTAAAGTTGAGCTATGTTATTCTGTATTTAGTCCCCAAAATTTAATCTTATTTCACTAGAAGGGAATTGTGGAGCTAGCTGATAACGGCTTTAACTACTAGGCTAAGGAGTTTGTATTTTATCTTGTAGCCAATGGGTAGCCATTGAAGTCTTTTGAGCAGGAGTGTGACATGGTCATACCTTGCATTATGAAGATTATTTTAGCAGTTGTGTGAAGGATGGACTGAAGAGAGGAGAGATCAAGAGATATAGAAGCTACAATGATGATATGGGTGATAGGCTATGAGGGTTAAAATCAAGGTCCTGGCTACATATGTGGAGAGGAGAGAACAGAAAGATATTGATGATGTAGGGGGAGGGAAGAATAAAGGATATGCCTAAGGTTTCAAACTTGGCTGACTGGGATGATCAATAGTATGTTCAACACTTAAGAAAGTGAGGAGGAGCAGGTTTTTAGGTGAAGGAAAAGAAGATGGATTTAGATTAAGACAGATGAACAGAATATTAGAGTTGGAAAGGACTTTGGGCACCATTTAGTCAATCTCATTCCTGAATACCTTCTATAACATCCAGACCAGTGGTCCACCAAGCTTCACGCTGAAGATCTTCAGTGAAGGTCCATTCCACTTCTGTACATCTCTGATTGTTAGGAACTTTTCCTTCTGTCAAGCCTAAATCCACTTTGCAACTTTCATCCACTTATCCATTTATCCTGTCTTATGGGACCAAGAAGATCAAGTTTAATTCCTCTACTCTGTTATATCCCTTCAAATACTTGAGGACAATTGTCACATCTCCTTTACATTTTCTCTTTTCCAGGATTAGCATCTATATTTTCTCTACCTCTTCCTCAAATGGTGTGGCTTCCAGTTCCTCTACCATTCTGGTCATTCATCTCTGGATCCATCTGAGTTTGTCAATGTCTCTACTAAAATATGTGTCCAGAACTAAGCACAATATACTATGCATGGTTGATGTAGACACACTTCACTGGCACTATCACTTTCCTCATTCTGGCTGCCATGACCCTTTTAATGTAGTCTGAGGTCACATTAGCATTTTTGTTTATGTTATCATACTACTTATTTATTTCAAGCTTACAGTTTATGAAAGCACTCAGATTTGCCCATGAATTATTATATTTCTATGATACTGAACCCCCTCATTAGTTTCTATACAGTTAATTTTTTTTAACTCAAGTGTGGCAATTTATATTTTTTGCTATTTAACTCTATTTTATTAGATTCAGCCCATAGTCATGGCCCATCAGGATCTTTTTAGACCTATATCTTGCCACTCAATATAGTAGCTATCCTTATCAGCTTCGAACCATCTTCAGATTTTATAAACATACCATTTATGTCTCCAACCAAGTCACTGATAAACATGTTTAACAATATAAGGCTAAGGATAAATGGGGGCACTCAGTTAGTGAACTCTCTCTGAATTGGATACATCCATTATTCACTTCTTTTTGGTTATGATCATTTAACAAGTTCTCCAATGGATATAACTGTACTATCTATCAATTAGTCAATATCCTTCTATCACGTTCAAAAGGATATTGTGAGAGATCTTATAAAATACCATACTGGGGGGCAGCTAGGTGTCACAGTGGATAAAGCACCGGCCTTAGATTCAGGAGGACCTGAGTTCAAATCTGGCCTCAGACACTTGACACTTACTAGCTGTGTGGCCCTGAGCAAGTCACTTAACCCTCATTGCCCCGCAAAAAATTCCAAACAAACAAAAAATGTTGAATAAAATACCATACTGGTATACATGACACTAGGTAAGTAGCATTCTCTATTTTACAAGTCTAGTAATCCTGCTCAAAAAGGGAAATGCAGTTAGATTGGTTAAGATCTGTTTTTGATGAAGGCATCCTGTCTCTTAGTCATCATTACTTCTCATTTTAAATGCTCATCAACCAGCACTTTCATAGAACATTCCAGAATTTTGTCATAAGAGAATTGAACTAAAGCTTTCCATCTTATGCCTTGAAGACAACTCTTTTTACAATATTCCCAGTTCTTTCATACTTCTATCTTTCTTCTGTCTCGTACATGATGATAAATTAATCTTTTAAGTATGGGTCTGGTCATGCCCCTCCCTTCCTTGAAAACTTTCCACTGGCCTCTCACCTCCAATACTGGCAAAATGAAGTCCAAATCGTGCAACACTGACATTTGATGTGCACAACGAACCATCCCCAATATGCCTTTTGGATTTAACACATACCTCTATAATTCATAGGATTTAGAGTTGAAAGGGACCTCAGCAGTTGTTTATTCCAATTCCTTCATTTTATAAATGAGGATACTGAGGCTAAGAAAGGTGAAGTAACTTGCACAAGGTCATTAGTGGTAAGTGTTAGAGTGAAGATTCAAACCCAGGCCCCCTGACTCCAAATTTGTGCTTGTTCTGATTTTTGTTGTTTTTGTTGTTGTTGTTGTTTAGTCATTTTCAGTTATGTCCGACTCTGTGTGACCCCGTTTGGGGTTTTCTTGGCAAAGATACTGGAGTAGTTTGCCATTTCCTTCTCCAGTTCATCTTATAGATGAGAAAACAGGCAAACAAGGTTAAGTGACTTGCCCAAAGTCATACAATTAGTAAGTTTCTGAGACTAGATTTGAACTCAGGCAGGACCTCCTGACTTCAAACCTAGTGCTCTATCCACTGCACCACTTATCTGACCTTGTTTTGACTGTACCATGCTACCTTTCCTAGTTCATGCCATATAATCTACTCACTATTTTTGGCTCTACTATTAACTATCTTTTTAAGTTTGGACAATCTGTATCTCTTCTCTGGAGTTTAGTTTTCTTCATTTGTGAAAAAGAGCAGATTAGATTAAAAACTCCTGTTCTCTTCCAGATCCCACAGTCTAAGTCTAGATAATCATTAAAATCAGGGACCTAGAAGGGATTTTATCATTAATCCAGGCTAGTATCTTTATTTTACAGTTAAGGAACCTCAGGTTGCTGGAGGTGAAGTTATTTGCTCAGTCATTCAGCTGGTTGCCAAGTCAGAATTATGGACTATGTTGATGTTCAAGGCTGTTTCTCCAAAATATCTAGTTCTAATTGTTATAGAAGAGAACAGGATGAGTCCAGGGAGAGGAGGTAGGGCTGGTGAGTTACAAGAGGGAAGAAATAAGAATGACTCCGTGAGAGGGGCGGGAGTGGAAGAATATGAGAATAAGGAATGTGTTGGAAGGTTAAGGAGATATAAGCCTGAGTGCAAACCAGGGACATAATCCTGCTTAGGTGACAAGGTTAGTGTCAGCTGGGTCTTATGGTTGAAATGATCCAAATTGGCCTTAATTTAAGCATGATCTAGATAAGATCTAGAAAGGATCTGATTCATAGAATGGTAGAAGTTAAAGGAAAGAGGTCATAGGTCATAAGTCATAGGATCAAAGAAAGCCCCAGGAGCTACTTTAAAGGTATATGTAGTCTAACATTTTATAAATGAAAAAAAACTGGGGTCCACGGAGGTCAGGTGACTTGCCCAGGGTCACCCAGGCGGTGGGCATCAGAGGTGGGATTTGAACTCGGGCCCTTTCATTCCACAGCCAGAGCTCTATTCCATTATATCTCTTCTATAATTTTTTTAAGCACCTGAGGGCAGAACTAGAAAAGTGGATGGAAGTTGCAAAAAGACAAAGTTAGGGTTGAAGTTAGGAAAAACTTTCTAAAAATTTTGTTGTTAAGCTTTTTTTCCAACTTAGTGACTCCATTTGGTTTTCTTGGAAAAGATACTGGAGTGGTTTGCTGTTTCCTTCTGCAGCTCATCTTACAGATGAAGAAACTGAGGCAAACAGGGTTGAGGGATTTGCCCAGGGTCACACGGCTAGTGAGTATCTGAGGTTGGATTTGAACTCAGGTCCTCCTGATTCCAGGCCTGGTGCTCTATTTACTGCACCATGTAGCTGCCCTTCTAAAAATTAATACTATCTAAAAGTAGAATGGACTGCCTCGGGAGGTAGTTTATCCCTTGTCAATCGAGGTCTTGAAGCAAAGGCTGGATGACCATAGCCTGACATTCCTTCTAATTCTAGAGTTCTGTGATACTGCGATTCCTGATAAAATAATTATCTAATCTTCTTGTGATGGCCTCCAGTAATGAAGAACGAATGACTCTTTGAAGCACCCTATTCGACTTTTGGGCAGTTATGATGGTTAGAAAGATTTTCCTTATTTAGACCTAAAATCTGTAACTGCAACTTTCTTCCTTGACTCCTTAATCTGCTCTTTTAAACCAGGAAGACCAAATCAAAACTCTCTTCCAACATGATAAGTCTTCCAGGATGTGTATACAGTGATTCTATCCTTCTAAGGGCCTTCTTATCTCTAGCCTAAATATCCTTTTCAACAAAATCCTCTTATGACCTGAACCTAGGCCAGGCAAGGGAAAAATCAGGAGACATTCACAGAACTGTCCTTTCTCCTTCCTTCCCCTTCCTCATTTTTTATCTTCCCCTCTAAGTACTCTTTTTCAGGGGATCCAACTGGATAATAGCTAATGGCACTTATATATTTATATATATATTTAATATTTATATATTTACAAATATCTAGTTTGAGTAAGTGCCTAAGGCTGAATTTGAACTCGAGTCTTCTGGATTCCAGGTACATGACTCTATCTCTCTTCTTCAAGAATTATATCAGAAGGGACTGGGGATAGGGAACTAAAGAAAAGTGAGAGACAAAGGAGAGGAAGGGGGCCTGGAGAGGGCCTTCATGTTGGGGAATGAGGGAGGAAGGAAGAATTAAGAACTTACCCCAAAGCAGCAGCGGCAGATGCAGTGAAAGGATAAGTATTTCTGAGGCAAGAAAGGTTTGGGAAGGGGAGTTGGGACAGGGGCAGGGGACAGGTAGAGAGTAGAAGAGCAATACAATGGTAGAGACTGGGCAGAGGGCAGGCATAAAACTGGAGAGGTCACATTTAAGTAGAGGGTGGCCACAGGACTGTGGAAGTGGCACAGGGTTGTGTGTTAGCAAGAGGCCCACAGACAGAGGCTCTAGGAAAAAAAGCCAGGTGTCTTTAGGGCTAGAGGTTATTAAGTGTTTTGTCCCTTGAGGTCTTTCTTTTTCCCAAATGGGATTCTCTAAGTAATCCTTCCCTGACTACCTCTGTATGTATGTATGTATGTATGTAATGTATGTAGGTCCTTAGTCCTTGGAAGCTGGCAAGAATAGATAAATATAATAATAATAATACTTACTGTAATTATTATAATAATGTCAATTAATTATATAGAACTATCATTAAGTATTATAATGTCAATTAATCATGAATATAATTGTTAATTATTAATGAAATATACTTTAATAACAATAATTACTGCAAATAATAATTGGTAGCATTTATATACTGCTTTTAAGGTTCTGCAAAACTGAGGCAGACAGAAATGAAGTGACTTACCCTGTATCATATAAACTACAAGTGTCTGAGACAGAATTTGAATTTGTCATTATGATTCCAAGTTCTATACTATGCACTGCACCATCTAGTGGCTTCAAGTCATATTACACTTAGCAGTTTCTAAAATTCCATGAAATGTCTTGTTTCATTTGACACTCACAAATCAAAATCTCTAAACTGGAAAAGAGGTTATCAATTACAGTGATATTTGGGGCATGCATTCTCTCTACTATATCACTAACTAGTAGTTACTCTTGCTCCTGTAGGATAATGATATTTACTTTCATGGATGGCTGTGGTCAAAGAATTCATCACCATGTGGCCAGCTAGCTGGTGGTGGAGTGCCTCTGTATTTAGCTGGATTCATCCGTAGAAAGCAGACATATATACTACGTTACCCAGAGTGTATCCACTCCAGGTTCCTCTCCAGACTTTCTTCATCATGTCACAGAAGCTTCCTCACCCTGAAAGTTCATTCTAGCACCGAAGTGATCTCACTATAAGTATACTAAAGCCCTGTGACCCCTTCCTCTGATTGGCTTGTCCTCCTAGAATCTCTACTTTAAGGAAAGTGTCCAGGTCAGTCATGTCTTCATTGCTCTCCAGCCTCCACTTTTAACTCTTTGGATTTTTCTACCATGCTCCTGTGGGAGTACCTTCTCTCCCTACCTTTTTGATATTGTCTTCCCCTATTAGAATGTAAGCTCCTTTAAGGCAGAGACTGTCTTTCTTTTTCTTGTACTTGTATTCCCTTAGCACAGTGCCTAGCATAGACTTGCCCTCAGGGTGGAACCAGTTAGAATTTTCACTTTCCTGGAAGAGCCTTTCGGGATTCATTTTCCTCATTTTACAGAGGAGAAAGTTGAAGCTCAGACAGCAGAGTGACTTGCTCATGGATATGCAATTGGTCATAGAGCCAGGACTGGGCAGATTCCCAACTTTTCCATTATGCCATATGCTTCACTTCAAAATAGGTAGGTCTCACATAGCAGAAGAAAAACTCCGGAGTCCAGTATTCAGGGGAAGAGGAACAGGCATGACCTAGAAAGAAAAAATAAGATGATGGGAAATGAGAAAAAGAGTCAGTGGGGCATAAATCAAGCCAGGGATTAGCCTGAGGTTTTCTGACTATAAATTTAGTCTTATTTTACTGTATCATGCTGAGGTGCTAGGTGGTGTAGTGGATGGAGCACTGGCCCTGAAACTGGGAGGACCTGAGTTCAAATGTGACCTCAGACACTTACTAGCTGTGTGACCCTGGTCAAGTCACTTAATACCAATTTCTGTAGACATCCAGGACCTCTTCCAGTTGTACTGATATATATTTTGCCACTGGACTCAGATGTCTCTGGAGGAGAGAGTGAAGTTGCTGGCCTTGCACAACCCTCCCTCACTTAAACCCAATTCATTGCAAGTCATGATATCACCTCCTGATGTCATGGTCCTCTTTGAGAACGAAGGACGAACAACTGTATCATATTATTCAATGAGAAGATGGCACTGTAGATCTGATGGGCACATCTTTCCTGATTAACCATGTGGGGGCAGCACAGTCTCAGGAATCATAGATTGCTAGATAGCCAGAAATTGTCCTGAGAAGACAGACTAGAAGAGTTGGTCATTTCTGGCAGCCTCTTCTCCTGACCTCTGAATCCTTTCTCTCTACATTGCTGTTTGGAACTCTGTTCTGGGCAGAGACTCCTTACCCCTCTTCCCATGGGCTCCTGACCACCCTGAGTTAGTAATACCACTGTTTCTAGGGACCCTATAGCACCATGCTAACCCATGGAAAGGCTGGCAAAAGAGGGTTTTGAAGGAATGATTTCACATTTTTCTCTTAATTTTCCTTTAAAGAAAACCTCAGAGATATTAAGTGGAGGGGAAATAGATGGGAAATTAATCACAAGATTGAACATGTAGGTGGTACAATGGGCCAGAGTACTGGACTTGGAATTAGGATGACCTGAGTTTAAATATTCTCTCAGACACTTACTAGTTGTGTGACTCAGGACAAATCATTTAACTTCCATCAGCATCAGTTTCCTCATCTGCAAAATGTGACTAATATTAGCATCTACCATTCGAAGTTCTTGCGCAGATAAAATGAGACAATGTATTTAAAATGCTTGGCAAATTTTGAAAGGCTATATCAATGTTAGTGTGTGTGTGTGTATTCGTGTATTCTCTTCTCTTCTCTTCTCTTCTCTTCTCTTCTCTTCTCTTCTCTTCTCTTCTCTTCTCTTCTCTTCTCTTCTCTTCTCTTCTCTTCTCTTCTCTTCTCTTCTCTTCTCTTCTCTCCTCTCCTCTCCTCCCTTCTTCTCTCTCTCTCTCTCTCTCTCTCTCTCTCTCTCTCTCTCTCTCTCTCTCTCTCTCTCCATGCATGTATGTTCAATTTTGTCTAGTCAGAGCAAAGAAGTTCATGAAATGAATTCCCCCCTCACTCCTTCTCCTGTGTTTGTATACTCTTCTTTTTCTTGAACATCCCAAGAGTGAGAAATAGTAAGTTTCTCCTTTTTCCTCATTTCTTCTGTAGTAAATTCTTTTTTCTCTCTTCTCTTAAAATCCACAAAACAGAACAAAACCTCACCCATTTCCTTTGTTTGTCTTTCTTATCTTCCTCTATGACTCTTGAAGACAGTGGGATTATGTAGGGATTTTTGTCTAGTCTTTGGACAGCAGACATACCTTCATCAGACTTTTTTAGTGTAGTAGAACTTGTTCCTACCTGTCAACAAAATGAAGTGTAAGACTAAGACTTTATGGAGAAAAGAACTATTTCATTCAGAATAATACATGACAGGGTCATGAGAGATATTAGAAATGAATTGCTAGGCAAAGTCTGGGTCAGGGAGGGAGAGGTCATGACTAACTGTGGAGGATTAGGGAAGGGTTCATGGAAGAGATGGCATCTGAGTTGAGCTTTTAAAGAATGGTAGGTGGTGGAGGGAAGTGAATTAGGGAACATTGTTAACAAAAACATGAAGGTGAGAGAAATAACAGGAAATGTTAAGGTGATGAAGAATGATCCAATTTGACTGCAGTATATAGTATATGGAGGGCTACTATCTGATTGTGAAAAGCCTTCAATACCAGGAAGAGTTTGAGTTTTAATACTAAGACAAAAAGGAACTACTGAAGAGTTTTGATTAGAGGAGTTAGATGGCTAGATCTACACATAATAAAAATGATTCTGCTACTCATTTGAATGATAAATTGAAGTGAGGAGAAAGAAGTGGAACAGAAATGCCAAAGTGGGGGTAATGAGAGGGGGCTGAGAAGAGGCTATAAGAGTGAGCCGTAGTGCTTTTAGAAGTGACAGGTTTTCACTTAACTACTATGCTTTTTCCTTGGTCTCCCATGTCTGTAATGATCTTCTACCTTAATCTCCCATATTATTTTTTTTGTACCTCGATACTACCCTTATAACACATTGTTATGGATAAAAATTATGCATGTACATACATACATACACATATACATATCTCTGTGTCTATAAATACATATATACATAGACACACATACATAAATATATTTGTATATGTTTATAGACATGCACACAAGACTGAAGGCTCATTGAGGGCACATGCTAAGACTCATAGGTTGATAAAATGATTATTAGGCACAGTGTGTACATGGGGAAGCTAGGTGGTGCAGTGGAGAGAGTGCTGGGCCTGGAGTCATGAATATTCATCTTCCTGAGTTCAAATCTGGCCTCAGATACTTACTAGCAGCATGACTATGTTATATTGAACCCTGTTTGCCTCAGTTTCCTTATCTGTAAAATGAGCTGGAGAGGGAAATGGAAAAGGAAAACTACTCCAGTATCTTTGCCAAGAAAACCCCAAATGGGATCCCAAAGAGTTGGATATGACTGAAACAACTGAACAACAAACAAAAAGTGCTGGGCACTGGGGATGTGAGTACAAAGAATGGAACAATGCCTAATGGAATTTTTTTTTAAGGCAGGGCAATGAGGGTTAAGTGACTTGCCCAAGGTCACACAGCTAGTAAGTGTCAAGTGTTAGAGGCCATATTTGAACTCAGGTCCTCTTGAATCCAGGGCCGGTGCTTTATCCACTGCGCCACCTAGCTGCCCCCTTGAACATATTTTTAAAATCTCTTCCAGGAATTTTTATTGGTCTTAATGTCCAATTTACATTTTTCTTTGAGGCTTTGCTTGTAGCTGTTTGACACCATTGTTTTCTCATGAGTTTATCTTATTGTTTTCTGGTACCATAGTAGATTTTTATGGTTATTTTATTATTATTATTATTATTATTATTATTATTATTATTTTTGCTCATTTTCCCTTTAGCTTCCAATTCTTTGCCACCACAAAGAGTTGCTATAACTATCTTTGTACATATGCATCTTTTTCCTTAATCTTTGATCTCTTTGGGATACAGACCTAATAGTTATATTGCCTATTTCCAGTTTGTTCTTTGGAATGGTTGAATCAGTCTGCTACTCTTACTTCTCTTCATACCCTTTAGCATTTGTCTTTTTCTTTTTCTGTCATGTGAGCCAATCTTATGGATATGAGTTATTACCACAGAGTTGTTTGAATATAATTTTTTCTCATGATTAGTGATTCAGAGTATTTTCTATATGACTATTGATATTTCTGATTTCTTCTGAAAACTTCCTATTCATATCCTTTGGCCATATATCATTTAGGGAATGGCTCATATTTAAAAAAAATAGCTCAGTTATATATATATATTATATGTAAATATGTATGTATGTAAATATATATGTATATATATATACATGTATATGTATTTATGAGAAATGAGGCCTTTATCAGAAAAATTTGCTGTAACAAATTTTCCCCAGTTTTCTGTTTTCTTTCTAAATTTGGCTGTATTAATTTTCTTTATACAAAACTGTTTAAATTTTATTTAATCAGTATTATTCATTTTATTTCCTGTGGTACTCTCTCTTTTTTTGTTCTTAGACTCTTCCCTTACTCATAGCTCTGACAGGTACATTTCCCCATGTGCCCCTAATTTACCTTTTGGTTTTTTTTTTTTTTGGTGAGGAAATTGGGGTTAAGCGACTTGCCAAGAGTCACATAGCTAGTAAGTGTTAAGTGTCTGAGGCCAGATTTGAACTCAGGTCCTTCTGAATCCAGGGTTGGTGCTCTATCCACTGCACCACCTAGCCGCCCCCAATTTACTTTTGATATCACCATTTGTATCTAAATCATTTAGCTATTTTAATCTTATCTTGGTACATGGTGTGAGATATTGGTTTATACCTAGTTTCTACGGGACTGCTTTCCAGTTTTCCCTGCATTTTTTGTCCAATAGTGAGTTTTTGCCCCCAAAGTTTAGATCTTTAGGTTTATTAAACAGATTACTGTGGTCAATTACTTCTACATATTGTGTGCTAATCTATTCCATGGATCAGCTTCTTTGTGGTAGCAGATTATTTTGATGATAATCACTTTGAAGTATAGTTTGAGGAGGATGAACATGCCTCTGGCCTTCGAATCCATCCTCTTCTTTGAGCGCAGTTATGGGACGGGTGGGCCGAGCGGGGCTGTAGGGAGCCCCCGCAGGACCCTTGGTGGGACAGGCCTCAGCTTACTCCCCCGTAAAATGGGGGATCCACACAGAGAGGCCCTGCCCTCATTCATGTGCCTCCTATGGGCCAGAGAGGCTCAGATGGGGGGGGCTCCCTGGGCACCCTGGGCCTGCCCCTTTCCCCCCTGCCCTCTGAGGGTCCGTGACCCCAAGAACACAACGGCCCTTCCTTTGGGAAGACGAGGGGGCAGATGGTATTACTATTAATAAGGACATTAAGGTCCCCAATGCCTGTTTGTTCATGACAAGGAGGACCACACACTGGGAAACATCATCAAATCACAGTTACTGAAAGACCCTCAGGTGCTATTTGCAGGCTATGAAGTCTTCCACCTACTGGAACACATCATCATTTGCTTGCAGACCACTCCAGATTATAGCCTTCAGGAAACTTTCAACAACACCATCATGGATCTGATCAGCAGGCTCTCCTTGTTGCAAGAGCAATTCCCGGTTGCTATCAAAGACAAACAAGAAGGAATCGAATAGTTCTTGGTGTCTTCCCCATGCAGTTTCCATAGGATTGTGAGCACAGAAACTCTTCCTCCCTGCTGATATCCAACTGGTGTGAAAAGTTGGGTGTGGGGAACCTCATCTTTCTCTTCTGTGTACAACCCCTGTAATTTCCTCAAGCATTTCTTACCTCTGGGGAAAAAAAGAAATATAGTTTGAGATCTAGTAATGCTAATCTACTTTCCTTTACATTTTATTGACTCCCTTGATATTCTTAACCTTTTCTTCCTCCAGATTAATTTAGTTTTTATTTTTCTAGCTCTATAAAATAATTATTTGGTAGCTTGACTGGTATGACATTGAATAAATAAATAATTTAGGTAGTATTATCTTATTTATTAGGTTGACTTGGTTATAGACCTTTAAAAAACCCAACTTTTCAGCTGTGATTTTTGAGTCTCTATATCTTTTTCATCTTCTGAAGTTGTGACCCATGCCTAAAATCAGCAGGTGCATACTAAAGCTTAAGTTATATTTCTTTTTTTTTTTAAAGTGAGGCATTGGGATTAAGTGACTTGCCCAGGGTCACACAGCTAGTAAGTGTTAAGTGTCTGAGGCCAGATTTGAACTCAGGTCCTCCTGACTCCAGGGCTGGTGCTCTATCCACTGTGCCACCTAGCTGCCCCTTCAGTTATATTTCTTAAGAGCATTATATGTATGTACTAGAAAAACCACTTATTTAACTGACATATGTTATCTTCATATCCCATCAGTATCCTGAGACAGAGGCAGGAGGCAACATATGCCAACATCGTCAAATCACCTCAATGACCACTTCCCTTCATTCCATCACAGAGACCGCCTATGTATACTGGAAATGGCAGTGCCTTCCATACCACCAGCTCTGTTTACAGCCTAATTGCCCACATTATTATTCAGGGAATCAGTGTTTGTGGACATTTAATTTAGCAATTGCTTCTCTAGCTGTTGCAGCCCCTGCTTCCTCAGTAGTCATTGGTATTAAAGATGTGGGAAAAAAATGATTCAACATTGGACCTGGGCGAGGTTTTTAATCAGTGGAAATGTCCCTAAATAAGTCACATTATCTTCTGTTTTACTTCAAAGGATTGTGGGGCACCCACCTGATTTCTTTCCATCTGATTTGTAGTTAAAATCTCCTCCATGTGTTATTTCTTCCTCTTAGTATGTCAGCTCCTTAAGAACAAAGAATGGGATGGCTTTTACTTTGCATTCACATTGCTTAGCAAAGTGTTTTTCACATAGCAAACTTAAGAAATGCTTTTACAGTCAGCCATTCATTTTCCCACTCATTCATTCATTCATCCACTCACCCAGGCCATCTCACTATCTGCCTGACAATGCTAACCTACTTTTCTGCACTTGGAATTACCCCCTTTACATGGGGATAGTGTGTTCACATTTGTTGTTCAATCATTCAGTCCTGTCCAACTCTTTGTGGACCGTAGCATGTCAATGCTGTCCATGGGGATTTCTTGGCAGAGATACTGGATTGGTTTGCCATTTATTTTTCCAGTGGATTAAGCAAAACAGAAATTAAGCAATTAAGGTCACACAACTAGTAAGTGTTTGAGGCTAGATTAGCACTCAGATCTTCCTGACTCCCAGCCCAGTGTTTTATCCACTGAGCTACCTAGGTGCTTCTTTGTCCACATAGTAGTGTTTAATAAATAAATTTTTAATTCATTCATTCATTAATCAATCAACCAATAAACATTTATTAAGCACCTCCCTGTGCCAGGAGATGTGTTAAAGTACTGGGAATACAGAAAGAGGCAAAAGGTAGCCCCTGCCTGCCCTCAAGAAGTTTACAATCTAATGGGGGAGACAAAATGTGTGTGTATACACACACACACACACATACATATAAATATACGCACAAAGTAAGCTATACGCATAATAAATAGGAAATAATTAACAGAGGGATCTCACTAGAATAAAGAAGATTTGGGAAAGGCTTCCTGTAGAAGGTGGGACTTTAGTTTCTACTTAAAGGAAGCCAGGGAGATCAGTAGTTTGAGCAGAGAAGGGAATAGCATTCCAGGCATGGGGTACAGCCAGACAAAAGTCTGAAGTTGAGTGCCTTGTAGGTGTAAAAGCCAATAGTCCAGTGTCACTGGATAGATAAGTATGTGTTAGAGAGTAAGATAAGGTAGGAAGGGAATAAATTATGAAGGGCTTTGAAAGCTAAACAGAGTATTTTTTATTTACTCCTGGAGGTAATAGGAAGTTAATGGAATTTATTGAACAATGGGGTGACATGAACAGACCTGCACTTTAGAAAAATGCTTTTAGTGGCTAAATGGAGAATGGATTAAAACAAGGGGAAAGTCAAGGCAGGCAGATCCTCCTTCAGGCTATTGCAATAATGCAGGTATGAGGGGATGAGGGCTTTCACTAGAGTTATGTCTGTGTCAGAGAAGAAAAGGAGAGAATATGTGAGTGATGTTGAAAAATGACAAGCCTTGTCAAGACATTGGATATGGAGGGGTGAGATAGAGTGAGTAGTCCAGGATGACTCTTAGGTTGTAAGCCTGAGGAACTGGGAGGATGGTGTTGTCCTTTATAATAATAGGGAAGATAGGAGAGGAAACAGGTTTAGGGGGAAAGATAATGAATTCTGTTTTGGACACAATGAGTTTAAGATGTCTACTGGACATCTGATTTGAGATTTCTGAAAGGTGGATGGGGATGCGAGATTGGAGGTCAGCAGAGAGACTGGGGCAGAAAAAGTAAATTTGAGTATTGTCTGCATATAGATAGTAATTAAATTTATGGGAGCTTAAGAGATCACCAAGTGAAGTAGTACAGAAGGAGAAGAGAAGAGAGCCCAGGACAGAACCCTGAGGGATATCTGCAGATGGAGGTTATGATCTGGAAAAGCATGCAGCAAAGAAGCCAGGGAAGGAGTGGTCAGATATGTAGGAGGAGAAGCAGGAGAGCGTTGCCCCAAAAACTTGGAGAGAAGAGTTATAAATTTCAAGAGCGTGATCAACAGTGTCAAAGGTCACAAAGAGCTCAAGGAGAATGATTGAGAAAAGGCCATTGGATTTGGCAAACCAAGAGACCATCAGTAACTTTGGAGAGAGCAGTTTTAGTGGAATGTCAAATCGTAAAGGGTTAAGAAGAAAGTAATAGGAGAGAAAAAGGAGGCACATATTGTACATGGCTTTTTTGGGTTTGGCTACAAAGGCAAAAGAAATATAGGATAATAGTGGGGAAGGAAGGATCAAATGAGGATTTTTTTTTTCAGAATAGGAGAGACAGGGAAACGCTTGTAGACTGTGGTAAATGAGTCAGTATACAAGGAGAGACTGAAAATAAATGAGAGTAGGGATGATACGGGGGACAATTTATTGGAGAAGATGGGATGGAATGGGATCACTTGAACAAGTAGAGGGGTTAGCCTCAGTAGGAAATAAGGCCACTTCATCATGTGATATGGGGGTGAAGGAGGAGATAATTGTAGAAGGAATCTCAATAATAGGAGATAAGGGAGAAGGGAGAAGAGGCAGATCATTCACTCATTCACTGAACTTTCTGCTCAGGCCTCAGGGTCTCCAGGCTGTTCTATAGTGTGAGGTTGAGATCCTCAGGTTATGGGTCTTTTGGAGAGTGGTTAAGGACCTTCTTGACTTCAGCTTGCCAAGACCAATACTTCCTCAAGTAGTTTACTTCCAAAGACTTCGCTTTGGTCAGAAACCAAAGACTTTGCTTTTGGTAGGGAAACCATATACAATGCACTTATTAAGTACCTGCTTTGTGCAAGGGATTGTGGTAGGTTCTGGGTATATGGAGACAAGAATGAAATAGTCCCTGCCTCAGGAGCTTGTATCATTAAAAATTTCAAGTTACTTGAAGGGAGGGAGAAATTAGTTGTGTGAGTGGGGCAGGTAGGTAAGGGAAGAGCTTGTAAGCAAGGGGACACTTGAGCTGAATGTTGAAGGAAGATAGGTATTTCAGAAGGCAGTAAAGAGGAAGAACTGTTGGAGTTCATCCTGTGCGATGTCATGCAGGTGGGAGATTGAATATCAAGATGAAATCTCATTCATGGGGAATAGCAAGTAGTACAGTTTTGTTGGAGCAGAATGGTGATAAGAAGTAATGGGAAATCATACTTTTTTTGGGGGGGGGCAGGGCAATAGGGATTAAGTGACTTTCCCAGGGTCACACAGCTAGTAAGTGTCAAGTGTCTGAGGCTAGATTTGAACTCAAGTCCTCCTGAATCCAGGGCTAGTGCTTTATCCATTGTGCCACCTAACTGCCTCAGAAATCATTCTCGAAAGATAGGCTAGAGCTGTGTAGAGCTTTTACTGCCAGAGGAATTAATATTTTATCTAAAAAGCAACAGAGAGGATTGGTAGAAATGACCTAAGCCAAGGAAAGGGTGAATTCTTGGCACGAATATCTGGGGCATTCAGAACAAAGTAGAAGTTCATTACTTTTATATCTCAGGCTTTGTGCCTGAATTCCTCATTTAGTTTTGTGTGCTTTTTTTTCTATCATTCCCCAGTTCAGAGTTTCTGGTGCTGAGTTTGCTCTCAGTGAGTGATTTATTTTTCTAGACATCTACTTCTAGAACTTGGGAGGGGGCTGATTCTCTATCTCTGTCTTCTCCTCTACCGTATGCCCAGAAATAGTTCTAAGAGTAGCAACCTCAAGAGGATGGGAGGGTCTTGAGGTTTTTAAGTCATAGAACATAAGGTATAATCCTTCAAGCCCCACCCCAAGAGGGGATAGAAATTCCCGTTATACTAATATGTTAATGCCTTATCTCTACCCATTATGGCTCAACCAACTTCGTCATCAATAAGCATTTATTAAGTACCTACCAAGTGCCAGGCAATCTGCTAAATGCTGGGGATATGAAGAAAGCTTAACCCTTACAATATGGTTTTTACTCTCACTGCTCTATCGAAACTACTTTTTGAAAGGGATTAATGACTTCCTAATAATAGATATTTATTAATAAATCCTAATGAAATAATTGGTTCTTATAAGTCCTTATTCTCCTTGACATTTTTGAAACATTTAATATGATTGATCAACAGTGCCATCCCATAATTTTGGATACTCTATCCTCCTTTAACTTGTGTGACACTTCTAGTTTTCATCTTCTAGTTTTCTTCTAGTTTCATTTTTGGCTCTAAAATATAACTTAAGTTTTAAAAAATAAACAAGTAAAAAGATGATCATTCCCCACTTTATTATTGACTCTTTTTTGACCAATCTTCTGTCCTCCTTAGCTCCTCACAATTAAATAATTAACTAAAATTTGTTAGGTACTGAGTATATGCAAGACTACTTCCGCTCCCTAAATGTAAGCATTCCACTAGTTTCTATCCTTGGATCTCTTATTTTTCTCTCTGTTGTCTTTTTTTTCTTAGCAAACATTCATTTTCCTGGATTCAGGTTCCATCTCTGGGCAAATGAAACTAAAATTTATACTTTTGGCTAGGTGATGCAGTGGATACAGTGGGGGATTTGGAATCAAGAATTCTTGACTTTGAATCTCGCTTAAGACACTTAATGTCTATGTGATTCTGGCAAGGCAACCCAACTGTTTGCCTCAGTTCTCTCATGTGTAAAATAGCAATGATAATAATACCTAGAGGATAAAATGAGATAATATTTGTGAAATACTTTGTATTCCTTAAAGTGCTATATAAATGTTATTGTTATTATTATCAGTTCCACATATTAAACTTTCTAAAAGATATCCACCTAGGTGTCTTGAGAACACCTCAAACTCATCTTGTACCAAAATGAATCCATCATTTTCCTTAAGAATCTGTTTATTTGCGTGTCTTATCTTTTTTCTAACAGCACCAATTTCCCTCCTTTGCTTCTAGTTTTGCTTTCTTTATTTCCACCAACCTATAACTTAAATTGATCATTTGCTTTAATTACTTAAAAACACAATTCTGAGAAGTGACTCATAGCCTTCACCGAACTGCCAAAGGGGTCCATTACACACACACACACACACACACACACACACACACACACCCTTTCCTTAGCTGAAAGATAATGATTTCTGTTTTGGACATGATGATTTTGAACTGCCTGTGGGACATCTAGATGGAGTTCTCTTGTAGGTGAATGGAATAGAAGACTGTTCAGTACAGATGAGGGCAAGATATCTAAATCTGAGAGTCATTTGCATGGAGGCAGCAGTTCACTGAACCTGATGAGATCCTAATAATAATAGTAGTATATACATCTAGGTGTCCTGAGACAATACTAGCAATAGCTAGTATTTGCTTAGCACCCTAAAGTTTACAAAGTATTTTACAATATTATCTCATTTTCCAGTCAGGTGACAATTGCTGTTAGTTCTCTCTCTTTAATGGGTCTTAAACTATGATAACATGAATAGCATATCTATATAATATTTTAACCCCTATAAATTGCTTTGCACACAGTGACTCTAAGAAGTGGGTAGTAAAAAGATTATCATTCCGCACTTTATTATTATTTGCCTCCTAGATAACATTCAGACATTAGCCTGGTTAACCAAAACCCTAAAAAATTCCTACCCAACCACTTCCCAGGTTTATCCTTTGTTCCTCCTTTAAAGCTTAATGAAAACAATAAGCTCTAAGATTTTGGGACTATCACAGATGGAGAAGATAAGCCAAAGAGTTTAATTCTTTTTTGGTGGGGTGGGGCAGGACAATGAGGGTTAAGTGACTTGCCCAGGTTCACACAGCTAGTAAGTGTCAAGTGTCTGAGGTCTGATTTAAACACAGGTTCTCCTTTATCCACTGCACCACCTAGCTGCCCCCCCAAGAGTTTCATTCTTGAAAGATAGGCTGAAGTCATACCATGAAGTCCCCTCAATGCCAGAGGAGTTTGTATTTATCTGACAAGCAATAGGGAACTCTGGTAGAAATGACGTAATTCAAGGAGAGGGGAATATCTGGGGGTAGTCAGAACAAAGTAGATGTCCATCTCTATTACTGCTATGTCTGTCTTTGTTTACATCTGAATTCTTTCTTTAACTGTGTATGCCTATTGTCTATTACTCCCCAGTCCAAAATCTCTGGTGTTGGTTTTTCTGTCTCTATGTATGATTTAGTCTAGAAATCTACCTATGGAGCTTGGAAAGCAGCTGCTTCCTTATCTTTCTTCTCTCTCCCACCTTATACTCAGAAGTTGTTCCAGAAGTAATAGCTCCAAGAGGAAGGAAAGGATTTGAGCTTTTCCAGTCTCTGAGTTTAAGGTGTCTCTCAACCCCTTCCCCAAGAGGGATTAACAATTCCCCTCACAGCAGCAACACATTAGCTTTCCCCCTCCCTCTTCTATAACCTTTGTATTCTCCTCCTACTCTTCTTCCCCTCTCTCTTCAGGTTATTTAACTTCTTATTGTTGCCTCTGTCACTTTCACTTCCACCTCTAAGAAGAAAGTTCCTGTTAGAGAGCAGGTAGGAAAGGTTATTGGGTTTGGATTCTGGGCCAGGAGATGTGAGAATAAGGAGAGGAGCCCTATAGCTGGGAGAGGGGAATAGATCCTTGAGGAGACTGAGGGATAAAAGAAGAGGAATTATCCAACTGAGCTCTTAGTGCTGCTTCAGAAGGATTTAAAAAATAATTTCTTGTTGAATTCTTACCTGTGAACTCCAATCTCTATACTCTTATACTCCTTACTCTTAGTACTTGACCCTGACTCTTATTTTAGTGAGAAATGGAGTTCATATCACATCCCTTATTTCCACATCAACATTTCTGTGTATCTTTACACTCTTTAGTCTCCTCTCCTGTCTCTGAGGAAGAATTAGCCCTTCTTTTTTTCTGATGCTCATCTTTCTACTTGATCCGGTTCCCTTCTGCTTCTTCTTGGACCATTATCTTTTTTATTCTCAAGGTATTTAAAACCCCTCTTTCTCTACTATCTCCTTTCCTTATGCCTACAAACTAGCTTCAGTCTCCTGTGTCCTACGAAACCCCCAAACAAGTCTTCATCTATTCTATTATGTCTTCATATTCCTATGTGATCTTCCTCTCCCTCTTCACCCTCATAACTCTTGCAAGAATATTCTATATTTTCTGCCTCCTTGGTTTCATGGAAATTTCGAATTAGGAGACTTAGACTGGACAATGTTCTGATACTGAAAACCTCTGACTTGGAGTAAGTCAGTTCCCCTCTCTGGGTCTTAGGTTCTTCATTTGTAAAGTGACAAGGCTGGACTATGTGATGGATTAGGTCTCTTTTAGCCTTCAATATTTTGAACTTCTTTTTAAATCATTATGACTCAACCACCTTCACCATCATCAATAAGCATTTATTAAGTACCTATCAAGTGTCATGCACTGTGCTAAACATTGAAGATAAGAAGAAAGGCAACCCTTCCTTCCATTGGGGATAAGGAGAAAGGCAATCCTCCCTTCCCCACACTGTCTTTACCCTCAAGGAGCACAGTCTCTGCAATATGGTTGTTACCCTCAATAATCTATGGAAGCTACTTTGTCAAAGAAATGATTTACTTTCCAATAACAGATTTCTATTAATAAATCCTAATGAAATCATGGTTTCATATTAATCCTCATTCTCCTTGACTTTTTTGAATCATTTAACACTGTTAGGTCAACAGTGCTTCTGGATACTTTGTCCTCCTTTGGGTTCTGTGACACTAGTGTCTCTGAGTTCTCTTCTTAGCTCTTAGCTTTTCCATTAAAAATATTTATTTTTTTCAATTACCTAGAATTTGCCTATTTTATGTTCATTCCTTCTCTGTCCTCACTGGATCCTAATAATTAAATAACTAATCAAACATTTGTTAAATGTTAAGTATGTGCAAAGCTGTTTGTTCTTACTCGCCTAAATGTAATCATTCAAGTGGATTTTATCCTTGGCTCTCTTTCTTCCTCTTTCTTCACTCTTTCCCTTGGCAGACTCACTTTTGTGGTTTCAAGAATGCTCTCTCAGCATATGATCCTCAAATTTATATATTTGTCCATATGACACAGTAGACTGAATGTAGGATTTGAAGTCATGAACACTAGAGTTGGAACTCTGCCTGAGACACTTCATGTGTGAACATGGGTAAGTCATTTGAATTCTGTCTGCTTCAGTTTCCTAATCTGTAAAATGGGGATGATAATAATAGCACCATCAGGGGCAGCTAGGTGGCACAGTGGATAGAGCACTGGCCCTGGATTCAGGAGGACCTGAGTTTGAATCTGGCCTCAGACACTTGACACTTACTAGCTGTGTGACCCTGGGAAAGTCACTTAACCCCAATTGCCATACCAAAAAAAGAACAGAAAAGATAATAATAGCACCATCTCCCCAGGTTTGCCATGAGAACCAAATGAGATAATATTTATTTATTTGTAAAGTGCTTTGCAAACCACAAAGGTGCATCTTCTTAGGGAAGCCTATTGGACTAAATCAAACTATTTAATTTTACTGATTTGTTTTGGTTCTTTTCACAGACTTCTCTTTGAACACGATGAGTCCGTCACTCACTGTGTATTTAAAACCTATTTGTCTTGCCTTCCATTTCTCCTGTTAATCTTCACCTATCCCATCTTGCCCCCTCTTAGTATCGCATTGCCTGGCCTTTTCTAACTTTCCTACTTTCCAGGCCCAGAAAAACATCACAGTCTCAGGAGAAAACTGGAGGTTGTGCTCTTTCTCTATAGAAATAATATTTTTTTTTTTTCTGGGGGGAAGGGAGAAGGTAAAGCTGTGAATGGAAGAGGGTAGCTCACGGGGGCCTTAGGTGCTAGGATTTAGACACCATCATGACAAATGACATCACTCCTGCTTTCATGATGTTCTCAGTCTACTTGGGGAGATAGTACATGTGTGTAGCACAGAGAATATACAATATAACAAGTACACAATGAAGCAATACATTTAATATCGCTAAGCTTCATGAATGTGTGGGTAAGAGGCCCTATGCATAGTCAAAAAGGAGAGAGATCAGTCTGGAGTTAACAGGGCAGGTTTCACAGAGGATGTAGGATTAGGCTGTTATATAAAATATAGGAGAGCTTTGGATAGGTAAAAAGGAGAGGGTAAGGAGTGAGTAGAAATAAAGACTCAAGGGAAGAATGAGCATGATGTGTGGTGGAAGTTGGAGGGTGTAAAATGAACAGTAGGAGATAAAGTTGGATAGAATGCGTGGGACCAGATATCAGATGACCTTGGAAGTCAGGCAGAGGAGTTTAAAATTAGGGAGCCATTGTAGGCTATTGATAAGGACATAAGAACAATTCATGTGAATGAGATCGGCTGGAGCATTTCTATAATCCCATCCAAATGACAGTTCTGTGGGGGCACAGCTGTTCTGCTGTGTGCCCCTCTGCCCCCCAAAAAGTGCCTTTGCTTCGCTCATACCTATCAGAGTGACCTGCAAGTGAGAAATATGTAGTACAGGGGGCGGCTAGGTGGCGCAGTGGATAAAGCACCGGCCCTGGATTCAGGAGTACCTGAGTTCAAATCCAGTCTCAGACACTTGACACTTACTAGCTGTGTGACCCTGGGCAAGTCACTTAACCCCCATTGCCCCGCAAAAAAAAAAAAAAGAAATATGTAGTACATATTTATTGAATTTTCATTTTTGAATTACACTTTGAGGTAACAGAAGTTAAATAGGATCCTAATAACCTGTTTTACTTCTTGTACTCTCCTTTCCCCTACAGCAGTTGAGGAGGGCTTCTTCATTGAGGTTGGCCAGGATCAAGCTCCTCAGTTGGTTCTACATTCTGCCTCATTTTCAGAGAGAAACCCAAATCCAGCATGGTGAACACCAATCACACTATCTTTCACCCTGCTGTGTTTGTCCTGCTTGGCATCCCAGGCCTAGAGAGATACCACATCTGGCTTTCCATCCCCTTATGCTTTATATATGCAACTGCAGTACTGGGGAACAGTGTTCTGATTCTGGTCATTGTCATGGAACACAGCCTCCATGAGCCCATGTACATATTTCTTTCCATGTTGGCTGGCACTGACATCCTACTTTCTACTACCACTGTGCCCAAAGCCTTGGCCATTTTCTGGTTCCATGCACGGGACATCGCCTTTGATGCTTGTGTGACCCAAGTCTTCTTTGTCCATGTGATGTTTGTGGGGGAATCGGCCATCTTGTTGGCCATGGCCTTTGATCGCTATGTGGCTATTTGTGACCCACTGAGATATTCAATGATTCTGACGTTACCTGTTGTGGGGAGGATGGCTCTAGCCATTGTTGTCCGGAGCTTCTGCATCATCTTTCCTGTCATCTTCCTGCTAAAGAGGCTACCGTTCTGTAGGACCAATGTGATCCCCCATTCATACTGTGAGCACATTGGGGTGGCCCGACTGGCCTGTGCTGACATTACTGTCAATATATGGTATGGCTTCTCTGTCCCTATTGTTATGGTGATCACTGATGTGGTGCTCGTTGCAGTGTCCTATACCCTGATCCTCCGTGCCATCTTTCGGATGCCCTCTCAGGACGCTAGACACAAAGCACTCAGCACCTGTGGCTCCCACCTTTGTGTCATCCTCATGTTTTATGTCCCATCCTTCTTCACTTTATTGACTCATCGTTTTGGGCGCAACATTCCACGCCATGTACACATTGTATTGGCAAACTTGTATGTGGTGGTGCCTCCCATGCTTAACCCCATTGTTTATGGGGTGAAGACAAAGCAGATCAGAGAGGCTGTGGCTCACTTTTTCATGGAAATCAAGAAGTGGTTTTCCTCATCCTCATTGGGCTGAGGTATCCTTGATCACACTTTTCAGCTTTGAACAAAATTCGCTGGTCTAGAAGGTACCTGCCCTTTTATTTGGTATCTGTGCAATTCTTTTCCTCCTTCAAAGAGATCATTAAGAATATATACATTGTTATGTACATGGATTTGCCTTAGAAATGACGTAAATCAAATGATTCCCTTGCCTTTTAAGGGAAAGATGGGTTCAAATCCTGCTCACACTCTTCCTACTTATGTGACCTTGGACAAGTCATTTACCTTCTCTGAATCTTAGTTTTATTATCATTAAAGCGAACATAATAATAATCTACTGTATCATCATCAATTGAGTGAAATGCAAGGAGGGCAGGGATTATGTCACTTTTGGTTTTGAATCCTCACTTCCTAGTAGTGTGCCTGACATATAGTAGGTATTTGATAAATTCTTATTGATTAATAATAGCACCTAATGACCCCTAACAGAGAGGTCCTGTAGGTCTTAAATGAGACCGTGCATGTAAAGTCTTTTCTAACCTTTAAAGCACTAGATAAATATTGGCTATTATTATTGTCAAGATTGTTATTGTTTTCTCCTTGTCGTCTTTCTTGATAGAGGTCAGATAAAACTAGATTAGGAAAAGTCTCGATTCTGTTATTCCTTTATCTTTTATATGTGAAATTTTCACAGATAAAGTGATTGTTTTTGTTGCGATTTATAAAACGATTAGAATGTCAGCTCATCTTCTATAGGATCAATGAAAGCACCTTCTGGACAACTCTGGTGCCGTCTGGACAATTGAGATGAGTTCTCCCTGTTCCTGCCTGATTTTGATTTCTTCTTCTGGGACTTTTATTTTGAAGGCCCTTCATTCCATGTAGTTAGCAAATTAAGAGTATTTAGCATGGTTTAATTTATTAAAATATTGTTCTTAAGTGTTTATGGGGGCAGCTAGGTGGCGCAGTGGATAGAGCACCGGCCCTGGAGTCAGGAGGACCTGAGTTCAAATCCGACCTCAGACACTTAACACTTACTAGCTGTGTGACCCTGGACAAGTCACTTAACCCCAATTGCCTCACTTTAAAAAAATGTTTATGGACCAATATCACATCCAGGCAGTTGGGGACAACAGTTTTGTCTGTTTTGATAAACAGTAACAGTCTATGGAACAAACTGGTAATAATTACCACAGATAAGGTATATCAGCCATGCAAACATATTTTACAGCTAACACTTTCCTAACGAAAAGTAGGGAGCATAAAAACAAAAACAAAAGTAGGGAGCATAAAAACATAAATAAAATTTTCTTTAAAAGTCAACCCAGGGGCAGCTAGGTGGCACAGTGGATAGAGCACCGGCCCTAGAGTCAGGAGGACCTGAGTTCAAAGCTGGCCTCAGACACTTAACACTTACTAGCTGTGTGACCCTGGGCAAGTCACTTAACCCCAATTGCCTCACTAAAAAAAAAAAAAAAGTCAACCCAGGTCTAAAGACTTTCCAGCTGTCAAATTTACATTGGCCATCACATATCACTAAGGACAAAAGCTGAATGTTAAGAAAGTAAAACCCCTTGTTTTCCAGAGCTAAGACCCAGCAAGCAAGCAAGCTGTGCTTGGCAGGACGACAATCCTTTGTGACCACCCCCTGGATGATCTCACCCTCTGGGCTAGTCATATAATTCACTAGGTGTTCTTTGAACAAAGACAAACACTGGACAAAGTTGGAACACCCTGTAGTGAATCCAACTTGTCACATGCTTGCTGCTTCCTCACTGTTAGGGCTACAATTCACTGAGCAGTCATCAGTAGAAGTATTGAGATCTTCCCACACTGCCTCGGTACATGTGTCTATAGCTTCTCCTTGCATGTAAGCCTTTTTCCTCACTTAGGAAATAAACTTTCTCTCTAATTCCTGACTCACCTGTCTCTGACCTATTTTTTGCGGCTGCAGCCATACATAGGTTAGAGACTAGTTCTGGAAAAGTCCAGTTGACAATGTGCAGAATGTGTGTATGCAATTCCTCAGTCAATTAATTTTTTTAAAAATCCAGAATTTGCCAATAATTCAATAGGATTTGCTAAAGCCCATATTAAGTGTCAAACACTGTGGGGGAAGAGAAGGTATAACTATTTATAGAATCTTGTGAGGTAGATCCTATTATTATCATTACTTTTACAGTTGAGAAAATTGAGACAGACTAAGGTTAAAAGACTTGCCCCAGTGTCATGTAGATAGTGTCTAAATGCAGATTTGAACTCAGGTCCTCCTCTGACTTTAAGGCCTGAGCTCTTTCTGATGGGCACATCAGCTAGCTAGGGAAAGTAATATTAAGAAATAGTATTGAGAAAATAGAATAGTCAGCATTTTTTCAGTAAATACCAGTAAATAAATAATCTATTTGTATGGATGATTTCCTAGAAATCACTAATATGCTCATGCATTGGACATTTTAAACAAAAGCAATCAATCAATAAGTATTTATTAAAATCTTACTCAGTACCCAGCACTTTGCTGAACTCCAGGTTAAAGCAAACAAAAAGAAACAGTTCCTGCCCTCAAGGACTTTATATTATATCAAAATATTATTACAAAATATATAGAAAACCAATACATAAATATGTAGGGCTTTTTTTTTTTTGCGGGGCGGGGGGGGGGAAAGAGATACTAGAAGCTGAGGGGTTAAGGAAAGGCTTTATGTAGAAAGTGACACAATCTGAGTATTGAAGGAAATTAAAGATTCTAAAAGACATAAGGGATTATTATGGTGACCATCTCTAGGGTTGAGTGGGGAGGAAATAAAAAAAAAGATATAAGGGGTAGAAAGTATATTCCAGGCATAAGGAGATTTGTGTAAAGGCACAAAGATGAAGTGTGTGTGTGTGTGTGTGTGTGTGTAAGAAATAGTGCAAAGTTGAGTTTGGTTGAAATTTATCTTGTGCCAGCAATTACTCCCAACCAGTCTCATATGTTCATTGTGTTGGTCTTGTTGCATCTCTCCACTGTTCTTGTAGCCACTGATTTTCAGTTTTGGGGCTTCATCTCTGTAGGGCACATGATGTTTATCACTTCTCATGCTTATGAAGATAAAGTATCTTGGAAGCCTCTCTCTAATAAATACAGGCTGTCACAGATGATAAAAGAGTCAAAGACATCTTGATAAAACTTTTCCATTTTTTTTTGGTGAGGTAATTGGTGTTAAGTGACTTGCCCAAGGTCACACAGCTAGTAAATGTCAAGTGTCTGAGGTCGGATTTGAACTCAGGTCTTCCAGATTCCAGGACCGGTGCTCTATCCACTGTGCCACCTAGATGCCCTTCCATATTTTTAAAATTCATGCTCCTCTATAGTTTCAGAGTAAGCTAGTTTAGATGTATCTATGATTCTGCCTCAAAAATTGATCTACAGTCACTCAAAAGAATTTGACCTAAGTATCCACACAGGAAAAGTAAAATATATAAAGAGTGTATATTGTCTACAAAATGATATGCAGTTGGTTGGCTAGCCATAATGGGGATCCATTGGTACATATAAGTTGGACAAATACTGTGGATGGAAAATGTATTGGGTTCAATATTGAAGGGGATGAAAAGAATTGCCTTTGGAAAACTACACAGTTCTTTTAATGGTTTAAAGTTTCTTCCCAAAACAAAAATGTATTTTTTGTTATCAATATTCTCATTTGGTTATAGGAATGAGCATCCTGAAACAGTATAATAACTGAATAACTGAAGTTGAGCATCACCAAAGGCAAATGGATAGGTGCATGGAAGACATGAATTGCCTTCAACATATAGCTCTTTAAAATGACTAAAGTTCTGGGGCAGCTAGATGGCGCAGTGGATAGAGCACCGGCCCTGGATTCAGAAGTACCTGAGTTCAAATCCGGCCTCAGACACTTAACACTTACTAGCTGTGTGACCCTGGGCAAGTCACTTAACCCCAATTGCCCTGCAAAAAAAAAAAAATGACTAAAGTTCCTTATTCTGTATCCCAGTCTCATAGATGTCAAGTAGGGAACCAGAGCCAAGCTACATTTCTGCCTGAATCATTGGAGATTTGTTTTTCTAATGCTATTAATTCATTTCCAGTTCATTTCCCCCTCTAATTTTACCTTCCAGTAATTAGCATCCCAGTTTCATTTAACCAGTTAAAATCAGATAACTATTACAAAGGAATGTTTACTGAAAAGATATAGCAAGAGCACAAGTACAAGCATTTCCTCTCACACCGGGAGGAACATTCTCCCTTACACAACCTTGTCCCTATGAAGATTTGGCTCAACTTGAAAACAGTTGCTTCAATTTATTTTTCCTATTAAATTAACTTCTGAATGTGGCACAGATGATAGAGGAGTCACTTTTGGCACCCCAACTTTCCACTTCCCTTCAATCCACATCTATTCTTAATCAAGCAGATTGTTTGCTGTGGACATTGCTCCTTACTATGTTGAACTGTCTTCACAATCTAGCATGGATTCTAGTTTCAGACTTCTGGAGACTTACTCTCCCAACCTTTTTTTTTTTTTTTTTTTTTTGGCGAGGCAATGAGGGTTAAGTGACTTGCCTAGGGTCACACAGCTAGTAAGTGTAAAGTATCTGAGGTCAGATTTGAACTCAGGTCCTCCTGAATCCAGGCCCAGCACTTTATCCATTATGCCACCTAGCTGCCCCTCTCCCAACCTTTTTTTTTTTTTTTTTTTGGTTTTTTGCAGGCAATGGGGGTTAAGTGACTTGCCCAGGGTCACACAGCTAGTAAGTGTCAAGTGTCTGAGGTCGGATTTGAACTCAGGTACTCCTGAATTCAGGGCCGGTGCTTTAACCACTGCACCATCTAGCTGCCCCCCTCTCCCAACCTTTTAATGCTCACAAGGCTTAGTTGGAAATTTCTTGCGCAGGATAGCTAGGTGGTGTGGTGAATAGAATGCTGGACTTGCAGCTAGGAAGATGTGAGCTCAACTCTGCCTCAGACACTTAATAGCTATATGACTGTGGACAAGTCATTTTAACCCCAGTTTCAGTTTCTCCATCTACAAAATGGGGAAAATATTAGCATCTACCTTTTAGAGTTGTTGTGAAGGTTAAATGAGATACTACTGGCAAAGCACTTTGTAAATCTTAAAGTGCTAGATAAATGCTAACTACTACTGCTACTGCTGCTGCTGCTGCTACTACTCCTGCTGCTACTACTGCTACTACTACTACTACTGCTGCTGCTCCTGCTCCCACCACCACCACCACCACCACCACCACCACTCCTAGAGCATGAAAGATAGATACAATACAGTCACCCAAGTTCTCTCATTCCAAATCTAGTTCTTTTTTTTTAGAGTATCATGCTGGAAACTGTTGAAGTTATATCACTTATGGTAGTTGGATCTTTGGAGGTCAGGTATCATCTTTCTTACTTAAGACTGGTTTTATGACTGATAACCACTGGGCCTGAAGAAAGACCAAGCATGCTAAGAACTCTTTTCACTCTAGGATTCCACATGTGACTTCTGTGTTTGATATGAAGTCTGTTGGTATGGGATAGGACTTGGCATCACCCATAAAAGCAATCTTAAAATTGTTCATCGATTAGTTGGAGAATAAGGGTAACTGTTGGAGGAAGGATGGACACAATATCTACAGGAAGAAAATAGAAAAATAGGTTCTTTAGTGACTAATCCATGGAGATTAATTCAACCAGAAACTTTCAACAGACCAATTAGGCCAGAGGCTCCCTTGGGACCACATGTGTGAGAGGCTCCTTTCTGGCTGTTTGCCCCTTTGAGATTCTGTCAAAGAAAAGACAAATACTTCTCTATTTCATGTCATACTACCTGATGTCTACAGCTCTCTGAATCAAACAAAAAGCATCTCATTGCAATTGGGGTAAGTTTTTGTAAAAATTATTGGGTGGAGGATGCATATCATTTCCTGGACCTTTTTGTGTTTTTCTGGAATTATCTTTTATGAATGATATTCCTACAAAAGTGAAGTTCTATTATGTTCCAAGGCCTTTTAAGGGACAGATGGCCTTAGTCATCATCTCTATTCCTCAACTTTGGGGAAGACCTCAACTTCAAGGAAGATCATGAGAATTGTCTTATTAGCTCAGATTAGTGATCCATCTATCTTGGATTCTATCTCTTACAATGACTCCTAGGCCAATCTTGGGAGGCCATGAATTTTCTCCAAAACATTGCCTGAAAACATTTAAGATTTTTCCCCCACAATGAACCCTGATATAGGAGTATGCTGGAATTGGCTCTTCAGTAAAAAAAAATGTACCCATGAAACACTGTTCTGTAATTTATAATCATAAAAGGGGACCCTTCAAAGTTAAGGGACTTGTCCTGGTTCACACAACCAGTATGTGTCAGAGGTGAGAAGTATCTCTGAAGACACTTCTCTATCTGCTATGCCACAGCTTCTATTAGTACAAAATAGTTTTTCAAACTTTGAGGGTAGGTAGATGGGGGAGGCTTCCTTCAGCTTCACAAATACAGGATGAAGAGGACATGATTAGATTATAGTTCTTATGAAAAACATCTAGAGGTTTCAATGAATGGCAAATTTGATGAGTCTACAGTGGAATATGGAAGCCAAAGAAGGTGGTTTTCATCAGGAGAGGATCCTTGTCTGGATCGATAAATGTGATGGTTCCACTATACTCTGCTTTGGTAAGGTACCCATTTAGAGTAAAAAGAAATAGTTAATAACATGTAGCATTTATATTCCCCTTTAAGGTTTGCAAGGTGTTTTATGAATATCTCATTTGATCTTCACAACAACTCTAGTAGGTTTCCCCATTTTAAAGATAAGAAATGGAGCCAGTCAGAGGTTAAATGATTTACCCAAGGTCACACAGCTAGTGTCTAAGGTAGGATCTAAACTCAGCTTTTACTGTCTGAAGGTCCAGCACTTTACCCACTGAACCACCTAGCTGTATTGTATTCTGTCTTGTGAAAATTCTGAAACATATTTTAGGAAAGCCCTAAGTAAGCTGAATTATATCCAAAGGAGGATGTCATGTTATGTGAAGATCAGTTGAAGGTACTTGGAATGTTTAGCTTTCTTCAAGTATTTGAAGGTCTATCATATGAAATCATCACATATATTAGATTCATTCTGCTTGGCTCCAAAGGGCCTAACTAGAAGCAAGGGGTGGGAGTTATAGTGAGGGAGATTTTAGATTTGATGCAAAGGAAAATCTTAGAAATATCCAGTCAGCTGTTTCAGGAAATATTGTTTTTTGGCGGGGCAATGGGGGTTAAGTGACTTGCCCAGGGTCACACAGCTAGTAATTGTCAAGTGTCTGAGGCCGGATTTGAACTCAGGTACTCCTGAATCCAGAGCTGGTGCTTATCCACTGCGCCACCTAGCCGCCCCCATGTTTCAGGAAATATTGAGCTACTTTGCACCGGATGTCTTCAAGAGAAAAATGGATGACAAGTTGTTGGAGATATTGTAGAAGGTAGGTTTTCAGGTATTGGACCAAGTGGCAAATGAGATTCCTTTCAAATCTTAGATTCTAATTCTAATATTCTGGAATTTGGGAGAAAAGTCCATGACCATCTCCACAAAATTCCTTTGGACTTTATAGACAGTGGTCTTCCCTACCTTGGTCCTTTGAGCCTGAGGAATTCTGATCTCTTTAGTCTGTTCTCCCATGACACAACATCAATCGTTAGCCCACTTTTAAGGGAGGTGGTGAATGGTTTTGAGGTGCCCAGCCTCCCACTGACCCCTAGCTCCTTTCTCTTCCTCTCAATTGATCAGGGGCCTACTTGCTCTTTTCTTAACAAGAAAGGATCTGGCATAGAGCACTGGCCCTGGATTCAGGAGTACTTGAGTTCAAATCTGGCCTCAGACATTTTGACACTTACTAGCTGTGTGACCCTGGGCAAGTCACTTACCCCTCATTGCTCTACTAATTTTTTTTTAAATGCAGTAAAAAGTTATATTTAAAGGAGACATAATCACTGTCTTCAAGCATTTGGAAGACTTTGGGAAAAGGAGTAGATTTGTTATTGGCCCCAGAGGACAGAAATGAGAGAAAAAGTGTGGAAGGTGCAGAGAGACAGAATATAAGGAAACATTTCCAAGCCATTATTGTCTAAATGTAGAATTAGCAGGATAATAAGTTCTTCATCAATGGAAACTTTTAAAGATGGATGGATGACCATTTGTTGCAATTAACAAATCTAGTTCAAATCCAGCCTCAGATACCCACTATGTGACTGTGGACAAATTGTTTACCCTTTGTTTGCTTCAGTTTCCTTCTCTGTAAAATGAGGATAATGATAGCATCTACCTTTGAGGGCTATTGTGAGAATCAAATGAGATCATACTTGTAAAGTATCTGGCACATAGTAAATGCTATATAAATATTATTATTATTAATAACTATTTGCATGCATGTGGCTTTTACCCAGCAGAATGTAAGGTCCGTGACAGTAAGGACTGCTTTGTTTTTGTCTTTGTATCCCCAGTATCTAATACCTTTCTTTATAAATAGTGCTTAATAAATGTTTGTTGTTTCGAATTGCAGTTTTGGGGGGCAAAAGTAGGAAAAAAACTTATGGGGGGTTATAAAAACATGATGATAGGGTCTATGGGTCTTATTCTAAAATACCCCTAAACAATATCTATAGAATGATCAGCACACATTAAATGGTTAAGCCAGCTTACTTGCTTCCTTCTAAGTCCTAGAGGGATTGCAATCTGCACTGATGGAGGGAGTACCCACACAGGTGATATCACAGCTCCTTCATGTATTGAAGTCTTCTTAGAGGTGGGATTATGTCCAGCATGGTTATATTTCTTCATTATTCCCTAGAAATATATAATTATGTTCGTTGATGGCAGGGGCTATTTTCAGTGCCTAAAACAGTCCTATGGCTATGGTAGGCAATTGATAAATTTTTATTTAATTGAATTTGATTGAACCCAACTTAGTTGGCATCTCACTCTGACTCAGGTTTGTGGCCAAGCTGAATGAACCCTGGGTGAGCATGTTGTAGAGGGGAATTCTCTTCAGATACAAGTTAGATTAGATGCCTTCTGAGATTGCTTCTAACTCTGAGATTCTGTAGGTCAACAAGAACTTGGAATAAAAGTTATTATCTTTTAAAAATAATGTTTTGGATAATTTTTTTTTCACATTTGCCAATGTATCCATCATACTTCTCATTTTCAGAGGAGGAATTCTCAAAAAATAAAAAAGAGAAAAAGAATTCAATGACTCTAACTAGTATGTCAAACATATTTTTATTGGTATCTTTACATATGCCCATGTATCCCTCTCACCTTTCCTCCATGGATCTTATAATCTAATTGGAGGAAGACAAAGTTGAAAGGTGGAGAGGAGGGAGGACTGGGAAAGATATTGGACGTGGAATTGTGGTGGAAAAGTCAGAGAAGGTAGGATGGGAATACAACATAAACAAGGCTGTTACATTTCAGACCTTCTCAAAAGACTTGATATTCCATTTTTTAAACCTGTCCTCCATCTTAGTTTGGTCTGCCTCTGGCTTCATTTTCTGACCTTTATTCTTTTTCAGTTTCTGCAGAAAGGATCTCAAGCTAACAATGATGGAAAATAATTTCACTATCTTCCATCCTACTGTATTTATCCTGCTTGGCATTCCAGGGCTTGAGAACTACCACATCTGGTTCTCCATTCCATTCTGCCTCATGTATGTGACTGCAGTGTTGGGTAATGGTCTTCTTATCCTTGTTGTACTCACTGAGCACAGTCTCCATGAACCCATGTACATATTTCTTTCCATGTTGGCTGGAACTGACATACTACTTTCTACCACTACTGTGCCCAAGGCCCTGGCCATCTTCTGGTTCCATGCTGGGGAGATTGCTTTTGATGCCTGCATCACCCAGATGTTCTTTATCCATGTTGCTTTTGTGGCTGAATCTGGGATCCTCTTGGCCATGGCATTTGACCGATACGTGGCCATTTGTACTCCCTTACGGTACATGACAATCTTAACACCTGCAATGATCGGGAAAATTTCCCTGGCTATTTGGGGGAGGAGCATTGGGACCATATTTCCCATCATTTTCCTGCTGAAGAGACTGCCATACTGTAAGACCAATATCATCCCTCACTCATACTGTGAGCACATTGGTGTGGCCCGGCTGGCTTGTGCTGACATCACTATCAATATTTGGTATGGTTTCTCAGTCCCAATGGCATCAGTATTAGTTGATGTTGCACTCATTGGTATATCTTACACCCTGATCCTTCATGCTGTCTTCAGATTACCCTCCCAGGAGGCCCGGCACAAAGCACTCAACACCTGTGGCTCCCACATTGGGGTCATCTTACTTTTCTTCATTCCATCATTTTTTACCTTCTTGACTCACCGCTTTGGCAAGAACATCCCCCATCATGTCCATATTCTCCTTGCCAATCTCTATGTCCTTATCCCTCCCATGCTCAATCCTATCATTTATGGGGCAAAGACCAAGCAGATTAGGGACAGTATGGCCCATATGTTCTCTGTCATGGCCAAGGGATAAGAAGTTCATGGTCTGGCCAAAGTCTGATAGTCTTCCTCTGTAAAAGATTCTGTGAAGGAAGTAGAGGTTTGGGGGAGTAGCCAAGAAATAGCACATTATCATGAGAACTTTTGCTCTAAAGAGATGTTATATATGTGAAGAGTTAGGAACCACTAAATCCAATTCGGACCCTCCATGATGGATTTCGGATTTATCTCTTTTAGTGTCATATCCCAAATCATCATCACTGCCTCTACTCTACCACCACCATCAGCCCCAATAACATTAACCAACCACAACTATCATGCATCCACTGTGTACAGTGTCACTGTTATCTTTGCTTTCACAAGAATCTGATCTCTGTGTTTGGTGATGTCCAGAGATACTGACAAAGAAATAGTTCCTGCCATTGACCCTTGGAGAATTTTTTAGTTGAGATTAGGAAAAACAAAGATGGAATTTGGTGGATCCAAAGAAAATAGAATTAAAAACAATTAGCAATACAATCAGGGGCATCTATGTGGGCAGTGGAAAACAACTTGTTCAAGTAGGTATCAATTAGTGTAGAAGAGGGTTTATACCAATAGTAAATCTTTGATAGGGCAGCCACAGTGAATAGAGTGCTGGGCTTGGAGTCAGGAAGACTTATTTTCTTGAGTTCAAATCTGTCCTCAGACACTTACTAGCTGTGTTACTCTGGGCAAGTCACTTAACCTTGTTTGCCTCAGTTTCCTCATCTGTAAAATGATCTGGAAAAGGAAATAGCAAACCACTCCACTATCTCTGCCAAGAAAATTCCAAATAAGGTCATGAAGAATTGGACATGACTGAAAATGACTGAACAATCTGAACAAATCTTTGATGAAACTTAAGCAAAGAATCCAAGGAAAAGAATGGAAGCCATGGCTTACAACAAAGGGAGATTTTCCACATGTGCAGCTAAGATGCACTACACCACCAAGTACCCTGCTTGATACTTCTAGACATATATTTGCTATCTTCTGACATATTTGATCTTTTATGCAGGTTATGCCTAGGTAAAAGGCCCCTGGGCTTAGTTTTCCAGGATCAAGAGCGTAAAAGAATGTGGAGGGGCCTTAAGTTCATGGGAGTTGGTTGAAAGAACTTGGGGAACTTGATCCTGGAGAAGTGAAGACACTTGGGGCAAATGATAGCTGTCTGCAAATATTTGAAGAACTAAGATGGATTAAATTGTTCCTCTTGTCCTTTGTTTTGTTTGTTTGGTGAGGCAATTGGGGCTAAGTGACTTGCCCAGGGTCACACAGCTATCCTCTTGTCCTTTGAGGGCTTAACTAGTCACAAGGATAGATACTACAAAGAGTCCAATTTGGAATTGTTTTAGAAAACTTTCTAAGAATTAGAGTTATCCAAAGGAGGAGTGGAGTCCACATTGGAGATCTTTAAGCAAAGATCGCATGCTTACTTGTTGGGGATGCTCTAGGCAGATTCTTTTTCAGGTATGAGTTGGACTAGATGGAAGCTGAGTTCTCTTTCCACTTTGAAGTTCTCTGTTACCATTTAGTCTTCTTGGAAAGAGGGCCTGCAGGGGGCAGCTAGGTGGCGCAGTGGATAAAGCACTGGCCCTGGATTCAGGAGGATCTGAGTTCAAAGACTGGCCTCAGACACTTGACACTTACTAGCTGTGTGATTCTGGGCAAGTCACTTAACCCTCATTGCCTCGCAAAAAAAAAAAAAAAAAAAAGAAAAAAAAGAAAAAAAAAAGAAAGAGGGCCTGTAGCACAGTTTCCCTTTCCCCAGGTTATAGAATCACAGAATATTACAGTTTTAGGGGCCTCTGAAACTCATTAAGTCCATATGGGCGGGATGGCATAAATGGCCATCCAGCCTTTTCTTGGACACTTACAGTGAACAGAAAATGACTACCTCCTGAGTTTACCCTCAATTATACTTCTGCATATCTTTAATAGCCAGGAAAATTTCCGTTCTGTAGTTGTGCCTTGAAATGTGTCTTGTTTGCCTAAAGGGAATCCAATGTGGTCCTGTACACAACTCTAACCTTGGCCAACCATACGTTTCACTCCCCTTCTATTTCCATGCCCTACTATTTGTAAAGGAGGTGGAAATTTGGGATAGAAAGCATTCAGAGATGAATGGGTCAAGTGATTTGAGGGTGTCAAGTGGGGAGAAGAAAGGAATGTTAGAACAATAAGGGATAGGACATATGTGTGGATGTAGGGTGGTGAACAGCTAGGATACAGGAACCATGACAAAGAAGTGTACCCTATAAACAAGATAACATATAATTTGGTTTCTTGTTTCATGGAGATGATTGAACCCACCTGATAGGAATTTTCTTAACTACTCAAAACTTGTTGGACTCATCATCTAACCCTTCTTTCTTTGCAAGGGATTGAGTGTGTTCCAGAGCTCCTTGGGGAAGGGGCACATATGGTTCCAGATATCTTTCAAGGAAACACATGTGGAGAGATAATCAGCATACATGTAGGAGAAGACTTCCTCAATTTACCCCTGATTTATTATTTACTTATTTATTTTGCAGGGCAATGAGGGTTAAGTGACTTGCCCAGGGTCACACAGCTAGTAAGTGTCAAGTAGCTGAGGTCAGACTTGAACTCAGGTCCTCCTGAATCAAGGGCCAGTGTTTTATCCACTGTGCCACCTAGCTGCCCCCACCCCAATTTATTTTCAACTTGCTTCCCTAGAGACTGATAGAATCTAATCTATTCTACTAATCTTGCTCTACTTGGGCAAGATTAGGCTCTCTCTTGGTTTGAGCTATTATTTTACTCCCAGCTGAAGAGTTCAATCACTCTTGTGCATTCACTTTATTTCATTTTTAAATTTTATTCAAGTATTTTTGGGATACAAAATGACCAATATGGTAATGTTTTACATAATTGCACATGTATTGCCCACATATTATTGATAACCACCTCAGGGAGGGGGAAGCAGAAGAAGAGATTGAGGGATAAACATTGGAGCTCAAAACTATACATAAAAATGTTTATTATTTTTAAAAAAGTAATAAAAATATGCAGAACTTCTCTAATTTCAGTTTGCTATGTGGATAAATCAATTTACTTGTTATTATTTTTTTAAAATTTAGGACAATCTTTTGTTTAGCCAGAGTTAGGGGGGTAAAGGCTAAAATTCTAGCTATACTGTCTAAAATATCCAATGAGTGGTCTCCAAGAAATTATAAGCTTTAGCAAGAGTTAGACTTTTAAGGATTTATTAAGGAGAATAAGAATTTGGTCAAGAGAGAGAGAAAGACCTAGATTCCTCTATCTATTAAAGGGAGAGAGCATTCCTAGCTCTGCTCTCCACCAGAGTCCACAGGAAAGAGAGAGAGTCAGAGCGCCAGGCTCCCCCTTCTTCCTCCCACAAGCAAATGTCACTTCCTGACTCCAAAGAAAAGACTCATGGTCTTGCCCTCAGAGACTTTCATCTCCTGGCGGAGCTTTTCTACAGTAAATCTACAGCAGGTGGCATCATTCCAATCATTACAGTGGGAAGGAGCAAAGCTGGTGAATGTAGGTTAGGGGCTGTCTCTTAGGGAAAAGCAGAGAAGTAGCTTTTCTTGTATACTCAGACTTATATCCTAGACTAAAGATATTTGAGGCAAGCAGATATAATTCTAACCTGATACATACCCCCCTTTAATGATAATAGGATAAAAAAATACTCTTGGGGACTTTCTGCCCCTTTCTCCACTTGCTACTGTTATGGTAACACAAAAACTGTCCTGGACTCTTCTTTCTACAGAATTGGGTCAGGTCTCAGCTCATATCTATTCATGTAACCCATGAGCTCCATCTTTGTTTTTAGACAACCTATATGGATAAACATATTATACATTCAGATGAAGAAACTGAGCCCTAAATAGGTGATTTACCTATAGTGATTTACCCAGGGTCACTCAGTTAAAATTTGTGAGGTAGGATTCAAACTTAGGTCTTCCTGTATCCATGTCCAGCACTCTATGAAATAATCCAGGTTGCTTCTAGAAGACAGGTCTTCTGGTTCTCAGACCTACCCTCTTTCTATTGTAGTCATGTCTCTGTAAGGGCTTAGTTGTTTAAGGTGAAAAGATCCTAGTGGGCTGCCGAAGGAGAGGGCACATTAGGAATTCTTCCTTTGTGCCCTCTCCCAGTTTTTATCCCAGTTTTTAATCCCAGTTTTTTTCCTGCTACTCCCTTTTTCCTTCCACTGTTGCATGGAGTGGGGGAAGGCTCTCTCCTTGGATAGTAGAACAATGAGGAAAGCTTGTTGTAGAAACTCACCCAACCTTCGACCAGATAGCACTTAATGCTGAGCTCATATTTTGCCTATGAATGGAGTCTTGCTTTTATTGCTCCTTCCCCACTTGGGGAATTTAGAAATAGAAATCGCTAAGATTTCCTTTCATTTAGTACTGGAGCCCTTGGCTAGTAATTATCTCAGCAACTTTTGACCGAAAATCTATGTTTTTTTTTTCCTGTCTCTTTCATCTCCCCCTCCCCATGCCCCGCAGTAACATATTGCAAATTGGCCATTGCCTTTTTCTTTCTTACAATCTATTACCAATAATGAAATACAAATCCAAAGTTTCTATGGGTGATAAACCATTTTTTAAAGCTATCATTCATTATTAATTGGATAGAAATGTAAACAAGCTTTAAAGAACAGGCAGGCTTTGAATTTTACCTAATGAGGGAGAGAAGAGACAGACAAATCATTGTCCTGTACCTGTATCGGTCCTTTCAAATGGAAAATGTGCCACTGACATATTTGTCCTTATACACTTCAGGTTGTTCTGGCCTGAATGGGTGAAGATAGCACTGGCAGTAGCTGAACTCCATTGGCTGCTCATGTGGCGAGAGCCTCACTCATCTCTTCACTCATTCCATTTTTAATCAAAAATCATGTGCCAAACGTTTGAGTTCATTTTCATGTCATATACATTTTTTTTGTGGGGCAATGAGGGGGTTAAGTGACTTGCCCAAGGTTACACAGCTAGTAAGTGTCAAGTGTCTCAGGCCATATTTGAACTCAGGTCCTCCTGAATTCAGTGCCAGTGCTTTATCCACTGTGCTACCTAGCTGCCCCTCACATACGTATATTATCTGAGAGACTTCTAAGGCAAAGAAATTAACACTACCCCTTAAAGGCATAGTCCCACTTCAGTCTCTATATCAAAACAAGCTGAATATTTCTATCCCATTCAGTTGGCTTCATCTTGGTTGCCCTAACTCCTAAGGTACAGGAGATATGATATTCTTCCTTCTAGTCCAAGCTTTACTATCCTTTGCAAAATTAATTGGTGTACAAGTGACATCTGGTAGATGTAACTATCCCTTGACATGGTGATTTATCTGCCCCTAAACCTGAGGTCCTGGGGGCAGCTAAGTGGCACAGTGGGTAGAGTATAAGGCCTGAAGTCAGGAAGACTTATCTTCCCGAGTTCAAATCTGTCCTCAGACACCTACTAGCTTTGTGACCCTGGGCAAGTAACTTAACTCTATTTTTCTCAGTTTCCTCATTGTTAAAATGAACTGGAGAAGGAATTGGCAAACCACTCCAGTATCTCTGCCAAGAAAACACCAAATGGAGTCATGAAGAGTCAGGCATGGCTAAGAGATTGAGCAGTAAAACCTGAAGTCATTTTCCCCAGTTTCCAAGTGTAAGGAATTCATTGTGATTTGGGGTTTCCATTACCCTATCTTTAGTATAGCATTGTCAGTGATCAAATTAATCACAATGAATTCCTTACATGAGGATTTCAGCACCTTGCTCTCCATTTTCCTTTCTTCTCCTATTCCTGCCCTTATATTATGGGTCATTAATATCCACAAAGAGACTTCTTCAAACTCCTAAGCCTCCTTAAAACCCATCACCTCTTTCTTCACCCCACCTCAGGCACACATAGGTATGGTTCTACACCATATCTCACCATTTCCCATAATTGTTTCACTTCCCTAATCAGAAACTGCCATTTCCCTGTTCGACCATAACCTTCTATGATTCCACCTCTCCCCATGTTCTCCCTCCAAAACCTATTCTTTTCATAAAAGTATTTTATTATTTTCCAGTAACATGTAGAGATAATTTTCAACATTTATTTTTTATAAGATCTCTAATTTCAAATTTTTCTTCCTCTCTCCCTTCCCTCCCCCCTCCCCAAGACAGCAAGCAATGTGATATAGGTTATATATGTACAATCACATTAAATATATTTCTGCATTAGTCATGCTGTGAAAGAAGAATCAGAGCAAAAGGGATAAACCTAAAAAAGAAAAACAAAAAATAGAAATATTATGGTTCAATCTACATCAATATTCCATAGTTCTTTTTTTCTGAATTTGGAGAGCATTTTCCATCATGAGTCTTTTGGAACTATCTTGGATCATTGTATTGCTGAGAAGAGTCAAGTCTATCACAATTGATCAACACACAATGTTGTTGAAACTGTGTACAATGTTCCCGTGGTTCTGTTAATCTCACTTAGCATCAATTCATGTACGTCCTTCCAGGTTTCATCATTTCTTTACTTTTTTTTTTTTTTTTTTTTTTTTGGTGAGGCAGTGGGGGTTAAGTGACTTGCCCAGGGTCACACAGCTAGTAAGTGTTAAGTGTCTGAGGCCAGATTTGAACTCAGGTACTCCTGACTCCAGGGCCAGTGCTCTATCCACTGCGTCACCTCACTGCCCCCAGGTTTCATCATTTCTTACAGTACAATAGTACTGCATTACATTCGTATACCATGACTTGTTCAGCCATTCCTCAATTGATGGGCATCCCCTCAATTTCCAATTCCTTGCCACCACAAAAAGAGTGCTATAAATGTTTTTGCACATATGAGTCCTTTTCCCTTTTTTATGATCTCTTTGGGAAAAAGAACTAATAGAGGTATTGCTGGGTCAAAGGTTTTGCACAGCTTTATAGCCCTTTGGGCATAGTTCCAAATTGCTCTCCAGAATGGTTGGATCAGTTCACAGCTCCACCAACAACTCATTAGTGTTCCAATATTTTCCACAGCTTCTCCAACATTTATCATTTTCCTTTTTTGTCATATTAGCCAACCTGATGGGTGTCAGGTGGTACTTCAGAGTTGTTTTAATTTGCATTTCTCTAATCAATAGTGATTTAGAGCATTTTTTCATATGGGAATAGATAGCTTTGATTTCTTCATTAGAAAACTGTCTGTTCATATTCTATGACCATTTCTCAATTGGGGAATGACTTGGAGTTTTATAAATTTGATTTAGCTCCCTATATATTTTAGAAATGAGGCCTTTATCAGAAATACTGGCTATAAAAATGTTTCCCAGCTTTCTGTTTCCCTTCTAATTTTTGATGCATTGCTTCCGCAAAACCTTTTTTTTATCCCCATTGTGGTTTGCAATTCCTCCACCCTCCAGTACTTTTTCAAGCTATTAATACTGCTCTGACTTCACTTTCCTTTCCTCTCATCTCAACCCAATAGTTAACCATTTCAACTCTATATTGTCCTCTGCTCTTGAATCTTTTGCCCCTTTATTCTATTACTACTTACCTCTTGTCACACATGAGTTCTGGATTACTCCCATCATCTGCCTCCTCTGTACTTAATCTTATACTATGGATACTTTTGCATTTGAGTTATCTAACTGCAATTTGTCAGGTAGTCTTTTTATTCCTGATTTATTCCTTATATAATTTTTTTTTTTTTGGTGAGGCAACTGGGGCTAAGTGACTTGCTCAGGGTCACATAGCTAGTTAAGTGTTAAGTGTCTGAGGCCAGATTTGAACTCAGGTCCTCCTGGCTCCAGGGCCAGTGCTCTATCCACTCTGCCAACTAGTTGCCCCTTGATTCCTTATCTCAGATAGCTATTAAAACTTTTGCTTTCCCCATTTTCCCATGGATTAGTTTCACATCCTCAGTCATAAACCCCCAATCTCACAAGATTAGAATTTTTTTTTTTTGTGGGGCAATAATGGTTAAGTCACTTGCCCAGGGTGACACAGCTAGTAAGTATCAAGTGTCTGAGGCCAGATTTGAACTCAGGTCCTCCTGAATCCAGGGCTGGTGCTCCATCCACTGTGCCACCTAGCTGCCCCAGAAAATTTATTGTAAATGGAATTGTGATTTATTATTACTATTGTTAATAATAACAATACACTAACATTTGTATAACATTCACTATGTGCCTGGTATTGTGCTAAGTGCTCTAGAATTATTATCTTTTTTGATCTTTACAATAATCCTGGTATGTAGGTGCTGTTATTATCCCCATTTTAAAGATAAGGAAACTGAGGTGAACAGAGGTGAGGTGACTTGCTCAGAGTCACACAGATAGTAAGTGTCTGAGGCCAGATTTGAATTCAGGTCTTCCTGGCTCCAGGCTGGGTGCTCCATCTGTTCTACCACCTAGTTACAATAACATAACACAGGACATAAGAAAATAACAAACCAATGCTATAATAGCAGGATGCAATAATGTTTTAGTTTGATTTGATTATATTTATCTCTCACTTTTCACTACCCCAAGCCCTCTTGTCCACTCATCTGAGAAGAAAGGAAGCAAAGGGGTGAAGGCCGGTTTAAAATGGAAAGTTTCTTCAGAGTGCTCAGAGGAAATGGGAAGAAAAATGCTGTAGGCTAGAATGCTTTTTGATTTTACCATGAGCAACTGCTAGATTCCCCTTATTTGGTCCTCATTGCATTCTTGGATCAGACTGCTTTCTGCTTCCTTCTTCCTTCTGGTACTGATACTTCCTCTCTGTTCTGATTTGGTCCATGGCACATATTCATCTGGGTTCTGCCTTCCTCTATGAATGGAGTCTTAGAAATAATTGTTTATGATCTTCATTCCTTTCTTTTTTTTTGGTGAGGCAATTGGGGTTAAGTGACTTGCCCAGGGTCACAGAGCTAGTTAGTGTCAAGTGTCTGAGGACAGATTTGAACTCAGGTCCTCCTGAATCCAGGGCCAGTGCTCTATCCACTGTGCCACCTATCTGCCCCGCCACCTAATCTAAAGAAAAAAAATATGTTGCTTTTTCTTATAGAATATAAGTCCTTTGAGGGCTATTGTATGTCCAGTGTCTAGCATAGAGTCTGGCACATAATGAATGTTGATTAATCTACTAATTAATTGTAAAATTCTATAAAGCTATCCAGCTTTATAGTGGAGAATCCAGGTTGAGCTTTCCTTTGCAAATATTCGAGGCTGTGCTTTTACAAAGATAGTTAGTAATAATAAACAGTATTTAGAGGGCTCCTTTCATAAACAGCATCCCTAAGGGCATCATTTGCATTGCCAGCCCTGTCAATCATCTCTAGTCACTAGCTAAACAAGTAGCAGGACTGGAAGAAAAGAGGAACAAATCATCTGACCCCTCATCTATTACACCCAACATCATTATCACTGTATCCCCTTATGTGTCTTGCAAAGAATCATTCACCATTTAGAACTCCCCCTGCCCCAGGCCTCAATGCAGGAGGTTCACAAGTGGGAGCTACTTCCTGGACATTTCCCCACCCACCCAAGTACTTTCTGGAAGCCCAGCCTGAGTTCCTGGGTTCTGAGAGCATATACCATAGGGTTGAGGGCTGGAGGGATGACATTATGCAATACATTGAGGAGCACAGGGATTAGGGGAAACTTTCTCCCTGCCAAGTGTGTGACAGACACCACAACAATAGCTGTGTAGAAGAAGAGGATGAGAATGAGGTGGGAGCTACATGTGCTGAGGGCCTTTGAAATGGCCTCAGTGGAATTCAGCTTTAGCACAGAGCGTAGGATCAGGACATAGGAGGAAAAGACCAGAGTCATATCACCTCCAATTATGACCCAAGCAAAGGCCAGCTGGTAAAATCTGTTTACTGTGATGTCATCACAGGCCAGGCTGATGACCCCCAAGTTAGAGCACAAACAATGTTCAATCTTATTTCCAGAGCAATAATGTCGCATTGCAGCCAGTACAGGCACTGGCATGACCCCTATGCCATTTCTGATGAACATAGACATTGTAGCTTTGAAGATGAAGGTGTCTGTGACAAGAGAAGGGTAGTAAAGAGGATGGCAAATGGCCATATACCTGTCAAAAGCCATGCAGAGGAAAATGCTTGACTCCATGGTCACAAACCAGTGAATTGCATATATCTGAGCAAAACACTCAGGGAGGCTGATGGCCTTGGCATTGAACCATAAGATGGCCAGGATCTTGGGCATTATGGTGGTGGCCAGACCTATATCCACTATAGAAAGAATGCCCAGGAACTTGTACATGGGTTTGTGCAAAGTCAGATCCTGCCATATAGTCATCAGGATGAGGAGATTGGCACTGAGGGCTAAAAGGTAGAGCAGCAGTAGGGGGAGAGAGAGCCAGTGCTGCCAATGGTGGATGCCTGGGAACCCCATCAGGATAAACTCAGAGATCTGGAGGTGGGAGCTGTTCAGGGTACTGGGGACAGGAATCATGGCTCAAGCTGTCTTTTTAATATCTGTCTGAGAGGGAAGGGTATACAAAAAAAAAATCTATGGCTGGAATATCAGATATGGTACCAGGACTGGAGGTGAAGGGCATATTGCTTTTTCCAAAGGATCCATTGGTTTATGTCTGTACATGATATTCACTTCTTCTCTGGACTCTGGAGGTAATCTAAATGAATGAAACAAAAATGAGCAGAAAAGTCTTTGTAGGAAAAATTAGAGCATGAACAAAGAGAAGACTGAAGAAATGTTTGTTATTGTCTCCCAAACCATGAAGGACATTTTTCTCAGCTGTGTTGACAAAATTTTCCTCCTTTAAAACTCTATTCAGTTGCCACCTACCCCAGGAAACCTTCCCTGAACAATATCTACCACCTAGCTACATGCTGGGGATAGCAATCTCTCCTTCAATTATTTTTTCTAGTATTTGGCGTAACTCTTTTCACTCATCAAACTCTCCCTTGTATCAAGAAGCTATCCAGATCTTTGTCTTTTCTCCTATTGGGTTGCAAGGTCTTTGATAACAGGTGCTATGTCTTATTTCATTTCTGCATAATCAGTACCAAATATAATGCCTTTCACATAACTGGGGCTTCATATATATGAATATATATGTATAGATGTATATATACTTTAATTGAATCTGGAGAGATATGATAGTGAGATATATGGAAGAGTCCACTAAGTCTGGAAAGAATAAAAACCTGTAGTAGTATCCTAAAAGAAAAAAAAAAGGTGGTAGTCTCTGCTCCTGGAAGCTTTAGACCTTCATTTGCTAGAAGATAGGGGGCTGCTCCCAGTGATTTTTCTAGATATCTCATGGCTTGGGGGTTCTTATATATCTATAGAAATCTATGATTCTAGAACAGAAGTTTACATTTTTTTTTTGTTTCATAGACCACACTGATAGCTTGGTAAAGCCTATGGATACCTTCTTAGAATATATTTTTTTAACAATCATGATAGAAGGAAAAGAGAAATTTCAGTTAGTGAAAACAAAGATATATTTTTTCACATCCAAATTTCCAAACCCCCAAAATCTGTCTTGGGGGTCTTTGGTCCTTTAGGTCAAGAAATACACATTCTAGAAACTTTGAGTTACTACCAGCAATATCTCTCTGCCTAAGAATCTTGCCACTTTTTTCAAAATGGTCACAGAGATGAATGGCATTCCATCTCCATGGCCCCTTTCCCCCTATGTTTGAAGAGTTTTGGAGGTAAGAGAATAAAGATATAGCTTAAGGGGAGGTGAGAAAGCTGAAGAAGTTAAGGATTTAGAAGGAAATACAGAGAGACAGACACACAAAATAGTAAGAAAATCTTTTCTAAGTCCCCAACTTTCTAGGAGTTACTTACTGTGAAAAGGTGTAGGATTGTCCTCTCACACAAAGGAATAGTCATCAATATCCAGACTTTACTTTTATGATTAAGCTTGTTGGGTATGGATTTTAAAGAATGGATGAAGGAAATCTTTCCTTAAGTCCTGGGAAATGAACTGTTGCTACCAACTAGAGTTCAATTAAGTAGAGACAGGCTGGCTCCAAACTGATGCTGCCTGATTCTCTGAGGAATTTCTTCCAAGTGCCTCGAGTTTCTATTTCACACTTTATTTAACAGCTCAGAGATACTGTCATTGTGTCTGGTTACTTTTCTATTACATCTTGAACTCTCCAGGGAAACACATGCTATCAGCACCATGGACAGAACAAACACTAATGGAATATCTTTCATGAAGGAGGAAAATGTGGGGTATCATTTGAGGTACAGGGGAGGATAGTGGGTACAAAGTTTTGATGTCCTTTTCCTCAAGGAACTGCCAGTCAAATATAGGAATGACAAGAAACAAATAACTCAGACACACAATGTGACATGTTAAGTACATTAGAGAATGACAGAATAATGTACAATGTGAAACCTGTTATTAACAAATGGGGAGGTCGGGGAAAGCTTTCTGGAGGAAGAAGAATCTGATTTGGTTTTAAAATTTGCTTCTTGGTGTGTAAACAGTTTTCAGTTGTGTCTGACTCTTCGTGACCCCATTTGGAGTTTTCTTGACAAAGATACTGCACTGGATTGCCATTTTCTTCTGTAGCTCATTTTACAGATGGGGAATTGAGGCAAACAGGGTGAAGTGACTTGCCCAGGGTCACACAGCTAGTAAGTATCTGAGGCTGGATTTGAACTCATGAAGATGAATCTTCCTGATTCCAAGCCCAGTGCTCTATCACCAAGCTCATTCTAAAGGATGGATGAGAATTCAATAGATGAAGAAGAGATTCCAGGTATAGGGAACAGTGTAATCCAAGCCAAGGTCCAGAAAACAAACATGCATTTATTAAGTGTAATAAGTTGAGGAAAATGAGGCTGTAGGCAGATTGTGAAGAACTTTAATTGCTAGAGAAGCTCATATTTGATCGTAGAGGCAACAGAGAGCCACTAGAGCTTCTTGAACAGGGGAGTGACATAGTCAGTCCTGTGTTTTAGTCATGCCATTTTGGCAGCTGTGTGGAGAATGAGTTTGCAAAAGAGGAGGCTGGGGACAGTGGGTCGAATTAGAGGTTATTGCAGTAGCCCAGAAGTGTGGTGATGAGGACCTGAACTAGAGTGGTTGTGGTGTGAATGGAGAGAGAAAGGAACAGATGTGTAGAGATGTGTAGATAGAATTGACAAGATCTAGAAAATTCTTGAGTGTGTGTGTGTGTGTGTGTGTGTGTGTGTGTGTGTGTGTATAGTACAGGATGACCCTGTAGTTTCAAACCTAGGTGACTAAAAGGATGATGGTACAGTATGACAGAAATGTGCAAATTTAGAAGAGGGGTGCATTTTTGGGGAATATACACAATGAGCTTGAGATTTCTAAGAGGTACTCAGCTGGAAATGTCCAACAAGCAGTCATAGTCTAGTTTAGCTGAAGCAAAAGCTGTAACGCCACTTCAAGCAATCTAAGTAGCATTTCTGGTTCCTCCCACTTAATCTTTGGCACTACACTTTTAGTAGTTGCCAGTGTGGGTCACTGGCATGTGCCATCTATAGTAAAACATTTCGCAAATGTCCCAACATTTCCTTTTCAAGTTCAGATAGATAATCATCCCTTTTATCCCTCATCCAGGGAATGATTTCATCAAACATCATCACAAGATGACTCTATTTCATTCCTTTTTTTTTCCTTTAGTGAGACAATTGGGGTTGGGTGACTTGCCCAGGGTCACACAGCTAGTAAGTGTTAACTGTCTGAGGCCGGATTTGAACTCAGGTACTCCTGACTCCAGGGCCAGTGCTCTATCCATTGCGCCACCTAGCTGCCCCCTACAAGATGACTCTCACAATTATTCCTAAATAATCCCCACCAATAGTTCGGGAAAGAACCTTTCATTAAAAGGCTCCTAGCAATTAAGAAAAGTGAGATGTGAAAAGTTTGTTTTCTAGCTTTTCAACAAACCTTGGAAAGATTAGATCCATATGAACAGTCAAAACAACTTGAGTTTCCATTCTCAGAATGAGCTCATTTGTCAGTTGATATGCCTAGGGAACCTGAGCTTGGGTTCCTATGTTTTTACAAACAGTTTCTAAACTATATGGACAACTCTCAGAATCCCTGAATTTGAGAAGCAGAAGGTAAAAGGGACCTTGCAGTTATCTACTATAACCAATCAGATTAACTATACCTAGAACACTGTCTTCTCATACTTGTACTTAAATGTCCAAGGCCATTAAATGCCCTTTGTGCCCTGCCATCCAAAGTCCAAAAAGACTTTGTCATATGTCTTTTTTTGAGGGCAGTGAGGGTTAAGTGACTTGCTCAGGATCACACAGCTAGTAAGTGTCAAGTATCTGGGGCTAGCTTTGAACTCAGGTCTTCCTGAATCCATGACTAGTGCTTTATCCACTGCACCACCTAGCTGCCCCCTGTCATATGTCTTCATGAAATCAAAGTATACTTTGTGTCTAGCATTTTTAGTACCTCTCATAAAAATCAGAAATTATATAGGTTTGTCTGGCATGACTTAGAATTGTAGAATCTTCAAACTGGGAGGACTTCAGGCACCATCTAGTCCAACCCATGGCTAAACATGAAGACCTTCTACACAATCTCTGACAAATGTTCATACTGCTTCTGTATTAAATCCTCAGTGACAATCTGGAGGGATCTTATTTCCCTTTTGGAGACCTCCATTAGGAAGTTTTTCATTTCATTGCATCAAAGCTTAGCTCTCTAAAATTAGTTTTGTGTTCTGGGGTCTAGCAAAATAGGTGAATTACTATTGGTGCTATTTGAGAAATTATGGAGAGTAGAAGCAATGATGTAGACCTGGAAATTGGAAAATTACCTGATTTTTTTTTTTAGTGAGGCAATTGTGGTTAAGTGACTTGCCCAGGGTCACACAGCTAGTAAGTGTTAAGTGTCTGAGGCCGGATTTGAACTCAGGTACTCCTGACTTCAGGGCCAGTGCTCTATTCACTGTGCCACCTAGCTGCCCCTCCCTCCTGATTTTTAAGAGGAAAAATTATAAAACTCATGTTGAACTCTGGGGAGAACTGAGAAACTGCCTTCTCATTTTGTTTAATTTTGTTTGCAAAATGGGGAAATAGGGATGATTCAAAGAAGATTTACTCATGCTTTCCCTTCCATTTCCCCCAATACCAGGGTCATAATGTTTGATGGTTTAGGAATATGGTCAATTGGCTGGTGTCCATTTTCATTCAATGGGTATTTCTCTAGTATCTACTACATGCTTGGCCCTGAGTGAAAATATCAGAAGTATTAATTCAGTTAATAAACTGCATTTCTTACATTCCTTCTATGTTCCAGGGACTGTGCTAAGCCTCAAATCATATCCCTATTCTCAAGAAATTTACAACCTTGCTGCCAGTGGAAAAATCCATTTTCTCTTCATGGAGGAATGGTATTGTGAGGGCCAAAATTTGATATACAGAGTATTATTTTGGTGACTTGCCTTAATATTGGGGTCCTGGAAATATGAAGGAACTTTTAGGTTTATCTTCCCCTCTGAATTGCCCTTTTTAGGTATTTCTCCCAGGTCAATAAGAAAAGGGGCCTCTTAGCTTTAGTTCACAAAAGGATCAGATTTTATTACTTGGGAATGAAACAACAAAGGTGAAACTAATAAAAATCCAAGATAAGGAAATTGGAAAATAGAAATACAGATATTCTTACCTCTAAACTTAATCCAGACTCTTTCCAATCTAGGTAGTTCAAAGGAATTTAGGGTTTTCTGTAATTAACTCATCAAACCGGAAAGTTTACTGGTGCTGACAAGAGACAGCAGTCGCCTGAGACAGAGCACAAACATGCACACCACCACCACAAGGGCCCAAGCTGAAAAACCGAAAGCGAGCTCGAGTTCTGGAAGTAGCCCTCCTCCCTTCTGGGAGCACTCAATATCCCCTCCCCCAAAAGGGGAGGTCCTTCAAAAGCTGTCTTCCTAACCTTGGGATGGGCCAGGTGTGGCCCCTCCCAAATGAGTTAGCTAAAAATGGGAATATTAATCTTTACCACAAATAATTTTTACCACAGTATGAAGATTAAGGGAGCTATAATCCTTTGTAGCATTGGGTATAGGCTTTACTCTCAATGTCTAATTTTAAAGTTAGATGACTCAGGACTTTGCAAAGAGCCTTGGAATGTCTGAATTCCTTCCAGTTAGGGTTGAAGGGAAGAGAGTATGAGCACAATTCTCAGGTTGGGGGAAAACCTCTCAAGGATGCAAGGCAAACTATAATTTGCCCCCAAATCAATTGCCAATTGCAGATCTAACAAAAGAAGTCTATGTGTGTGTGTGTGTGTGGGGGGGGGAGATGAATGTTTTCAGACTGAACTATCGAATTTTACAGATTTTAAATCGTCTATCACAGTTGATAAACACATAATGTTGGTAATACTGTGTACAATGTTCTTCTGTTTCTGCTCATCTCACTCATCATCAGTCCACGCAAGACTCTCCAGGTTTCTCTGAACTCCTCCTGTTCATTGTTTCTTACAGCACAATAGAATTCCATTACATTCATATACCACAACTTGTCCAGCCATTCCCCAATTGATGGGCATCCCCATAACTTCCAATTCCTTGCCATAACCTAAAGAATAGCTATAAATATCTTTGTACATGTGGGTCCTTCTCCCCTTTCCATGATCTCTTTGGGGAAAAGACCTAGCAGTGGTATTGCTGGGTCAAAGGGTATGCACAGCTTTATAGCCCTTTGGGCATAGTTCCAAATTGCTCTCCAGAATGGTTGGATCAGTTCACAGCTTCACCAACAATGCATTAGTGTTCCAATTTTTCCACAGCTTCTCCAACATTTATTATTTTCCTTTTTTTGTCGTATTAGCCAATCTGATAGGTGTCAGGTGGCACCTCAGAGTTGTTTTAATTTGCATTTCTCTACTCAATAGTGATTTAGAGCATTTTTTAAAAATATGGCCATAGATAGCTTTGATTTCTTCATCAGAAAACTGCCTGTTCATATCCTTTGACCATTTCTCAATTGGGAATGACTTGCATTCTTATAAATTTGATTTAGTTCCTGATATACTTTAGAAATTAGGCCTTTATCAGAAGTACTGGCTATAAAATTTGTTTCCCAGATTTCTGCCTCCCTTCTAATTTTGGATGCATTGCTTCTGTTTGTACAAAACCTTTTTAATTTAATGTAATCAAAATCATCCATTTTTCATTTCATAATATTCTCTATCTCTTGTTTGGTCATAAACTGTTCAGTATATTCCTTTCTATTCCCATTAAATTTACTCCAGAGATCTATCATATTTAACTTTTCAAGAATTGTATTCATTTCCTTAACTTCTTTATTGCTTATTTTTTTGTTAGATTCATCCAGTTCTGAGAGGGGAAGTTTAAGGTCCCCCACCAGGATAGTTTTATTATCTATTTCCTCCTGTAACTCATTCAACTTGTCCTTCAAAAATTTAGATGCTATACCATTTGGTGCATATTTGTTGTTTTGATATGACTTCATTGTCTATGGTACCTTTCAGCTAGAAATAGTTTCCTTCTTTATCTCTTTTACCTAGATCTATTTTTGCTTTTACTTTGTCTGAAATCAAGATTGCTCCCCTTTCTTTCTTTGCTTCAGCTGAAGTATAATAGATTCTGTTCTAGCCCCTTATGTGTACCCTGTGTGTATCTCTCTGATTCAAATGTGTTTCTTGTAAACAACATATTGTAGGATTTGGGTTTTTAATCCATTTTGCTATCCTGCTCTGTTTAATTGGTAAGTTCATCCCAATCATATTTATAGTTATGATAACTGTTTCTCTCCATGCTATTTTCACCTATTTATTGCCCCCCCTCTTACCCCCACCCTTTCTCTCCTCACAAGTGTTTTACTTATGATCACAATTTTCTCCAATATCCCCTCCTCTGTATCAGTCCCCCCTTCCCCTTCTATTATCCCCTTCCCCTTTTAAACTTCTTTGTAGGGTAAAATAGATTTCTATATCCAACCGAATGTATTTGTTATTCTGTCTTTGAGCCAACTTTGATGAGAGTAAGGTTTAATCTTTGCCCCCTATCTTTCCCTCCATTACTATAGTTCTTTCATGCCTCTTTGTGTGTGTGTGTGGGACAATTCACCCCATTCAATTTCCCCCCTTTTCCTTCCATATGCAATTTCTTTCTTACCCTTGTATTTTGCTTTTTGGGGTGTTGTCCCATCAATGTCACCTTCTAATCACACCCTCTGTCTATATATATATATATATGTATATATATATATATATATATATATACTCCTAATTATTCTTGTAATAAAGTTAAGACTTACAGATATTATTTTGTCATATAGAAATATGAACAGCTTAACCTTATTGAATTTCTTACAGTTTTTCTTTTCTTTCTTTTCTTACCTTTTTGTCTTTCTCTTGAGTCTTGTACTTGGAGGTCAAATTTTTATTCAACTCTGGCATTTTAATCAGAAATGCTTGAAAGTCCCCTGTTTCATTAAATGTCCTTTTTTCCCCCTGAAAGAATACATTCAGTTTTATTGTCTTCCTCTATGTTTATGCCTTGATTTTCTCTATCACTGTAATAACTGTTAATAGTGAAGATTTTTTTGTTTTTGTCTTATTTTTGTGCCTTAATGTTTTTATGAGAGAGTTGGGATCTATTTCTATACTGTCCCAAGTTTTTGTTCTGAGACTCTGGGTCTTGTTGTCTTGTGGTGGCTTTCACTGGGCTTCAGGGCTTAGCTGCTTGCTTTCTTTGTAGATTAAGCTTCCCTTCTGATTAGTATTGGGGAAGGAGTTAGTACTTCCTTTGGCCTCCCTTGGGTATTGGTTTGGCCTTCTCCAAGGGTGATATCCTTGTGCTGGGTTGCAAAAGTTAACAAAGTCTTTCTGGTGGCTGGCCCTGGAGGAGAGATCTTATTTTTGGTCAGCCTCAGGGGTGCTGCCTTGCTGCTGGGTTGCTCTGTTAGTAGGGCCTCTCTGTTGGTAGGACCTGGAGGAGTAATTTTGTTTCCAATCTGCTCAAGTGTATGGGTCTTGCGGCTGGGTTGCTATGGTAACCTGAGGCCTCTCTGCTAGAAGTCTTTGGAAGGGTAATTTTGTTGCAATCTGCTGAAGGTTGGAGCCCCGTAATGATAATTTGCACCTGAAAGAGTCTCTGCCGGGAGGTCACAGGGTGTGAGAACCAGGGTGCCACCCCCTGCTAAGAAAGAGATTGTGAGAACCAGGGAGCTGCCCCCTGACAAGAAGCATGTGACTAGCATCCCAGAAGTTGCCTGGTGTCCAGAAGTTGCCTCTAATCATAGAACTGCCTGTAAGTCACGTCAATCAATGCTACCAGCCAATTAGCTTGGAGCTGTGTGTGGGGAACACTCCTTTTCCGGTCCTCAGGAAGCTTCCACTCAAAAGGACTGAGAAACTGTCTATTTTCATTCGGGAACAAGCGAGTGGTGGCAGGGGCAGGCAGAGTAAACAGATCTCCTAACTTTCAGAACTTCACATGTTCTCTTTGGAAGCATGTATAGCTAGGTGAAGGCGTCTCTCTCTCTCTCTCTCTCATTGCTAACACCTAATATACCTTAATAAATGCTTAAAGGCCTAAATTGTTGCCGAATTTATCAGTAAACTTAGCTAGTTCTTCTCCCCACACACACACTGGGGGGGGGCAGATAAGGCAGTCTTGGGTGGGGCTTCACTACTGGTAAGCAGTGGGGTCAAAGCCTCCCTGGTGGTCTCTGATAGCTGGGGGGAGGCTGGTGAGGGTCCCTGCTATGCTGCCCAGACTGTTCACCTGCCCAGGGAGCTGTTGGTTTGCAGGTGGGTGGAGCCTCACTGGTGATTTGCTCCAGGCTCAGAGCCCTGCTTCAGGCCCCTTTCTGTGAGCTCAGAAGCTGTGGTGGCTGGTGCTGCTCCTGGACCTCACTTCCCTCCCTCCCAGGTAAGACAGATCTTTCTTGCTGGGCTGATAGGCTGCTTCCCTGCTCCTGGAATGATTCAGAGACAGTTTTATATTGGTTTGAAGGGGAAATTTGGGAGAGCTCCAGAGGGTTGCTTCCTCATTTGATCGTCTCGGCACAAGAAGTCTTGGGGTTTTCTTGGCAAAGATACTGGACTAGTTTGCCATTTTCTTCTACAAAATATTTATAAGCCAATTAGCACAGTGCCTGGTAGATAGCTATTGTTTAGTTATTTTACTTGTGTCTAACCTTTTATGACCCCATTTGGGGCTTTCTTGGCAAAGGTACTGGAGTGATCTGCCATTTCTTCTCCAGTTTATTTTACAGATGAGGAACTGAGGCAAATAGGATTAACTGACTTGCCCAGGGCCACACAACTAGTAAGCGTGTGAGGCTGGATTTGAACACAGGAAGATGAGTCTTTCTGTTTCCAAGCCCAGTGTGCTAGCTGCTCTGCCATCTAACTAAAAGGGAAAAGGGAGGGAAAATGTTCAGGGTCTCCAGAATTATGTCAATAAATAGAAAATAGAAACCAAAGGTCAAGAACAGTGTTCCCTTTATCTCACATGGAACCAGCAGTGAGATTTCTATACCATCCCCCCCCTTTCAAATAGCCAAGGTTTACCATGTGATAGATAGCCTAAGGATAGAGGAGTGGTTGGGCATTAAGTAGAAATCACATAATTCTGTACTTTTTCACTTTGAACTCAGACTATGACCATTGAAATCCTATCTCAATGAGTGACAAGAGGAAGTTAGTGACTGAGGAACACTTAAACCTCCAATAATCATGTAAGAAGCTTTAGGAATTGTTCTAGGTTCACTCCCCAGGCAAATAGCTTTCTTTCTTGCTTGTCTCCTCAACTGTTGAGCCTGAACTTCAGTATATTCCTATGACTAGAGATCCAAAATGGTCTAAACTGGGAATTTAGCAGTTTATTTCAGTCCCTCTTCCAGTGTATTCCCAAGAGAGGTTAGGAGTTTCTAGGCTGGGAGAGAAGTCAGCCTGGTTTCTAGGGATTTTCCTTTGTTGTATTGGATAAAAGGTCATGAAGCCTCTGATGGAATGCTACCAATGGAGGAGAAGCCACCACCTCTCAAGGCAGCCCATTCTACCTGTGAACAGTCATAACCATTAGGAAGTTTTCCCTCACATTAAGTCAAATCTTAACTCTTCCATCCATTTCCCCTGATTCTGCCCTCTCTTGCCTAACAGAGCAAGTCTAATTCCTCTTGCCATATGATAGACTTTAAAGTAATTGCAGATTGTTGTCATTTATCCCTTGAATCTTTTCTTCTTCAGACTAAGCACCCACAGTTCCTTCAACCTATTCTCATACGACATGGACAGAAGACCTTTCAGAATCCCATTTGCTATCCTTTTCAACATTCTTCATCTTATCAATATCATTCCTAAATGGTGGCTCCCAGAACCGAATACAAAAAAACCCACACATGATTGGATCATGGTAGACTACATAGGGACTATCGATCTCTGTATTCTAGGAAGACCCGCCTCTCCTAATGTAGTCCTTTTTGCTTCTGGATGCTGACAATTTTTCTGCTTATCCAATGTTGCTCCTAATCAAAACTGTTGGTATTCAAAATGTGAGCTTTTGCTTCACAGAGTTTGAGATTGTTATTCAATTTTCCAAATGTAATTTTGGTTGTTTTCTTCATATTGGATGCAGCTCATACCTAGTGTGCAAGTATAGTTAATTGAGAAACAACATGGCAGGTCTTTCTACTTTTTTGTTTGTTTTTTTTCCCTCTTGTTCATATCTGTGACTGATTCAGAGTAAGTAGCTCCTGAAGTAGAGATGCTTTTCTCTGATGTGGGTTGGCAATTCATCTGTAATTTATAATCTTAGAAAGCTGCCTCAGGGAATTATTAAGTGACTTTCCCAGGGTCACACAGCTAGTATTTTATCTCTTCCTTTTAAGGAATGTATATAGAGCATACATTTAATGTCCCCTAACATATAAGCAAGTACATTATATTCAACTATTACTAGATACATTAAATTAAGTATTACTACAATTTAATTATATACAAGCATATCTTAACCAAAATCTTAGGGGGCAGCTAGGTGGTGCAGTGGATAAAGCACTGGCCCTGGATTCAGGGGACCTGAGTTCAAATACGACATCAGATACTTGATACTTACTAGCTGTGAGATCATGGGCAAGTCACTTAACCCTCATTGCCCTGGAAAAAAAAATCTTAGGAATTCTTGTTGGGCTTCTGTCCAATCTGCATTTATCTTTGAGATTTTGCTTAAAGATGTTTTCAAGTCATTGTTTCTTCTGTGTTTTTGTCTTGAGCTTCCCTGTCACCATAACAACTCTTTATAATTGGGTTCTTTTTTTGCTCGCTCATTCTTCCAGCTTACTTTTTGACTTTGGACCTTATGTTAGTATTGAACTCTGCTTATTTCTGCAAGGGAGGAGTCTGACTTAAATTTCTGTTGCTTTCACAGCTCAATTTGGAAGCCTGCAAAGTTTCAGTATTTCCAAAGTGGCATGATGCAGGTAAAAGTCTGTTAACTGCCCTCCTTGTCTGAACTCCACAAGTTTCTGACCCAGATTTGTGTGTTTTGGCTTGTGTGCAGTTGAGTTTAAGTAGGGTGTTTATAGACTGTTAACCTACTATGAGTGACTGAACTGCTGGCTCCCCTTCACTCTCCCCTTCAGTATTGGTCTTCTGCAGGCTTAATTGTTGGGCTAGAAATGGTAAAATGTCTCAATTTTTAAAAGAGAAAAAGTATGGATTCTTCAAATTATAGGTTTATGAATGTGTTATTGATTCTGGGCATAATTTTCCATTGAATTCATTTGTTCTCTTTCCTCCCAAACCATGGGCAGTAGGGAGCCTAGAGAAACTGGCATCTTTTACTATTTTTACTTTGAACAACAGAAATGATGTGGGGGTGGCTTTGATTGATCAGATTGATTGTGAGGTGTCCCAAAGAATTACAAGACTAAGTGACTCAGCTTTCCAAGTTTTATTGCAATACTGTGAGTGACCAAAAGGATGTCACCAGGGAGGTGTCTTGAATAGGAGGAAGAAAAATAATTATATTTCTAGTGAGAAAAAGTAAATTATCTCATTATCTTAAATTTTCTCCTTGTGAGAAGTTCATGGGACTTCCTGTGGTCCTAAGACAACGTCTGAGGTGGGTACCTTTTTCCCTGGAGTTGTTTTTGGGGTTTACGTGTCATAAAGTGAACCTAAGGACACATTTGGTCCTTTCTGTGCATGACCATAAAGACATTCTTAATCTTGTCAAACCCAATGGGTCTCTGTGTTTATGATATCTCTTTACTTAGACCTAGTTTCTAGGTATCCTGTCATCTAGGAATATTAATGGCTATTAATGGTTAATGGTCCCTAGTTACTGTCTCTGTTGATGATGAGGGTTGATAGGGATAAATCTTCTTGATTACTGTAAGAACACAAACCTTAGTTTCTCTGTTAACCCTTTTAGGTACTATTGGTAAGGACTCAAGCCGTAATTTATCTTTTAACCCCTTTTAGCTACAATTGATAGGTTATCTATTAACCCCTTTCAGCTTCTTCCATCAGAATAGGGCTGAATCAATGAAGATTTTACTCATGTTACTTTTCCCTGCTCCTCCATGTCAAGACCATAATGCTTGATCTTTCAGGAACATGGTCAAATGTTTGGGATCCATTTTCATTCAATGCGTATTTGTCAAGTGTTTACTACATGCCCAGTTCTGAGTTAGGTATTTTAAAGGAATCAGAAGAAGTATTAAGTCAATGAGAGAACTAGCATTTTTAAAAAATAAAAAAGTATTTTATTATTTTCTAGTTACATGTAAAGATAGTTTTCAAAATTTGTTTTTATAAGATTTCTAGTTCCAAATTTTTCTTGCTCCCTCCTGAGAGGGACATAGGGATATGACCCTCCACTGAGATGGAAAGTGCCCCCCCCCTTTGGCCTAGTGATCTGATCTCAAAGTCTTAAAGCCCCTTAGAGCCCCCTATTTCTCTCTCTCTGTTTTTTCTCTAGAGAGAGGCAATAATGGGAAGCTACTATCCCCTTTTCTAAATATAGGCATATCAACTTAAAAATTGCTTCATAGAGTCTGCACCCAGACATTATGTAGACATGATACATTGTTGCAGAAACAGAAAATTTTACAAAATAATCTAACAACCCAGAAGAGACTTATCGCTGAACATTCTAGGAGAATGATTTATTGCTGAACCCAATTACCGCAATTTGCTCAAATTAGATGTTTGTAAAGAGTATAAAAACTGCTTGGTTTCCTAATCCCAGTGTGTCACACCTCCTGGTTGTCCCAGTGAGTGTGGTGCACCTTTCTTTTGAAAGAAATAAAATCAATGCTTTGGCCTCCTTTCTCCTCGAGTCTCTATTACAGGGGTCAGTGGGTGTACTTCCCATCCCACTCCCTCCCTCCCTCCCCCCTCCCTAAGATAGAAAGCAATCTGATATAGGTTATATATGTACATTAACATTAAACACATTTTTGCATTAGTTATGTTGTGAAAGAAGAATCAGAACAGAGAACTAGCATTTCTTAAGTGCATACTATGTACCAGGCATTGTGTTAAGCCCTGGTTGAAATTCACATCCTCAAGGAGTTTATAATCTTGCTGCAAAGGGGAAAATTCAAATTGTCTACATGGGGGGGATAGTATGGATATAAATGGAGGCCTATACCTTGGCAACACTAGGTGGAAGTATGCTTCCTTTCAATGCTGCATAGATAGGTGGCTTAGAGTTTTACATAGTGCCATGAGATATATGAATTCCTTCTAGGTAGAGCTAATGGCAAGAGAGTATGGGGATAATCCTTAGATTGTCAGAAAACCTATGGGAATGCAAGGCAAAATATCATCTGCACCAATCAGTCACCAATTGGAGACCTAACCTTAGAAGGAGGGAGTGTCTGCTTTCAAATATTAGATCTTATGTACCTGAAATGAGGTAGGTAGGTGATTCAATGGATAGAACTCTGGTCCAGAAGTCAGGAAGACCTTTTGTTCAAATCCAGACTCAGATACTTCTAGCTATGTGACCATGGGTAAGTCACTTAACCAGTTTGCCTTAATTCCCTGGAGAAGGAAATGGCAAAACCACTCCAGTAGCTTTGATAGGAACACCACATTAACAGTATTGGAGTGTTATGTATGGTCCATGGGGTCATGAAAAGTTGAACATGACTGAATGACTCACCGACAATCTACTTTAAAGTTTTCTTTGGTGTTGCCTCAGAGGATTGATTTTTATACTGGAGGTTTTCCACATGAATAGAATCAGAGATGCAGATAAAACAAATAGGTATCAACTTTCTGTACAATCCCTTCAGTTGCCTAATCATGCTGTAAAGGTGATCTAGTGATTCTTAAAGGTTCAAAATCTCTACCAGCAGAACATAAACTGGAAAGGCTTCAAGTACGATTTCAGTATGTTTGTTATAAGGCCCAGACTATATGAAATAAAGATAGTTACTAGATAATTCATTTTTTTAAAATTTTGGCTACAGCAACTCAGGAAGACCACTCACTAGGGCATGGAAAAATTAAGACTTGCACTATTAGAGAGAGTATCTACAGGAATAATGTCATGTATCCTTAAAGTATTGAATAAATGCTTATTGAATGAATGAAATCATGAAAGTTACCAGGACACCACTTTTACTACATGAATGTGTAGTTCAAATCTCTGCATGTAGAGATTGTAAATGAGAGGAGAGAAATCCTCAGCTACCTTAGGTGAATGTTTGAACCAGAGTCAGCATTATGAAGAATTAAAGGGACTTTATGAGAAAAGAAAAAAGAGGAAAAATATTCAGTATCTCTGGAGTCCTGACAATAAAAAGAAGATAAAATGCCGGGTTCAGGGCCAGTAGTTACTTTGTCTTACATGATTATTGATGTGAGGATTCTATACATTCAACCATCCCTACTTAGACAGCTAAGGCTGACTGTGGAATGGTTGGGGATTGAACAGATGCCAGCCATGGAATTATATAGTCTTTCACTTTGGACTCAAACTGAGTGAGTGTTGAAATCCTATCTCAATGAATGATAAGAGGAAGTTAGTAATGGAGGAATGTTTAAAACTCCAAAAATCATGTGGGGAGTATAAGCAACTGCTTTTGGTTCCCTTCTATAAGCAAACATCTTTCTTGCTCACTTTCTCAACAGTTTCAATCCTGGACTGTCCAGCTTAAACCCAGGCTTCAGCAATCTCTTATGACTAAGACCCAAATGGCTTAACCTGGGCATTTGGGATTAATTCCAGTCACTGCTCCAGTGTGTTCCCAAGAGAGGTAAGGAGAGAGAATCAGTCCTGGCTTATAGGGAATCACCTTTAATCCCCATGGAGTGCTGGGAGGCACTTTATTAGCTAGTTTGCCACCCACTTTTCCATACTTGGTCCCCCATGCTCATTCATCCACCCACCCTCAACCATCATGCCCCACTGAATCCTGATATCCGTTGAATTGTTAACTTTCCACAGCATCAATAATTACACCCTCAGTCTTCCAAACCATGACCACTTGTCCAGCTTCAGTTAAAGACACACAAATCCACCTTCACATCCACTGTCTAACCCTTGACTTATTGGTACTTCCTCTCTCCATTCCTCAATTAGGCCCTACACTCACCTTCTAATATCTGATTATTCACTTTCCAACTCTTACTGAATCCTTCTACTCACTCACTATTCTTTTCTGAATTCTTTATACCCACACAGTTCAACTACCAACCTTACTCCTGTCCTCACCCAGTCCAACCCAAGCCTTCTTTACTCATCTACTTTCTTTCCCTGAGCTTCCCAGCACCAATTAGTCCATTGAATGCTTCACATGGATTGTCCACATTTACGTGCTTATCCTGTTATCCTTCCCTGAAGCTACACAGACTTAGCTTCATTTCCTTCATTTCTCTCTCCTCCTCCTTACCATGAAGTGTCCTCTGTCCTCTGCTTGTATTTGATGTGGATAATGGTGAGTGTACAAGGGAACTTTTTGACAATTTTTGGGCCATATCTTAATAAGCAGCAGGAGACAAAGAAGAGATAAATTTGAAGAAGATAAAGGTCAATATTATTCAGAAGGATTTGTAGGGTAGATATTTACAAGAGATGGAGATGGGGGTGGGTCAGAAAGGCTGGTAGGAATGGGCTTTCTATGTGGATTTGGGGCCAGATTGTATTGAAATAATCTTTTCAGTACACAATATCCTAGGATCACTTTTGAGTATGAAGGTGACTCTCAAATCATCCTATTTCTGGAGAATCATAGAATGTTAGAGATCAAATAAAGGAGGGACTTTGGAGATGTTCCAGCTAAACTCTTTCATTTTTCTGAATGAGTAAACTGAGCACCAGAGAGATGAAGTGGCTTTCTCAAACATGCAAAAAATAAATGCAACCTAGGAAAAGTTGTTCTGGTGAATGTTTGACAATTAGCTCTCCCCACAAAAATATGCACAACACACTTTAAAGTTTAATATGCATTATCAACAGTTTCTCCATCACTTCCTTAAGTCTAGATATCAACAAAATAGTAAATCAACCTGTGATTTGTGGAATTTTCCTCTTTCCAAGGTATAATTTCTTATACTGAAAGTTTAACAACCAGCTCTCCCAAGGCTCAAATGAACCATTTCTAACACATCACTGAACCTGAGTTTCCAAAATCCCATTTCAGGTTCCTAGGACTTGGTCATCAATCTACCTTTTTTCTGTTACTAGTCCCATCTCTTATCTCTTTATGGAATGGGATAATCTTCAAAATTCTCTACTTTCCTTCTCCCATGAAGCAAACAGAGCCCTTTGGGACTATTTCAGATTTTACTCTAAATAACTACAAGGAAATAAGTAGGGAAGCAAAAGTAATCCAAAGAATGTTAGAAAATTAGAAAACTATAGACTTATTAAGAGTCTCAATCAAAACTTTCTTCAAGATGACTGTGATTTTGAATATTTGATATAACAATAGTTAACATTTATGTACTGTTTTAAAGATTTGTAAAGCATTATATAAGTATTTGATCATTTGATCGGTACAACAGACCTGCTATGTATTCGCTTAGTATTCCATTTTTTAGACAAGGAAATTGAGGCTGAGAGAAATCAAGTAACTTGCCCAGGATCACAGGCCTGGTACAAATTCTGAGACAAGACTTGAATGCAGGTATGCCTTGACTGCAAATCTGGTATTTTTTTATGCCATTTAATATGGTTTGGTGGATAAAATGTTGGACTTGGAGTCAGGAAGATCTAACTCCATGTACATCTTGCCACTGATTTACTTGCTGTCTGACTCTGGGTAAATCATTTAACCTCTCTCAGCCTCAGTTTCCTTAATTTCAAAATGAAGAGTTTGGATATGATGACTTCTCAGATTCTTTCAGATTTAAACTCTATGATCATATGAACCAATTAGGCATTCAAAATAGCTAATACAGTCAGGATGTATTGAGAGACATAGTGCTCAAGACTATAGAGGGGATGGATCATTTGTGGCCTGCCCGAGTCACTTCACATCTGGAGGGTTTTTTTTGTTTAATTCTGGAAACTAAAGTTTCAAAAGGCCATGGATAAGTGGAGATTGTTCAGAGGAGGGCTGCAATGATGATGGACTCATATAGCCTTGAATTCATATTGTACATAGATTGAATGATGTAACTGTGAATATTTAGCCTGGAAAAGAGAAGATATATGGGGGAGGTAATAGTTATTTTCAAGTATTCGAAGGGCTGTCATGTGGAAGTCAATAAGTCAGTGAGCATTTATTAAGCACCTACTATTTGCCATGCACTGTGGTAGTTATATAAAGTCAGAAACAGTCCCTCTTTTCAAGGAGCTAAAAAAATCTATTGGAGAAAGCAACATGTAAATAACTATGTACAACAAGATTTATTCATATACATACACACATGCATGTATATTAGGTATGCCTTCTGCTTGCTCTTTGAGGGTAGAACCAGGAGCAATGGGTTGAAGTTATATGACAAGTTTTGACTTGATGTCAAGGAAAAACTTCCTAACAATTAGTGCAGTCCAAAAGTAGGTTCCCTGAGGAAGTTCTTAATTCCCTCTCATAGGAGGTCTTCAAATATCATGGATGACCAGCTGTTATGTGATGTTGTAGAGAAGATGTGTTTTTAGGTATCTGTGGGGCCAACTGATATTCTGTGAATCTACGAATGGACTTAAGGCTCAGCCTACTCTTACTTAGTTCCTTGCTTCTTTCTTGTTTTGACGTTCTGAAAGAATGCTGGCCAATCTCTCTATATCTCAACCTTTTTTTTTTTTTTGCAGGGCATTGGGGGTTAAGTGACTTGTTCAGAGTCACACAGCTAGTAAGTGTCAAGCATCTGAAGTCACATTTGAACTCAGGTCTTTCTGAATCCGGGGCCGTACTTTATGTACTGCACCACGTAGCTGCCCCCACATCTCATCCTTTCAAACAGGAAATGTTTATCCTAGGGGTTTCCATTGCCTTCTTTTGTGTCAGAACCCAGAGGATAAGAGAATGGGACATAGTAGTGCTACTGTTTGGGTTTTGAGTATGCACAGGACTCAGATGAAATTTATCTATGTCTACAGAACACTTTTTATCTTAATATTTCCCTCTTTAAAAAGGAAGCAATTTTATTTCATTTTCTAAAAAAATTGGCTAAAATGTATGGGGGAAGACTATCCAGGGTCCCAAGTTCGTGATAAGTAACCGAATTTTTGGATCATTTATTCCTCAGTCTAGTTAACCAGATGTAGTCCATCCTTTAGCCTCCAAGAAAGATGGTAGTCTTGTCTCAATTCAGCCAGAGGGGAATCTGGGCTCAAGGAAACTTATTTGCCCTGCAATCTCTCTCATGTGTTCATCTTGTTCTTCCTTTTACATTACTTATATTTGTACTGCTACAGGTGAATCCATTCCCTGATTGGAAACATCAGCTGAGGCTTGTTCTTTTTTTCCTTATACAGGGATCCTGGACTTGAGGAGATGTTACCCAATAATTCACTACCTCACCTGTGGAGCTGACATCTTGGTCCTCTGGGCTCAGGGTGTCAGGGCTATGGATGCTTTTAGGGCCCTTTCTCCTTGTGGGTAGAACAAGAAGGAATGGGCTGAAATTGTAGCAATATATATTGGAGTGAGGTAAAAAGTGCTTCTTCATAGTAAGGGGATTGGGATAGTGTATGATCCTTCACCTCCTTCTTCTTCCCTGCCCAAAGCTGCAGGCATCAACTGCTCTGACATGAATTGAGTTTTGAACTAGATCAGATAGGGGTGGGAGAAGATGGGAGCAAAGTGGCTGGGGAAGGAAAATCTTCCTTTTTTTGTGGGAAGTGTATGATTTCATATGTATTTGCATGTGATTATATCAGTATACATGTCTGTGTGCTTCCTTGTGTGTGTCTGTATGTAGGTGTTTGTGCGTATGTATGTGTTGCTATATGTATCTCTGTCCACATTGTATGCAAATGAATGATGTCTGTATGTCCTTGGATGGTCAAAAGAGGAAGAGGACATATATCAGTGTGTTGTGGGTTCTCTATGAAGAAGGGGGATCTCTTTGATGAAGGACAAATGAAGGTGGGTAGGACTGCTGTTGTGTTTGGAAGAGGCCCCATTGGAGGTGAACAGTGTCCAACTTGAAAACCCAGGGGCCATGGATAACATTCTCTAAAGGCAGATTTAATAAGGACAAAAAGGCTGCCCTGACCCCTAATATCTCCCTAAATCCTGTTGTATGAAGTTCCACTTTGGACAACCACTTTGGTCAATGTCTCCCATGAGGCATTGATCATCCAGCATTTATTAAGAAGTGCTTACTATGGGGGCAGCTAGGTGGTGAAGTGGATAGAGCACTGGCTCTGGATTCAGGAGGATGTGAGTTGAAATCTGGCCTCAGACACTTGATACTTACTAGGTGTGTGACCCTGGCTAAGTCACTTAACTTTCATTGCCCTGCCCCCCCCCCCAAAGGAAGTGCTTACTATGTATGAGATGCTGTTTTAAGTGCTGGAGTTAGAAAACCAAGAAAACAAGATAGTGCCTACTCTCAGCAAACCTGTTTTCTAATTGGGGAGAAAACACATAAAGGAAAAATTAGAAAATGGGTTGGGGATGCTGAAGACTGGATGCCAGGGGGAAGGGAGCAATGAGAGTATCATCTAGTCGGGCCTGGGCGGAGTCATCCTCGGGGTAGAAAGAGGGACAATTTATAGTTGCACCAGACTGAAGAGCGAGTTGTAAAGGAAGTGAGCAGTGTTGCTGGACCTTCTGATGATAAGGAAAGTGCTTCATCATTGTAATTGAATGCACCAGCACAAAGCAGTTAGCCTTACTAGAGCAGATTAGATCCCACAGGTATAGATAGTCTTTGTAAGGAGCATGTCAATGATTGAATTAAAAAATAGGAGTTTGGATGTAGGTTAGAGGACCCCTGAAGCAATTAATTGTCAGTGTAATTTTCTTTTATTCTTTTTTTTTTTTTTTTTAGTGAAGCAATTGGGGTTAAGTGACTTGCCCAAGATTACTACACAGCTAGTAAGTGTTAAGTGTCTGAGGCTGCATTTGAACTCAGGTACTCCCGACTCCAGGGCTGGTGCTCTATCCACTGCACCACCTAGCTGCCCCCTTTTATTCTTTTTTTTTTAATATTTTAAAATATTAAGCACTTTTTATTAAAACATAGGACCCTTAAATTGTATACTAGCAGCAGAAGAAGTTACCTAATTGTCAAAAGATCTGTTTGTATAAAAAGATAAGTGGAAGCAGCTATGGCAGCTATGACAATTTAGGCTAATAGAAATAAATAAATGGGACAAATATAAACAAGTGGGGCAGATCTTTTCAAAAGCTTCTAATAAGGTTAACAACTTAAATGTTTTCAGCCACTGTGGAAAAAAATGCAACAAATCTCTACTTGTTAAATTGGAGGAAAAGCATCTATTTAAGACTATTTTTTAGTCTTAACTGAGGCTAATCCATATTACTGAATGAGGCAACCCACAGTTGGCACTTAAGTGCTCTTAAACACAAAGATGTGTTGTCTAGTCATTGTTCCATATTTTAAATGGCTTCATCTACTCCTGAGTTTTGTAAGTCATCATCTCTATTTGAAGTACTGGCAGCACTGTCTGAGATTTCTAGATTTTCTTCATTTAATTCACGTAAGTTCTCTTCTTGAGCTTCATTTGTACTATCCTTTTCAGATGCCTGTGTCCTGGGCACGATGACTGAAAAATCATTTTCTTGGGACTGACTGCTATTTAACAGTTTTGCCTGTCTCCTTTCCAAAGCTAGTTGTTTGTTCTTCTCAATTCTTTGCTGTTGTTCCTCTGTTAAACTTATGTTTGACTGAGAAGCAAATATTTCTCTATCAACTGGATTTGCAAACAAGGAATCGAAGTCTGTGGTACTTGCATCTAGTCCGGTACCTTCTGCCTTATCACCATCATTACTAATAAAATCCTCATGTATAATAGGAAGATCAAGTCGAATTCGTTTTAAACAGGTCTGAACTTCTTTCTTATTTCCCAAATGTTCTACTCTACCAATAAAATCCTCAAATTGTAGTTTAGGAAATAACCTGTGTGACCAATGCTCCATGTGTCTGATTAATGTCTTCAAATCTTCAGGCTCATGGCCTTTACCTTTGAATTTTACTTTATCAAACACATGTCTTAATGCTGGAAGTCCTCTTTCTGAAATTAATCTCTGAGCATCTAATTTTGGCAAATTCCTTTTTACAGTTTTCTTTATAACCACAGGCAAATCTCCCATCTGATCCTTCCTTATATCTGTGATGGGCTCATTTTCTCCAACATCATCCCTTTCTGGAGAGGCTGGAGGTGGAAAAGGTTGAAAAGCTTCATCTTCTACCGCCTCATAATCAGGAAGGTCCAAGAAATTGTTCTCCTCTGGTTCCATCATTCCTGCATCGCCTGCCCGCTCAGCCCTCACCGAGGATCAGCAAGACCGCCACCAGATACAGAAAGCCGACTACCCCCCCTTTTATTCTTAAAAAATCTATTTAACAAATATTTATTAATGTCTACTATGTGTAAGGTACTGTACTACTTACAATCAATAATGTCCCTATCTTCCAGCTGCTTACATACTGTTGGAGGGGCATATGAGGATGTATGTGGATACAGTATGTAACATTTCCCCTCTTTTGTTTTGTTTTGTTTTTTGGTGAGGCAACTGGGGTTAAGTGGCTTGCCTAGGGTCACACAGCTAGTAAGTGTTAAGTGTCTGAGGCCAGATTTGAACTCAGGTCCTCCTGACTTCAGGGCTGGTGCTCTATCCACTGCGCCACCTAGCTGCCCCACATTTCCCCTCTTTTGAGAATGCATCTCAGGAATAATAGTAAAATAAATTGGAGACTAGAATCCAGACATTTATTTTATCCATAGTTTTAAAAATCACACCTAACATGTAAAACAAAGTGCCCTTGTTCAGAGATGCTGAATAAATTTTTGAGAATTTTCTTTCCTTTTCAATAAAGGGCACTCTTTGTAGGGTGCCCTAAGTATTGTATTTGTCTTTTAGAGCCTTGAATCTCCCATAACTTAACCTTATGTGCCACTATATCTCTCAGTGATAGACTTTTGAATGGATTCCCCTATTCTTCTATCCTATGACCCCCTTTCCTTCCTTTCTACTTAATTCTTTGGTTCTTGCTCTACAGGTGACATGTACAACATGAAAGACTCCAATGTCACCTTTGTCAGCCCTCTATACTTCACCCTATTGGGAGTCCCTGGTTTGGAGTCTGTGCAGCACTGGATGGGGATTCCATTTTGCATCATGATCCTCCCTGATCTTCTGGGGAACTGTACCATCTTGTCTGTCATCTGGAAGGACCCATCACTCCACCAACCCATGTACCTTCTCCTGGCTATGTTGGCCGTCAATGACCTTGGAATTTTCCCTGTCTTGTTCCCTAAAACCTTGGCCATCCTCTGGTTCAACATCAAAGAGATTGAATTCAATGTTTGTCTGACCCAAATGTTCTTCGTGCATGCCCTGGTAGGGTTTGAAACTGGGATCCTGGTAGCCATGGCATTGGATCATTATGTAGCTATATGCTGCCCCCTGAGGTATACAGCTATCCTGACCCCACAAGTTCTGCTGGGGATTGCAGTGACAATAGTTATGAGGGCTGTGCTTCTCATCTCCTTCTGTCCTATCCTTATCAAACTGAGACTAACATCTTTCCACTCCACCGCGGTAGCTCATTCTTACTGTGAGCACATGGCTGTAGTGAAACTGGCTATAGGGGACACTCAAGTCAACAAGTTCTATGGTTTGGCTGTTATCCTGAGTTTGTGTTGGTGTGATATCTCCTTCATCTCTACTTCCTACATTCTGATCTTCAGGGCTGTCCTGAGGTTGCCTGGGAAGGAGGCCCGGGTCAAAGCAGTCAACACCTGCACAGCCCATATCACCATTATTATACTCAGCTATTCACTGGCTCTCTTCTCCTTCCTGGCTCACCAATATGGCCACCATGTAGCTCCCTATGTCCATATTCTGCTAGCCAAGATCTATCTCTTAGTACCCCCTGTGGTGAACCCCATTGTCTATGGAGTGAAGACTAAGGAGATCCGCATTTGAGTGATCACCATGTTCTCCCTTCAGAAGCAAATGTCTAAATCCTGACTCAATTGTATGGCAGGAATTAGCCCATGCACTTGATAGACATTTGATTTTTGTTCCTGGAAAACTTTCTGTGCCTGTTTCTAGGAACAAGTATCTAAATTATATGGATTCTGAATGATATTCTGAAAGGCCAATGCAAAGCACAACTCTTCATTTCATAATGCTGGGTTTATGTAGTTAGAAATACTATGACCACCTGCTTAGTATAAGGATACAAAAATACTTATGAATTTTTGCAAAGGGTCTGGAGTTTAGAATTAGAAAGTTTTCAAATCAAGAACCTTGGGGACACTAGAAATAAATTTCCCCAAAAGGGGAAGGCCCCCAAACTAACATGGCAGTGGAGTGGTGATAAATGAGGCGGAGGGAAGGGTGATTAAGATCTTAGAGCAGCATCTTTCTAAAGAATCAATAGGAAGTATCCATAAGAAGAGAAACTCTGAGACAAGATGCTTGGTTTGAGTCTATCCATGAGTGAATCCATTAGATTAGACAATAGTATATATGAGAGGATAATGAATGAGATGTATATAATGTATATAATGATGATAGTGCTCACTTCTGTCCTGAGCTTATTGGGGTGGGGTAAGTGAAAGAAAAGGAATAAAAATGATAATCTTGATCCTGAGATTTTGGCTCAAAGTCCTACCATTCCCCACTCTCCTTCCCACCTCCCCAGAAGAACCCAGCAATGACATGCAAACCAGGTCTGTTAATAGAGACATTTCTTAGTAAAATCCAAATAGGGGAGCCTTGTGCTTCTTGTAGATATTGAGGTTACTGATCCTTCAGAATATTTCGTGCTTTGTTTTTGGTCTTTATGATAGCCCAATATATCTCTGTGGATTTTGACTTGGTCCAAATTGGGTGTAAGGTTTATGCTGCTTCCTAGCCCAAACAAATTGTCTGCTAGAATCAGAATCAAGTGCTGAAAGCCGAAAGGCCCAGCTTGGAGCTTCTTCTCTCAAGAGTAATAGCTGAGGGCTGCTAGGTGGCGCCGTGGATAAAGCACCAGCCCTGGAGTCAGGAGTACCTGAGTTCAAATCCGGCCTCAGACACTTAACACTTACTAGCTGTGTGACCCTGGGCAAGTCACTTAACCCCAATTGCCTCACACACACACACACAAAAAGAGTAATAGCTGAGATTATTCTCATTTCCTATCTCTTGTGAAAGTGGGAGGTTTTAGGTCCATACAAAACATTGACAAAGATTCAACATTCTATTTCCTCATTACATTGCCCATAATGACAGAATGCCAGATCTAGAAGGAACCTCAGAAATGATCAAGTCCAGACTCATGCTTGAGGCAACATCCTCTACATTTTAACCAACCACAAAGATGGGTTTTTGCTCCAGGGAGCTGGTTGGGATCACTATTCAGTTTTCCCGAATGTAATTTAGATTGTTCTTTTCACATTAAAATCTAGACCCAGCTTATTCTTAGAGTTCAGACGTGGTTAATTGAGAAATAACTTGGTAGGTCTTCCTACTTTTTCTTTTTAAACTTGTCCATATCTGTGATTGATTGCATGTCAGTATCCCATGAAATGGAAATGCCTTTTTCTAATTCAGATGACTATTCACCCATAACTTGTAGTCTCAGAGAGCTCTTGGGGACACTGGGAGGTCATGGTAATATCCTATTAAAATACTTACCCTATTTAAACTAACATTATCCTATGGAGATTTAAAAAAAACCCTTAATTAAACATAAGAACTTTAGGAAAGGCTATTAAAGATTATAAATTTAGCATAAAGTTTAGAGAAATAAATACCCCAAAGAAGGTCCTTTTTGAAAAAAGTACTTATCTGGATAGCTAGAAAGATCACTGGGTCTTGTGATGTTTAAAATCTAAATGTGGGTTCTAACCTGCCCCCCCCCCAGTTTTTTTTTGGCGGGGGAACTGGCTAAGATTTACTGATAAATTCAGCAAGAGTTTAGGCTTTTAAGGATTTATTAAAGAGTAAAGATAACACACGGGATTCCATAATGCCAGAAAAACTATCTACTTAATAAACCTTCAAGTGAACAATCCCTTTTTTAAAAAATAAAGGATTGTATACAAGATTATAATTTTGAGTTTAAAAACTTATGTTTGACAAGAGATGGTAACAAAAACTTAGTTGGTTTCTGTCTCTTTTTGAATTCTTTATTTTTAGTCTATTTTTTTCTTTTTCCCTGTTATTTTGTGCATATTAAGAGTTAGTGTGGACCCCAAAAATAGCAGTAAAGGAGCCCTTGAGGAAGAGAAACACACAGAAATTCGGGATGAGAGTTTTCTCCAGCTATAGATAGATTTCAGGGGACCATGCTGGGCCACGAATAAAGCCTAACCCCACAATCGGACCGATACACCAGATACCTGCCCAAGGAATTTGCCCTAGTGCCTCTGAATTGGCTGCAGCACCAGTGTCTTCTGGAACCGAGCGTGGTTGGGCTGAACGGCTGGTCCGGGGGGTGGGGTGGGGTAAGTGCAGGGGTACCAGTGGACTGGGGGGAAGGATTTGACTGTCCCACCCTAGTGGGCAACCAGGAAGAAATCCTGAGCAGCTGAAGACCCAGGTAGGGGAGGGGAACAGGGGAGCAGTCTTATCAGAAGCTGAGAACCACACCACAGAAAGCTTTGCTGGTTGGCTGCTTAGTAAGTAGGTCTAAGGTTATCTCCAGACCTAAGAACAGGCCAGGTGAGATTAAAACCTGCCCCCCCCCAACCCAAAACACCTGGGACCCTCTGAAGCTGGGAACAGGAGCAGAGCCAAGAAGCAGCTCCCCACTCCCCAGTGGAGAGTTTAAAATCAAATGAAAGCAAGGCCAGGCAGGCTGAGAAGAAGCTCAACCATCCCCCCTGGCCACATTGTAGCTTGAACAGTGTGTCCTGGAAGCAGCGCCACACTTTAAGAAGGAGTTAAAAACCAAGAAATAGTAAACCAGGATGAGTAGGCAGAGAAAGCAGAAGACCACAGAAAACTCTTTTGAGGGTAAGTTAGACCACAATACAACCTCAGAAGAAGAAGATAACAGGGTCAAAGCTTCAACATCCAAAGCTTCCAAGAAAAATATGATCTGGTCTCAGGCCATGGAAGCTCTCAAAAGGGACTTTGAAGAGAAGGTAGGAGAAATAGAAAAAAGATGTACAGAAAAGGAGGAAAGAATGGAAAGGGAAATGAGAGCAATGCAGGAGAGTCATGACAAAAAAGTCAACAGTTTGAAAAACCACATGGAAAAGGAGATTAAAAAACTGTCTGATGAAAATAACTGCCTAAGAATTAGGATTGAACAAATGGAAGCTAGTGACCTTATGAGAAACCAAGACACAGTAAAGCAAATCCAGTTGAATGAAAAAAATAGAGGGCAATGTGAAAGATCTCCTAGGAAAAACAGCTGACCTGGAAAATAAATCTAGGAGAGATAATTTGAAAATCATTGGGCTACCTGAAAACCATGACAAAAACAAAAGCTTAGACACCATCCTCCAAGACATTGTGAGGGAAAATTGCCCTGATATTCTAGAAGCAGAAGCTAAAATAGAAATTGAAAGAATCCACTGATCACCTCCTGAAAGAGATCCCAAAAGGAAAACCTCCAGGAATATTATAGCCAAATTCCAGAACTCCCAGGTCAAGGAGAAAATACTGCAAGCAGCTAGAAAAAAGGAATTCAAATTCTGTGGAGCTCCAATAAGGATAAAGCAAGATCTAGCAGCCTCTACATTAAATGACTGAAGGGCATGGAATATGATATTTCAGAGGGCAAAGGAACTAGGACTTCAGCCAAAAATCATGTACCCAGCAAAACTGAGTATATTCTTTCAGAGGCAAAAATGGGATTTCAATGAGAAAGAGGTCTTTCAAGCATTTGTGATGAAAAGACCTGAACTGAATAGAAAATTTGACTTTCAAATACAAGACCCTGGAGAAGCATAAAAAGGTAAATAGGAAAAAGACTTCATGAGGGATATTAAAAGATCAAACCGTTTACATTCCTACATGGGAAGATAATACTTCAAAATCATAAGAACTATCTCCCTAAGAAACAGAAGACACAGGTCTGAACTGAATGTGAAGTGATGATATCTGTAAAGCATTTATGTTTTGTTCTTTGTGGGGCAGACAGGGTGGGGTGTCTTATGTCTGGGACTGGATTTGGACTTGGGGCCTCCTGGGTCCAGGGCTGGTGCTTTGTCCACTGTGCCACCTAACTAATCCATGATGACATCATTAAAATAGGGGTGAGGTGTAGGATGAATAAACTGGGTGAGGGAGAAGGGGAGAGATGGTCTGGGGAGAGGTAGTTCACATGAAGGAAACAAGAAAAGTGCTTATGGAGGAGAATAGAAAAGGGGGAAGGAGTTGGGGAATGAATGAACCTTAATATCATCAGAATTGGCTCAAAGAAGTACTAACATACATACTCAAGTAGGTATAGTAATATATTTTTGCCCTGAGGGAGAGGAGGGAGAAAAGGGGAGGGGGAAAGAAGGGAAGAAGGAAAGGACAGATTGGTAGAGAGAGCAGTAAAAAGAAAAACACTTTCAAGGAAGATGAAGATGTTCTGCATTATTGCACCAGTATGACATATTGAATTGCTTGATCTCATAGGGAGGGTTGAGGGGGGAGGGAGGAAGAACAATTTAGAACAAAGAATTAGCTCAGGGACCCTGATCTCATTGGAGTGGGCTCATGGAGGGGATAGCTTTCATACCCAATTGGGAGGAGTAATCTATTTAACCCTCCAGGAAAGTAGGAGGGGAAGAGGATAAGGAAGGAAGGGTGAAAAAAGGGAGTACAGAGTGAGGGAGAGGATAGTCAGAAGTAAAACACTTTTGAGGAGGAATAAGTAAAAAGAAGAGAGAGTAAATGTCATGGGAAGGGAGTGGGATGGAGGGAAATAGTTATGATGATTGATTATAATGGCAAAATGTATGGTACCTACTTTGCTGGGTTTTTATGAAGAAAACACTCTGTCAAGCTTAAGGTACTATATACAGGTTATAATGAACAGGATACTATCAGAAAAACCTGGAAATGAACTGAAACAGAGTGAAATGTACCGTATACAAAATAATAGCAATAGTGGGGGTTGATCTGCTGGGAAACATGGTTATTTTCAGCAAGGCAATGATCCAATATAACCCTGAAGGACTTTTGAAGATTGCAGCCCATCTGCGGAGAAAGAACTGATAGTATCTGAAAACAGATGGAAACACATTTTAAAATTTTATTTTTCTTTTCCTCTTTGACAATTTCTTAATCTGAAGGTTTTTTTTTTACTGTTTTCTCTCACAACTAGCTAATATGGGAATTATTCCATGACTACTCATGTATAACTTATTTTGAATTGCTTTAGTTCTTGTGGGTGGGGGGTTGGAATGGAGGGGGGAAGAGAAATTGGAACACAGAATTAAAAAAATTGATGTTAAAATTTTGTTTTTACATATATTTTGGAAAATAAAATTCTATTCAGAAAGTCAAAACAAAGAAAAGAAAAGAAAAAAATAAAAATGAAACAATTTTTGTTCTTAAAACAAAAAACAAAACAAACAAGAGTGTGCATGTTGTGAATCTGTGCTGCTTTTTTCACTATACATCATTTCATGTAAGTCTTTCTATAACTCTTGTTATTTGAAATTTTGTTCATTATGACACCTTAATATTCCTTTATATTCATCCATTCCAAAATATTCATTCTTCAAAAGTAGGACCAATGGATTGCTGACAGTTTTTAAAAAATGAATGATGATGCTATGAATATTTTTGTCCAGATGATTATTTTTCCCCCCTTGTTAATATTGGGTCAAAGGGTATGAATAGTTTTGTAGCTTCTACCTTTTGCCACATTGCTTCTTCTTCTTCTTCTTCTTCTTCTTCTTCTTCTTCTTCTTCTTCTTCTTCTTCTTCTTCTTTCAGCAGAAACATATCAATGTACAGCTTCATCTTCAATTTGAGTACCAATTTCTGTACAGACACATCAACAATGAATTTTATAATTTTAAACTATCTTTCTCAATATGATCAGTATAATGTACTGGAGTCAGCCTGTGCAAGCATTTATACTTCAGAAATTGGCAAACTATAAATCAGGACTTGATTCATTGTTTTGTTCATTGTCTAGAGTTAAATTAGTGATGGAAAACGTTAATAATGAAGATTAAACTTCAAAGTGTGCCAAGCTGGTTGTTAAAACATTTACTTTTAAGAGTTTCCTTTTTGTGTAAATTAAAACAACTCTGAAGTACTCCCTTATACCCAACAGATTGGCTAATATGACAAAAATAGAAAATATTGGATGTTGGAGGGGATGTGGAAAAGCTGGGATGCTAATCCACTGTTGGTGGAGTTGTGAAAAGATCCAACCATTCCGGAGAGCAATTTGGAACTATGCCCAATGGGCTATAGAACTATGCATATCCTTTGATCCAGCAATAGCACTGCTAGATCTGTATCCCCAAAACATCCCCCCCAAAAGGAAAAGGACCTATTTGTACAAAGATATTTATAGCATCTCATTTTGTGGTACGTAAGAATTGAAAATCAAAGGGATGCCCATCAATTGGGGAATGGCTGGACAAGGTCTGGTATATGATTGTAATGGAATATTATTGTTCTATAAGAAATGACAAGCAGGATAATTTCAGAAAGGCTTGGAAAGACTTACATGAACTGATGCATACTGAAACGATCAGAAAAAGGAGAACATTGTACACAGTAACAGCTCCATGAGGAGCTGTGAATGACTTAGCTATTCTCAGCAATACAATGATCCAAGACAATCCAAAAGGACTAATGATGAAGTATACTATTTGCCTCCAGAGAAAGAACTGATATTGATTAAATACAGAGTGAAGTATGCTGTTTTTCACTTTCTTTTGTTTTTATTTTATTCTAGTATTCTTATGCAAAATGACTATTAGGAAACTGTTTTGCATAATTGCATAAGTATAACCTATATCTGATTGCTTGCTGTCTCAGGGAGAGGGAAGGGAAGGGAGAAAGGGAAAGAATTTGGAACTCAAAACTTTAAATAAAAATGTTTAAAATTAAAAAAAAAATCACCTAGAGGAACAAAAGGTTTAAACTATCACTGGAATTAATGAAAAAAAAAGTGGAAAGGAAAAGGGCATAATACTGCTAAGTACTATAAAACCATAGTTATAAAAATTGTTTTTGGGGGCAGCTAGATGGCGCAGTGGATAGAGCACCAGCCCTGGATTCAGGAGGACCTGAGTTCAAATCCGGCCTCAGACACTTGACACTTACTAGCTGTGTGACCCTGGGCAAGTCACTTAACCCCCATTGCCTGCTCCCCCCCCCCAAAAAAAAAAGGAAAAGGAAAATTGTTTTTGATACCGAGTAAGGAGTTAGATACAAGAAGAATGGAAAAATAGGAAAGAGTCATTTTTATGTAGGATTTTAAAGACACAGATAAAATTTATATTTGCTCATATATTTGATATTATCGAGCATAGGAGTTTATTGAATAGACAGGGTGATGTAGACAGATTAAGCCCATGTTGTTATTGTTGTTTGTCTTTCATTCTTTTTTTTTTTTTTTGGTGGGGCAATGGGGGTTAAGTGACTTTCCCAGGGTCACACAGCTAGTAAGTGTCAAGTGTCTGAGGCTGGATTTGAACTCAGGTACTCCTGAATCCAGGGCCGGTGCTTTATCCACTGCACCACCTAGCCGCCCCTTTGTCCTTCATTCTTAAAGAGGACCATGACATCAGGAGGTGATGTCATGACTTGCAATGAATTTGATTTAAGTGAGCGGAAGACTGTGCAAAGTCACCAGCCTCACTCTCTCCACTAGAGAGCCATCTGTGTCCAGTGGCAAGATATATATCAGGATGACTAGAGATGGTCCTGTATGTTTGAGGTAATCAGGGTTAAATGACTTGCTCAGGGTTACATCGCTAGTAAGTGTCAAGTGTCTGAGGCTGGATTTGAACTCAGGGCCTCCTGACTCCAGGGCCACTACTCTATCATTGTGCCACTTAGCTGTCCCAAACCCATGTTAGTCAGACTTGTAATCTAATTAGAGGATGATTCAGAATAATGTTCAGAAATATTAAAAATAGGAAGCCTATATTTTTAGTCCCTACCTTACATTTTTTTAAAAATCTAAATAATACTACCTTTATCACCCTGCTATTTATAGAACACAGGTTGAAGCTATGTAGTTTATTGAACAAAGAAAAAATAAAAGGAAAACAAAAGTCCTCACATGGAACCTACTTCCACTAACCATCTCCCCAAACTCCTACTACTTACCCTCTCATTTCTTCAGTGTGACTGGATGTTCCTGAACCTTACTTATTCACAGATCATGGTAAGGGAATAAGGTAGGTGGTGTGTATTTCCAATACTCTAGGGTAGTTGAAGCATGGGGAAGGAGATTGACCTCCTTGCCCCAGGTTTATTAATCCCCTGGGATTCACAATAGTTGAAAATTTGAGTACTTCATACTTTTTCTCCTGTTTTTTTTTTTTTTTTTTTTGCGGGGCAGTGGGGGTTAAGTGACTTGCCCAAGGTCACACAGCTAGTAAGTGTCAAGTGTCTGAGGCCGGATTTGAACTCAGGAACTCCTGAATCCAGGGCTGGTGCTCTATCCACTGTGCCACCTAGCTGCCCCCTTTTTCTCCTGTTTTTTGATGGTGTGAATCCGTTCCATAGTATTGGTTGTGTCTATGATTACCACTTCTACTCATGTTTTAAAGCACTCCATTCCTTGAGACCCTCATCATCCTAGGGGGTATTTACAATAATGTTTCATTTTACCCATAGGAATAATTCCCCTTATCCTTATCTTACTTTTTCCCCCTTCTTGCTCCTGATTTCCTGCCCTTTCATGGCTTACCTTCTGCCCAGTTCCCGAGGGTTGATAATTCTACATTGTCCTCAGTGTAGAAAGCTCTCCTTTCACCTTAGGTCTGGGAGCCCCAATTCTCCTATTGATAGGGGTCTCTGGGATATGCTGTTCAAAATATTCCCCTTCCTGGTGCCTGGTCCCTGGGGCCTCCTGCAGGGAGAAGAAGCCTCATTAGATTCTGTTTGTGTGAAGAGGAGGAAGAAATATTAATTGGTGTTGTAAGGGTGATGCCTTGCCCCTCCTGGTCCCCAGGCTGGCAGTACTAGGGCTATGCATATTAAATACCTCATGTTGTTCAGGCCTGGCTGACAGCTCAATTTGGCACCCACCTGGTGAGTCAGTTACTGCAGGGATATGGTCAGGGACTGGGAGAAGACCCAAAGTTGTTTCTCTCTGAATCTCTGAACCCTCTTACTCATTCCATCTACGAGTCCCAGAATCTTATATCTACAATGGCCTACCTAGGGCTACATTTCTCAATTTTGAAATCCACAGAATCAGTGAGTAAGCAATGTAGTAAATTATGAATGACCAGATATCGACAGCTATCTAGATAGATGTTTGGTTTTGTATAGCCACAAAGGTTAAGGATTTGGGAATTTATCTTTCTAATTGGACACCCACGTATCTATGTGCTCTGTCATCCCTGGTTCCAAGGGATGGAAGAAGAGCTTTGACTGAAATGGCCTCTGAAGTTTTCATCCAAGCTGGCTAGTACAGGGATTTGTTTTCTTCTTTGAAGTCTGATTCGCATTCGCGCCGCGCGCGCGCACGTGTGTGTGTGTGTGTGTGTGTGTGTGTGTGTGTGTGTGTGGGTCTTGATACAGAAGGGAGGAACTTTGACTTTGGTCTAAAATGTGGGGATCCAAATAGTTCCTAATTCCTATTACCCTCAAAATCCTGGGTTCCCAGCTCTTTGCATGGATTTCCCTTGATTCCTTATTACATGTCCTCCTGTTATATTTCTGGGGAAAGCAGGCTGTGGAGAGGAACTTTGCATCATCTTAATGCTAGGAGAGATGATCTGTGATTAGGAAGTAATATGTTCCAGAGACACTGACTAGGTTCAAAGAGGTATGAGATGCTTCAGCAATGGATTCTGTCCCTTCAGGTTACTGGGAGCCACACAACCTGCTTATTTTAAGATTTATGGTAGACCCATCAAAGACAATAAATATACATATCCAACCAAACATCTGGCCTGAGGGGGGGATATGAATGGAGATTAGTCACAGAAGTGGTGGTAACAAAAGAAAGCAGGAGGAACAGTGAGACAAAGTAGGAAGAACAGAGACATTGTTTGCCTTTCAGGTTAGGGCAGGAATTTTAAACTTTTTGGGTGTGTGTGTGTGTGTGTGTGTGTGTGTGTGTGTGTGTATGTGTATACCTTAGACCTCTTGGTAGCATGATGACTTGGATAGTTTTATGTAATAGACACCCCAGAATAATGTTTTTAAATGTATAAAATAAAATACATAGAATTGTAAAGGAAAGTAATTATGTTGAAATACAGTTATCAAAATATACTTTAAAAAAGTTTACAGACCCTAGGTTGATAATCTCTGGTTTAGGATAATAACTCCTTACTTACTAAAGAAGATTACTTTATCAAGTCTTTATTACTTTATCATATTTCTTAAGCCATTCCTGGCCTTTGGAACCAACCTTACCCATTATTGTCTATTGTCTTCCCACTGTTATTGCTAATCTCATTATTCTTGAATCATAATCCCTAACCCCATCAATGTATTTTCATCCTTTTTATGGTCCTTTAATTGAAATTCCCAAACCTATGATTATCTTCACATTGTAGTTCCCAGTCCTCTTATTGTCCTCTCATGGTAAATCCCATGCTTCTGATTATATTCTGATTGCAATTCCCAATTCTCTCATTGTCCTCTCATTGTAGTTCCCAATCCTCCATTGTCCTTTCAATGTAATCCCCAGCCCTACGAAGTCTTTTAACTCTTCTAGGTTATTTTGATCTACTGAAATCTCCAATGGCTCAATTTATTAAATTAATCAAACCTCTATTAAGTACTTATAATATACAATGCATTCTGTTGTATACTTGGAATACAAAGCAGAAAGTAAAAACTAAACAGATGAAAAAAATATAAATAAAATCCCCCCCAAACACTCCCCCCCTCAAAACCTTGCCCTTACAAAGTTTACATTCTACTGTGTGGTTAGGGGATATAGTATGAAATGTGCATAAATAGGGGCAGCTAGGTGGCACAGTGGATAAAGCACTGGCCCTGGATTCAGGAGGACCTAAGTTCAAATCCAGCCTCAGACACTTGACACTTACTAGCTGTGTGACCCTGGGCAAGTCACTTAACCCTCATTGCCTGGAAAAAAAAAGAAAGAAAAAAAAGAAATGTGCATAAATAAATATAATACAAGATAAATTGAAAAAGAAAACACTAATAGCAGGGTGTGGGGGGTAGGGATAAGGGAAGACTTTAAGGAGCAGCTAGAACATGAACTAATTCTTGAAGAAAGGGAGGCAGTACATTCTAGGCACGAGGGTACACATGGAAGTAGGAAGTAGAGTGTGGAGTTCTCAAAAAGCTACCTTGAAAGTGTAGTCAGAGGAACTGGATTTGAATCCTGTTCTGCCACAACCTCTTTGGAGACTACCTTTCTCAGCTGTACACTGAGAGAGTTGGTTAAAATAATTTCTAAGGTCATTTCCATGTCTTATTTATGATCCTGTTTAATTGTCCATTTTGATTCATGCAAGAGAGGAATAGGAAATCTAGCTAGGAAAGTAGGAAGGAGCCAGATATTAGAAAATCTTAAATATAAGGTTGAGGGATTTATTTTTTCTCTTAGGCAAACATAAAAGGTTTTTGAGGAAGGGAGCACCATGGCCACACATCCCTTAGGAATATTCCTCTGGAAGTTGTATGAAGGATGGATTGAAGAAAGAAGGGGTTTCTAACAGGAAAACCAATCAGGAGTCTATTACAGCCATCCAGGTGAGAGGAGATGAAGGCTTAAGATAAGGTGGTGGACATATGAGTGGAGAGAAGGGAACTCATGTGAAAGATGTTGTGGAGGTAGAACTGACAAGACCTGACAATACCTTGGATATGTGTACTGAGGAGGAGGAATGAGTTCTGGACAACATCTAAGTTATGGACCTGAGTGATTGAGAAAATGATGGTGACCTCAATAGAAATGGGTAATTTTGGAGGAAGGTTCAAGGGGGTGTAAGATGATGATTTCTATTTTGAACACACTGAATTTAAGATGCTGGTTGAGAAATCCAAGAGAATATGTCCAACAGCCAGATGAAATTGTAGGACTGGTGTTCAAAGTAGAGATTAGGTTTCTGCATAGAGATAAAGCTTGAATCCATGTGAGCCAGTAGATTTACCAAAGGAGAAGGTGTAGAGAAAGAAAAAGGACTCTGGATAGAGTCCTAAGGAACACCCATATTAAAAGGGTGGGAGGTGGGATGATCCAGGGATAATCACTGAGTAGTTCTGTCAGTGACATAGCACAAGTATCTGGATGAGACAGTGTCATGGAAACCAAAGGAGGAGAGAGAATTTAGAGGCAGTGGTCAGCAGTGACAAAAGCTGAAGAAAGGCCAAAGAGAGTCAGGACTAAGAAACAGTCATCAGAGTAAAATGTTGTGAAAAGAGTGCTGGATTTGGAGTTAGAGAGCTGAGGTTCAAATTTTGATGCTTCTACTTATAAAATGTGTTACCTTGGGAAAGGCATGTAACCTCTGGTTCTCAGTTCCACATAGGGGGAGGATAAGATAACCTTTAAATACGCTCTAAATATATTCCTCTATGTAATTTAGCAGTTATGAGTGCTTATGCCAACCTTAGAAAAGTTTCAGTTAAGTGATTTGGTAAGAAGCTAGATTGTAAGAGGCTGAGAAATGAGTGGGAAGTGAGGAAGTATAGTGAATATGGATTTTTCTTTCTAAGAGTTTGGAAATATAAGGGAGGAGAGATTTGAGTTTGATGGGATAGCAGTTTTTTAAGGATGTTGTAGACCTGAATATATGTGCAGATAATAAGGAATGAATCAGACATTAGAGAGAGCTTTAAAAAAATAAGAGAAAAGATTGAGGTAGCTAGGTGACACAGTGGATAGAGCACTGGCCCTGGATTCAGGAGGATCTGAGTTCAAATCCGGCCTCAGACATTTAACACTTACTAGCTGTATGACTCTGGGCAAGTCACTTAACCCCAACTGACTCACCAAAAAAAATAATAATAAAATAAGAGAAGAGGGAATGATTAATGAAGACGGATGGGATCAAGGGCAAAGTAGAAATGTCTGCCTTGGCAAGGAGGAGAGCTATCTTTTCCTCAGAGACCAGGCTTAAGGAGGAGAGTATGAAGATATAAAGGGTTTTGAGATGTGGAATAGGGATGACAAAAGGATTTTCAAAGACCTCATTTTTCTCAGTGAAGTAGAAGGTGAAGAAATCCATTGAGAGGGGTGCAGTGGAATAGAGTCAGGGTTTTAGAAGAAAAGAGAAAGTTTTAGAAGAAAAGAGTGTTAAGGGGAGCAGTATAGAGAATCAATCTAGGAAGGAAGGAAGGAAGAATAAAATGATTGCCATGCAATGGTGGAAGCTCATTTGAGATTAGATATGATGAATTTGTAGTAGATTCAGTTACCATGTGGTATGGCTATTTCTAATGGTATTTTTTGGCTCAGGAATAGGAGGAGAAAAGGTAGATGGTGGGAGTGATTTAGTATTGAAGATTGGCAGTGCACTAATGGGATTGGATCAAAGAATCAAGGGCAGAAGACAAAGCATACTTTGATTGATTGCTTTTAGGATCCCTGAAATGAAGAAAGTGATGCTAGAGTGGGGGTGACTTCAATGAGGGAGGGAAGGTTTAAACATTTATATAGCACCTACTATATATCAGTCACTGGGCTAAGTGATTTTACAAATATTATCTCATTTGATCTTTACAATAATTCTGGAAGGTAGGGGCTATTATTACTCCCATTTTACAGTCAAGGAAATGGAGGCAAACAGAGGTTAAATGACGTACATAGGGTAACACAGCAAGTAAGTGTCTGAGGTCAGATTTGAATTAAGGTCTTCTTAACTCCAGGCTCATTGCTCTATCATTGAGAATGAAAGAGAAATGGAGAAACAGGGAAGAGACAAGAAGTTATGACCAAGAAGGGAAATTAAGAGTTTAAAATCAAGAAGGTGGCACAGTTATGGGTATAGGGGGATATAAGTTATAACTATCTATGTAGGTAGATGAAGGAGAGTGAAAATGGAGGTTATAGTTATTAAGGAGCTAAATGAACCAGGAGTCCAATAGGTTTGAAGGGACATATTGAACTTGTTGAGTAGAAAGGGATGAGTTGGGGCAGAGACGAAGATTGTGATCCAGGAATAGAACCCCTTGCAAACAGAAGGGAGGGAGTCACCTAGAAGATAGTAAATTACAAGAAGGCTCAGGACAGGGTTAAATAGATAGATGGAGTGCACCTGAAAGGAGGAAAGTTTAATGAGTATAGAATGACCAGTGAAATGACTCTGAAGTGTGAGAAGTCTGTGACCTCTTCCTTATGAACCATTGTTTTTTTAAAATTCATTTTTTAATGGGAGTGACATGGTCAGATTTGTGTTTTAGGAATCTCAATTTGGCAGTTATATAGAGGGGGGAATTGAAGAGCTGAAGGGCATGACACAAGGTAATCAATTAGGAAGCTATTGAAATAGCCCAGGCAAGAGGTGATGGGACATGATCTTGAATTGTTGTGGTGTGAGTGAAAGGAAAGGGATAGAAACAAGAGCTGTTTTGGTGGTGGAGTTTGTAAGACACAGAAACTCATTAGATGTATTTGGGGAGAAACAGAGAAGAGTCAAGGATGACTCTGAGGTTGAAAACGTGTGTGTTTGGGAGGATGGTGATGACCTTAACAGAAAGGGAAGTTAGAAGGAGGAGTGGGTTTTGGTTAAAATATATATATATATATATATATAAAATGAATTGTGATTGAGATACTGAAAAGTCTTCTAGTTGAATATAGCCAGAGGTAGTTGTGAATGTAGGATAGGAGCTCAGGAGAGAGATTAGGTCTAGATCTGTAGATCTGGGAGTCTTCTGCAAAGAGGTGATAATTGAACCCTAGGGAGCTGATGAGATGCTCAAGAGGGAAGGTGCAGAGAAAGACACAGATGACTCTTTTTAAAAAAAGTAAATTAAAAAAATTTTAAGTAATAAACATTTTTATTTATAGTTTTGGGTTCCAATTTTTATCCTTTCTTCCCTCCCTCCCCATCCCACTCCATGAGGCCATAAGCAATCAGATATGAGTTATATATGTATGATTATGTAAGACATTGCCATACTAGCAATTTTGTATAAGAAAACTTAAATAAAAGAAAAAATGAAAGAAAGTGAAAAATAGCATGCTTCAGTCTGTGTTTCATCGATATCAGCTCTTTCTTTGGAGGTGGATAGTATGTTTCATTAATAGTCCTTTGGGATTGTCTTGGATCATTGTATTGTTGCGAATAGTTAAGTCATTAAGAGTTCTACATCAAACGGTATTGCTGTCTCTGTGCACAATGTTCTCTTGGTTCTTCTCACTTCACTATACATCAATTCATCCAAGTCTTTCCAGGCCTTTCTGAAATCATACTGCTTGTCATTTCATATTGCACAATAATATTCCATCATCATCATATACCACAGCTTGTTTAGTTATTCCCTAGTTTATGGGCATTCCTTTGATTTCCAATTATTAGCCACTAGAAAAATTGCTGCTATATTTTTGTACAAATAGGTATTTTTCTCTTTTGGGGGATGTCTTTGGGAGATAAACTTATCAGTGCTATTGCTAGATCAAAAGGTATGCACAGTTAACTATGTCCATTGGGTATAGTTCCAAATTGCTCTCCAGAATTGTTGGATCTTTTCATAACTCCACCAACAGTGGATTAGCATCCCAACTTTCCCACATCCCCTCCAACATCCAATAATTTCCAATTTTTGTATATTTGCCACTCTGATAGGTGTGAGGCAATACCTTAGAGTTGTTTTAATTTGCATTTTTCTGATCAATAGTGATCTAGATAATTTTTTCATATGATTATAGATATATTTGATTTCTTTTTCTGAAAACTGCCTGTTCATATCCTTTGACTATTTATCAATTGGAGAATGATTTGTATGTTTATAAATTTAACTCAGTTCACTATATAATTTAGAGATTAGACCTTTATCAGAGATATTTGTTTCAAAAATTCTTTCCCAGTTTTTGTTTCCCTTGTAATCTTGGTCATAGTTTTGTTTGTACAAAATCTTTTTTTTTTTTCAATTTTTCCCAATTTTCTTTTAGTGAGGCAGTTGGGGTTAAGTGACTTGCCCAGGGTCACACAGCTAGTAAGTGTCAAGTGTCTGAGGCCGGATTTGAACTCAGGTACTCCTGACTCCAGGGCCGGTGCTCTATCCACTGCACCACCTAGCTGCCCTGTTTGTACAGAATCTTAAATCTATGTCTTCTGATCTCTGGACTCATATAATCAACTAACTACAAGATATTTTCACCTATACATCCCATTGACACATTAAGAACAAAATATCCAAAACCAGTCTAAAGACCCCCTAAATTGATTTGTTTTTCTGAGTTTATTTCAGTTTGTTTCAGGATTATTTACCTATGATCATAACCTTACAGCTTTCTTTGTGTTCCTTCTCTGTTAACTTCTCATATCTAATTATTTTTATACAATAAAATTCAACACACACTTAAATAGTGCTAGTGTAGGGTAATGGATGGAGATCTGGATTGGAGGTAGGAAAACCTGGATTCAGAATCTGCCTCTGTAAGTGACCATTACAATTTGTGTGATCTCTCAGTGACCCCAAACAATGCTCTAATACTAGAAGTTGCAGAGCAATTGTTGATATCTATTAATGGAGGAAGTTTGCACATCTGGAGTTTCTTCCATCTCTGATATCACAAGTATGGACGAAAAGTATAAAAAAGACATTTAGTCACTGGGGAAATAAAAATAAAGCAACAACAACAGTTCCTTTTTCAAGATACTTCCATTGGGGGAAGGGGATATAATACATACAAATAAATCTATTATAGGAAAATTGAGGGAAGAGAGAATGCTAACAACTTTGGGAAGGGGAATCAGGGAAGGTTTCCCACAGGAGGGGGCACTTAGACTAGACATAAGGAAGACAAGGATTCGGAAAAGTAGAGAGGAAGGGAGAGTATAGTCCAATTATGGGTGACAGCTTGTGAAAATGTAAGGTGGGAGATTGAATGAAAAGTTCTGGAAGCCCAGTTTGGTTGGAACAATATAATAATCTCATTAAATAAGGCTAGAGATATTAATAGGAATTAGATTGTGGAAGGTTTTAAATGCTACTGTGGAGTCTGTATTTTATTCCATAAGTAACAAGGAATCACTGCAAAATTTGATCAGGGAAGTGACATGGTCACACTTCTGCCTCGAAAAGAGAATTTTGGCAAGCTGTATAGAGGATAGTTTGTAGAGGGGAGTGACTGTAATCAGGAATACCAATTAGGACTACTATAGTAGTCCAGGTGGTAGATGATGATGTTTATAATTAGAGTAATGACAATATTAATGGAGAGAAGAGGACTAATGTAAGAGCTGTGTGTGTAAACTTGATGAGATTGGAAATTTAGTGCCTAGCACAGTGCTCTGTTTATAATACAAGTATTTAATAAATGTTTGTTGAATTATGAATGCTCAGCCCTGTGCTTGATCCATGGAGTCTGAAAGAATGACATATACACATATTACTCTCATGACATTGTTTGTGGATCTAAGACAGATATGAACTAGTTAGGAGAACCATACAAGGCAGTGTATGATTGAGGGACCAAATAAGGACAAAACAGATTTAAGAAATTTGGGTAATCAAATGAGTCTTTAGGGTACAAGTGGCTCTCTAATATTAAGGTCAATATGGAGACTGGGAGTCCAAAATACATTGCATTATAGTTATTTGTGTATGTGTCTTATCTCCTGCACTAGAGAGTAAGCTTCGTGAGGGAAGGGGTTATATCCAATAAACTTTTCTTTCCCCCAAAGTAGCCCCTAAAAGACTTTGCATATAGTAGACATCATTGATTTTTGGGGGGCAGATAAATGGATGAACTACTGTTTGAATTATAGGACATGGAAAGAAAGGGATATAAGTTCTTAAGGCACTTAAATTTCATTATAAGAGATATACACTAAGATTTAGTCTTGTATGGACAAAGCTGGGACCTTTAACCCAGTTGGGGATAGAGATTGACTATAACATGTTCAGCCCCTGCTCCTTGCTCTAACCTGATTGTCTTTCTTTTCAGGGGCTTAATGGCTCTGCTGGGTTGGGATCTGTGGCTGCCTGCCCAACATGAACCCTCTAAATGACTCCAACTTCCCATCCACATTTTTCCTGGCTGGCATACCAGGGTTGGCCTTTGCACACATCTGGATTTCACTGCCCTTCTTCTTAATGTTCTTCATGGCTGTGACTGGGAATTGCATCCTACTCTTCCTCATCGTCACAGACCACAGTCTCCACCAGTCCATGTTCTTCTTTCTCTCCATGCTCTCCTCTGTTGACCTGGTCCTTTCTCTGTCCACCATGCCCAAGATGCTCACCATCTTCTGGTTTGATTCCACAGCCATCAGCTCCCATGCCTGCCTCGTCCAAATGTTCTTCATTCACGCTTTTTCTGCTATGGAATCAGGGGTGCTGGTGGCCATGGCATTGGATCGCTATGTAGCCATCTGTAACCCACTGCGCTACTCCTCTATTCTCACCCCCGTGGTCACTGCCCAAATTGGGGGTCTAGTCATGCTCCGGGGCATTGGACTCACTGTCTTATTCCCAAGTCTGGCTCGACGTTTGACCTACTGTGGGTCACATGTCATTGCCTACACCTATTGTGAGCACATGGCTGTGGTGAAACTGGCCTGTGGGGACACCACAATAGACAACATCAATGCCTTTATTGTAGCACTATTCCTAGGTATTGGTGATGTGGCTTTCATTGCTTACTCCTATGGGCGCATCCTACAGACAGTATTGAATTTCCCTTCACATGAAGCCCGGGCCAAAGCAGGAAGTACGTGCACTGCTCATGTTATTGTCATTCTTTTTTTCTACATGCCAGGCTTCCTCTCTGTCATTATGCAGCGCTTTGGGCCCCCCACCGCCTCTGCAGCCAAAGTCATCTTTGCCAACCTCTACCTGCTCTTCCCACCTGCTCTCAACCCTATCATCTATGGGGTCAAGACAAAGCAGATTCGAGAGAGGCTGTTGGTGATCCTCAATCCCAAGCAGATTGACCCCACCTGAGTTCTGCCTTCTTTTTCTGGAATCAGGAGGGGTATTGTGGAGGTTCTATCCTGGTAGCATGGGATGCCCAGAGAGGGAAGGAATCATGGCATACTAGTATAGCTGTGCCCTTTGGTGAAGAGAAGAGACTCAATGATGTTGCAATATGAAAGACTCAGGCTACATATTGGAAAGATTCTATTGAGGGTCAATGTAGTTAAATTTTAGAGAAATTGTCTGAGGGAGACTAGGAATACATTGTCAATCAACCAATTAATCAAAATTGAAAAGTTTCTATGTGCCTATCTCTATCCTTTGTGTGCTTATAGAATAACAATATGATGTGGACCTTACAGCTTAGTCTGGGAGTAATGCACAAAATAACCAAGTGAATATAGAGTATATAATACTAACTGTGAGTGCAGTATAAGTTTGGGAATGCTAACAACTATCTATCTATCTATCTATCTATCTATCTATCTATCTATCTATCTATCTATCTATCTATCTATCTATCTATCTATCTATCCATCCATCCATCCATCCATCCATCCATCCATCCATCCATCCATCTATCTATCTATCTATCTATCTATCTATCTATCTATCTATCCATCCATCCATCCATCCATCCATCCATCCATCCATCCATCCATCCATCCATCCATCTATCTATCTATCTATCTATCTATCTATCTATCTATCTATCTATCTATCTATCTATCTATCTGTCTATCCATCCGTCCGTCCATCCGTCCATCCATCCATCCGTCCATCCATCCATCCATCCATCCATCCATCCATCCATCCATCTATCTATCTATCTATCTATCTATCTATCTATCTATCTATCTATCTATCTATCTATCTATCTATCTATCTATCTATCTCTCTATCTATCTTCTTCTTCATCATCATCATCAAGCTATCATATTTGCAGTTTACAAAAGGCTTTCTTTAAAACTACTCAGTGAGGTATATAGTGCCTTTATTATCTTTCCTGTTTCATGATGAGGAAACAGCTTATATCATTTGCCTGTTGGCACAAAGTTAAATGTCAGAGCTGAGATCTGAATCTGATTTCTCTCTGCAAATTTAGTGTTGTTTCAGCTATACCACATTGCTTGGCATCTCACTCTGGGGATCTAGAAAAACATGATATCCTTTTCTTCATGTCTTAAGAATAGGAGGCTAGGGGGGCAGTTAGGTGGTGCAGCAGATAGAGCACTGGCCCTGGATTCAGGAGGACCCGAGTTCAAAGCCAGCCTCAGACACTTAACACTTACTAGCTGTGTGACCCTGGGCAAGTCACTTAACCCCAATTGACTCAAACACAAAAAAGAATAGGAGGCTAGACTTGATTACAGAGGTAACTTGAGGTTACAAGATCAAAGGAGGCTCACCTTAAATTGATTGGAAATGTAAAACTCCACAATTATAAGTGAAGGCTTGTCTTTTCCATTTTGTAATATGAAAAAACCATAACCAAAGGGCAAAATTCTTTGTATACTCTATAATTTTGTCCATTCTTGACTCCTCCCAATAATCCCCAGAATCTCAGAATTGGAAGGGACTTGAGAGGCCATTTAATCAGAACTGTATGTGAACAGAAATCCTTCCTACCAAATACTCTGCAAATGGTCATCTAGCCTGTTTTTTTAGGGGAAGTTTTTTTATTGGCACAAGGGTTCTGGCTTCCATTCAGTCACTAAAACCAACACTGAGGTTAAATTGCTTGACAGGGCAAAGAACAGCAAGAGCTTGTTTCTCCAGTGGACACCAGGGTTCAGCTCATCCTCTACCTTCCCCAAGGACATCATCAGAGGAAGTGTTGTTCTTGGGAGAGTGATCAGTCACCCAGCTTTTCTTTTAAAACAAAAGGCTCAGGCTTCTATTGAGTAACAACCAATCCTGGCAGCTCTTCTTTATATGATAAGCCAAGGTATACTAACAAAAATCGAGCTTTATTTATTCGAATCTCACCACAGAAAAGACCTAAGAGTGTTTACAATACTGCAAAGCTTGATAGCTTTGGGCTGACTGGCTCAAAAGTATCCTAAAGATAAGTAAGCATAGTATGGGAGTGTTAGCAGTGTGAACTAAGGCAGATTAGGATTCTGAAGCTTGGTGGGGTGCTCCACAACACGGTCTTCCTCGCCACCCCCCCTTCCATAAAATCATTTGGGAGTCAAGTTGATTTCTGACAATCTCTTTACCTACTTCCTACTCAAGACCTTTTAAAAAATCAGCCCCTTCCCTCGAATTGGTTCCTGGCTATTCAGACTCCTAATAGATTTGGGGGGTGGAGGGGAAGAGAAAGGAGTTGCAGGAGTCATGATGACAGGGAATTAGGGAGACACTTATGGAAAGAGACCTGTTTTTTTTTTTTTTTGCAGGCAATGGGGGTTAAGTGACTTGCCCAGGGTCACACAGCTAGTAAGTGTTAAGTGTCTGAGGCTGAATTTGAACTCAGGTACTCCTGAATCCAGGGCCGGTGCTTTAACCACTGCGCCATCTAGCTGCCCCGAAAGAGACCTTTTTAAAGAAAGCATCATGGCTCTCAAAGGTAGTACACAGCCTGTTTGCCAGCAGTGCTATGTGCTATTCACAGAATTACTTAAACCTGAAATGGCATGCATTATTAGGTGGAGTCAGACCAAGAATTATGTACCTATATTATTGAGGAAGCTGGCTGACTCCACTAGAATTCAACTCAACCAAATTCTCAAAATCCAGAGATTTGTCTAAAATCTCCCCATAACCTTCCTTTTTAAACAAAATATGAATAAGAGCATCTCTCCACAGCTCCAAAGTCTTTTAAAAATAGTCAATTCTCCCATTTGACTTCCCATTCCTAAGTTTTTTTTTCTTTTTAAAAAATTTAAATTGGGCAAGTGACAGCAAGTTAGATCTTCTTCCAATATTGATCTGTTCAGGGAATTCCAGCCACAATTTCAGATTCTATTCCACAGTGATCCTTTCCACGGAGTATTTTAAAGAAGCCATTATCACCCCAGTCTGTATTCCAGGAGTTGGCAGCCAGCCAATAAGGGTACCATCTTCCACACCCTGGCCTAGGATATGAATGGCATGGCCTACAAGCATGTATCCAGTAACATGCTGGTATTCACCAGACTTGTACTGGAGAAAGTCAGAATATACAAGAAAAGCTCCCTCCACAGGGCCATTCTTGTAGATTTCAGCCATTATCTCCTGCTCACTTGAAGGTAGACTGTAAGAGGTTGATCCATAGTGTTTGTCATCTTTGTAGTCAGGAGAATAGCCTGCTTCACACTTCTTGCTGCATTTGGGGGTGTCTCCCATCTCTCCAGTACAGACAGGGCAGGGACCATTCACATAGTGCTCACATAGAAGGATGGAGTAAGGTTGGCAGCCCATGTGGGAATCATAGAGGCCACCTTCTTGGTCCAATACTTCTAAGCTCCAGCAGGAAAGCCACCATTACAGCTTTCCTGACACTCTAATTCACAGCAGCTAAACATGTCCTCAGCAGAAACTTCTACACTGGCATTTCCATCAGTATGCACACAGATCCTGTCAGAAATGGCTTCCACAGCTCCAAATGCCCATCAAGAGCTGCCAGAACCCTGGTCTCTTATTTCCCTGATGGTTGGACAGTTTGGCCACTGTGCCCAGGCATCAATATTTTCTGGTGGCTTCATGCCATCAGCCAACAACATTCTCTAAGGTAGTAGATTGGCTCCACCCATGAAGGTACCACAGAGTTTCTTTATGTAAGCCCATGGCCATATTGAAGAAGTTGTGCCCAGCCTGCCATGTAGTATTGAGCTTGTTGACATAGTTGACCATTTTATCTGAAAGAGAAGAAAAGGACAGTCTGCTCCTAGCACTGGTCAGTATAACCAGGCTGCACAGAGTGGCCAAGAACTGCCATATTTTGAGAATTGAATTCCTGATTTACCTTTCCTCCAATGCTGAGCTGGTTTGCATAGGGGATAGTACTTAACATCACCAAGAGTCCCCCATCCAGCCTTTTCTCAAAGCCATCCAGGAAGGAGGAGCTTGTTACTCTCCAAAGCAGTGTCTTTCAGTTTTGATTAGCTGTAAACGTAAGGAAATTTTGCTTACACTGGGCCAAAGTTTGTCTCTACAATGTCTACTCATTGCTCTTAATTCTGCCTCTTAGGGTCAAACAGAAGAAAGGCCAATTCCTCTTCCATAGAACAGATCTAGAATTGTTTGAAGAAAATTATTATCCCTACAGCTTCATAAGCCTCCTTTTCTCCTAGCCATACATGCTCAGTTCCTTCAACTAATTTTTTTATACCATCAGCTTGAAGCTCTTCAACATTCTGGTTGTCTGCCTCTGGACACTCTCCAGATAATCGATATCTTTCCTAAAATGTGATTCTCTCAGTTCTGGAAATTCTCTCTACTCCATTCCTAGAATGTTCTCTTTCCTCAACTTCATCTACTGGCTTCCCTGACTTCCCTTAAGTCCCAACCAAAATTCCATTTATAGGAAGTTTTCCCCCCAATCCCTCTTAGTTCTAGTGTCTTCTCTGAATTATTTTTTATTTATCCCATATTTAGCTTGTTTGTATATATTTGCTTGTTTGTTGTCTTTTCTATTAGATTGTGAGCTCCCTGAGGGCAGGGACTTGTCTTTGCCTCTTTTTGTATCCCTAGCATATAGCATAACAGCTGGTACAGAGCAGAAATTTAATAAATATGTATTGGATGACAATTGCTATAGTCCGGGTGAGAGGTGATGAAGTCCCTTGCTAGGGTGGTGATCATGTGAGTGAAGAGAAGGGAATGAATGCAAGAGATGAGCATTAAAACCCAATAAATTTCATTTATTTGTTATTTTGTGTTTGCCATGGATAGCATCTCTAGATAATTTTCTTCAATGAGGTATAATAAATGCATAAATATGAAACCTATGTGTAGACTACAAGTCTTTGATTTATAATACTCATTTCTCCTGAACCATATTTACAGCATATTATTTACCAACCTCTCCTATGCCCACATTCACATTCAAGTCAGTGGGCATCAAAGTATACATTGATTTAATTTGAGAGTTTTATTTTAATTTGGAGGATTTCTTCTTCCTCTGCAATAAATTATGGTAGTCTTTCTAAAAACACTTGTTACAAACACTGCAACATCAGTTGAATAAATGTCTCATGAAATGATGTTTCCTGTTGTTTTTGAACATGTGGTAAAGACAACTTGGCCAAATCCTTTATGTATTGCTTTAAGAGAAGCTATCGACTTTCCTTTCATTTAGCTACAAGTGCCTTAAAGAGTTATAAAAAAATGCTTTGTAAGGTCTGAAAAAAGTAAATGACAATTAGAAGTCTAGAATTCCTGCACATGACACCAGATCCAGGCTTGCCAAATGCTTAGTTGAATATTCAAATATCTCAGAATATCTAGTTTCTGACATTTCTGGGGAAACCAAACCTTAGATTCCTTATGGAAAATTAATAATAATATTTAACAATAATACTTAGCCTGCCTGACTCACAGGCATATTTGAGAGTAAATGTGAGACAGATATGATATGTTTAGAAATGCAGAAAAATATTATATCCGTCAGGCAAGAGGAGTCTTTGACCAAATGTATCTTTGTCCTGAGGGTTTTGGTCACAATTATAATCAATAAATTAGTATAAAAAGTTATGGGAATTGTAATATGAGTCAGAAAAATTTTAGTTCCAGAGCTGGCTTTTCAAATGTCTAATCAAGTTATTAGGCAAGTCACTTCCCCTACCTGGGTATCAGCTTCTTCATTTGCCAAGTGGAAACGGGAATATCTTCCCTGACTATCTCATGCATTGTTGAGATCAGCTGAAATAATGGATGAATTCCTTTGTAGACTTAAGTCTCTATGTAGAACATAGGATTGTACACATAGAGCTGGAAGGTATCTTAGAGATAATTTAATCCAACTTCTATAAAGTGGAAGAGTTAGGATTTGATATGAATAATGATTATTGAATCACATCAGAGACGGGAGTTTGGGTGTTTTGCCTTAACAACAAGACTTTGGAAGCCACTTCATGGAGACTTTTGTCACTTTTCTTCAGGGTGATCAAGCATTCCAGGAAGCCCCCTTCTTGCTGACCACTTTAGGATTCACTATACCTCCATTGTCCTTACATAGTCACTCCTTTGTGGCACCATTCTCATGCTGGTCAGACACCTTCCCAAGCCCAATATGAACACGCATGACCATGATGCTCTCCAAGAGGATTGCCTAGGCAGTAGTACTTGACAATATCACAGCATAACATACTCCTCCAATGTCACCTCTGTAAAACTTTCTCCATATCAATTTTCCACAATGTTTCAAATCCAAAACCTAATTGCAAAGTTAGACTACTGGGTGGCACAGGAGATAAAGTGCCAGGTTTGGAGTCAGGAACACTCATCTTCTCAAGTTCAAATTCTATCTCAGATACTAGCTGTGTGACCCTGGGCAAGTAACTTAACCCTGTTTGCTTCAGTTTCTCATCTATAAAATGAGCTGAAGAAAAAAATGGCAAACCACTCCAGTATCTATGCCAAGAAAAGCTCAAATGGGGTCATGAAAAGTTGAACATGATTAAAATGACTCAACAACAACAATAACAAGTACATAGATATAGGGAATATTTGTCTATGTCAAAGTGTGATCAGGAGGAAAAGGTTCCAGATCAAGGACCTGTGATGGAGCTGCTGAAATCCCTGAGTCCTTGGCTTGTTGGGGACTATTTCCTTCACTCTTATGCACTCCAGATATTGGCCAGTTAGCCCTTTTGGTGTCCCTATAATTGCCGGGTCTTTATCCTGGGTTCACAATATCACAACCTAGAACTTGATGTGACCTCAGAGACCACCTAGTCTAAATCTATGCCCAAATATCATCTCTTCTACAACATCATGGCCAAGTGATCATCCAATAGTTCTTGTGATGGGAATTCATTAACTAGGAGAGCATTCCAGTCCACTTGATTGTTTTTCCTTATACAGCACTGAAATCTGATTCTATGACATTTATTCCCAGTTCTGTCTTCTGAGGCTGAACAGAGTAAATCTAATCATTTCTGCTTAAGATTCCTTTAAATATCGAAAAACTGACATCATTTTCTCTTCAGGCTAAATACTTCCAGACACCTCAAATGATCCTCATATATAAATATGAACAGACTCTCTATGTAAGCTTATGTCCTCATGTGATGATGTTTTCTAGTCATCATTGTGGAAATCATCTTTCTAACATATTTTATCTTGCCCATCACTGAACACTGTACTATAAATGTCAACTGATCAGGATTAGAGTTTAAGTAGAACTATCATGACGATTCTTCTTCTTTTTTTTTTTTTTTCGGGGCAATGAAGGTTAAGTGACTTGCTCAGGGTCACACAGCTAGTAAGCGTCAAGTGTCTGAGGTTGGATTTGAACTCAGGTTCTCCTGAATCCAGAGCTGATGCTTTATCCACTGAGCCACCTAGCTGCCCCGCCCTCCCCCCCATGATAATTATTCTTAATGTCATCTTTCTTTCAATACAGCCTATGAGAATTTTTGGTTGCCATATCATATATGGTTTCATATTGAGTTTGTGGTTTACTAAAACCTCTAGCTCTTTGTAAAGGAATCGTTTTCCCACCATGTTTCCCCTGACCCTTACTTGTTTAATTGACTTCTTAAATTACAGAAATTTACACTTATCCTTGCAAATTTTCATCTTAATAGATTTAACCCATAGTACTAGCCTATGCTGATCTTCGGATCCTGACAGTCATTTGACATTTTTGTTTTCTTTCTCAGTTTCATGTCATTTTGAAGTTTGACAAGAATTTTTCTTCTATAACTTCATTGAAGTTCTTGCTAAAAAGTGTTGAACCACATAAAGTCAAGGACAGATCGCTTGCACCTTTAATCAGCTCACATCTTTCATCTTGACTGAAAGGAGAGAATGAGAGACTTCTTTGGCTCCTGTGCTAAGATTTAGGTCTGTTATGTCTATAACATTTGCGGGCTCATGTTTTTAGATCTAGAAGGGACTTTGGATATCATTTTGCTAACCTTCCTTATTTTATAGATGAGAAAATGAGGCCCAAAGACAGCTAAGTTGTGCAATGGATAAAGCACCAGGCTTGGAGTCATGAAGACATGTGTTCAAATCCAGCTTTCGACCCTTTCAGCCATATGACCTTGGACAAGTAGTTTAACCTCTGTTTATATCAGTTTCCTCATCTGTAAAATGGGCATGATAATATCACTTACCTTTCAGGGTTGTTGTGAGACTCAAATGAGTTAATACTTGTTAAGCATGGGGCAGCTAAGTGGCACAGTAGATAAAGCACTGGCCCTGGAGTCAGGAGGACCTGAGTTCAAATCTGGCCTCAGACACTTGACACTTACTAGCTGTGTGACCCTGGGCAAGTCACTTAACCCTCATTGTTAAGCACTTACATACTGTAAGTGCTACATAAATGTTTATTATTATTATTTATAGCAATTTGTCCAGCTTTCACAGGTTATAGAGGACCTTAGAGAACATCTAGTTCAACCTTCTCATTTTAAATATGAGAAAATTGATCCAGAGAAGATAAATGTCTTTTCTAAGGTCACAGAATAAATGGGTTTTAGTTGGCTTCTCCAACTTTGGTCTCGTCCATTTCCCCATATACCACATTTTGCTTAATTGAAAAGGAATGTCTTCTACTTCCGGCTCCACTAATGAGATACACAAATGTTATGTGGTTCTTCACACATTATAAAATAACAAGCTTATTAGAATGTTTTCTTGCTTGTGTGAAGTGTCTGGACCTTGTTTTTGTTATATTTCTATTGTTTTTGAAGCTTTCTAGTCAATTCAAAGTGAATTTCTGGCCAGTCATAGTCAAATGAGTGATTCTAGTCACAGAAAGGAAGCATTAAAGTTTCATAAATACTTAATTCCTATATACAGTATGTTATTCTGCATTATGAGCACACATAAAGCAATGATTAAATTGGAACTTCCTTTTTTTTTTTGGATGGGGCAATGAGGGTTAAGTGACTTGCCCAGGGTCACACAGGTAGTAAATGTCAAGTTTCTGAGGCCGGATTTTAACTCAGGTCCTCCTGAATCCAGGGCCAGTACTTTATCCACTGTGCTACCTAGCTGCCCTAAATAGGAACTTCTATGTATCACCCAGGCACTCCCTTTATCCATGGACTCCAAGAAAACTATCCCAGGCTGTATGTACTTTGTGGGTCAGAATACTCTTTAAACCATAGCTCACCAGCCTCCAATAGTGGGTTTACTTTAACAGATAACCAGAGACATTCTGATTTCAAAATTATTAGGTCTCCATGCCTCTCTGCTAAGTGCTATATCTCTGTGACAGTTGCTCTTGAGAAATCCAATTCTGCCCAGGACCAACTAATATTCTGCCCAACATCTATTGGCAGATGCTGATGTTCACAAGCATTTCCCTTGCAGGAGAGGAGTGTAGCTCTGTCAATTAACTTCTTTAATTACCTTCAACATGTAGTGGTGGGGAGAATGGATCATAGGTCAGTAAAGAGGTAATAAGTCAGTATCCTACAAGGGAGGATTACAGATCTTTTCAGTCCATTCTTTCAGCCTCCTACTGGACTTCAGCTACAGTTGTTCGGTTGTTTTAGTCATTTCTGACTCTTTATGACCTCATGTGGGGTTTTCTCAGCAAAGATATCGAAATGGTTTGCCATTTCCTACTCCAGGTCATTTTATGGATGAGGAAACTGAAGCAGAGTTAAGTGGCTTTCCCAGGGTCACACAGCTACTAAGTGTCTGAGGCCAGGTTTGAATTCAGGTCTTCCTGATTCCAGACCCTGAACTCTAACCACTGTGCCACCTAACTATAGTCTGAGGTACAATTTTCAGGGTATCTGCTACTCTGTCCATCAATCAATTGGTGATGCTACACTAAGTAAAGCTCTCTCCTCCAGGGATGGGCTACAGTTCTTTGCATAGAGGTCTTTTTTAGTAGTTATGAAGCTCCTCCCTAGCCAAGCTACCCACAGAAGGTAGCAAGTTACTAGACTACAATCACATTTTTTTTGGACCCCTCTATCTCCTACTATCTCCTCTGAGTTCCTCAGTTAAGTTTTTATCTGACTTATAGCTAGAAATTCATTTCAGTTCTTAACTCCTTTCACAGTCCCTTGCTTGGGCTAAGTATTCCCAAGGTTCTTCTTCCTCCAGTGAAAAAGGACTTGAGTGAAGCTGTGGTAAGGTGACTGCATCCAACCTTCCCCATTCATGCCTTGAATGGTTCATGCTATGGTTCATTCATGTTATGGTCACTGAAGTAACCAACAACAGATTAATAGCAATAATATGATGATTCCAGCGTCACCCTTTCTGTTATCAATCAATCAATCAAGCATTGCACATTTAGCAAGCACCTATTCTGTGGCAGACACAATAATAGGCACTGGAGATACAAAGAAAAAAGTGCATTCAACAGCCTGATCCCTGATCTAACTCCTACTAGGGACCAAGGCTAAGGTCATATCAAGCCAGCCCCTGACTAAGTACTTTGGAACCGAAGAACAAATACAGGATTGATATTATGCATATGGTGATAGGCAGCTATCTGTGTGATGTATTATAATAAGGTTTTCATCTTAATATTTGTTCCCACATCTCACATTGCCTGAAATTCATCTAAGTAATTCACTCTTTTAGGTCTTAAAGTCTTTTGGATCTTGATGGGTAGAATATTAAAGTACAAATACCACTGGGATAGGTCATGCCTCAAATATCAGCTACACTTCAAGACAATTAAGGAGAAGATGGTAGGAGGAAGGCTAAATCTCTGGGGGTGAGAGAAGGGAAGCAGAATATCATGAGGGGGAGATGTGTATAGAAAGGGGGTGTAAAAGGCTCTGGATTGAGAAGAGTATTGGAGGTGCGATATGTACCTAGAAAACAGAGGAAGGAGGGCATGTGGAGAAGGCTCCAGAGCAGGATCACAGAAAGGGGCCGAGAGTGGAGGAATGATGAATAAAGGAAGGAGAGAACCTATAAGAGAAGAATGGGGTAGAGTTGTAGGGAGTGCCTTGAAAGACAAATTTTGCTGATTTGGGGGATTTTCTGAGGGCTGGCTCTGACTGGATTTCTACCCTTTCCTGCTACTGACTTTTTGGGATCTGGTCTCTGGGACCTGGAGCTGGCACCACAGGATCTTAGAGGCCATGTAGTCCAACCCCTTTATTTTACAGATGAAGAAACTAGGACCTATAGAGGTTAAGTGACTTACCCAAGGTCTCAAAGCTATTAAGTGTCCAAGGCAAGATTTAAACTCAGGTTTTCCTGACTCCAGAACTTTTCTTTTCACTGTATCACAATAACAGTGGTAGACAATGGAAGTAGAGAGAAGAGGCAGAGAAGGCTTTCACTACTTTTAGTGAACCAGTGCTAGGACAGTCTCTATAATCCTGAGTTTTCCAAGCTCTTGCTCCAAGCATGAATGGAAACTACATCTCCAGGCACCCTATGCCTTAGGAATGTTGGGCATTACCTGGGTTGGTCCAGTTCATCTTTTAATTTATTCATAAGATTCTAAAATGGAACACAACCCACTTTAAATGCCCCTTTGGAAGTCAGAGACAGAGAATACATGAGAGATTGGATATCTTAGTAGTATTGTAGAAAGTTTTCTTGGCTCCTACTGTAATGTTACTTATCACTTTATTGGGAATGCAGTCTTAGAGACTAAGAGGTAGGTCAATGACTGGGCTGGATCACCATACCCTGACTTAGAGTGGGTGAGTGTGAAGGCACTGCCCTCCCTGGTGTTCCTGCTGTTAAATTATTTTGCTCAGGACTTTTGGTTGTTGGTGGTTAAAATACCTCTGCTACAGGGACTTCTGCCTTTACCATGAGACAATCTCAGTTCCTTGAGGGGTGTGCTAGCCTCCAGGCTGGTTCTCCTGGGAGTCAAATGCAGGGTTAATATCCTTTGTTGCCTAGGGTTGTTAGTCAATGCCTTCTAGATCTGACTGTATGTTTGACTGCATTGTAAGCCCACTGTAGATGTTCCATCTAGGGTAAGTATGAGATGTAGCATTGTGAACCCTGGGTTTTGATGAAGGGTGTGGAGGTGACAGTGAGGTGATATTTTAATATTCTCACTTTCCTCAGGCTCTTTGCAGTTTTTGGTCTGCCATAAGCAGTTCAGTCATAGTCTCTCCCCTCTCACCCATCCATTCTTTGTCTCTTTCCGTGTGTTCATTTGTCAACATTTTTTTTCTTCAGGATCTTCCGTATCTATTTTGGCATGAATGTCCATCTGTAGCATTACTTCTGCCCACTGTCCAAGTGTTGAAAATTGAAAGGTCTGGCTAGCTTGGCAGGGAGCTAATACAGAATATATCAATCTCCCCTTTTCATTTATACTGGAACAGATGTACAACATATTTCATTATGTGACTTTGAGAAAAATCATTTAACCTTCCTGGGCATCAATTTCCTTTCTGCAAAGTGAAGAGATTCAACGAATTGGTTTCTAATGTCCATTCTATTTCTTTCTTTTCTTTTCTTTTCTTTCTTTTTGTGCAGGGCAATGAGGGTTAAGTGACTTGCCCAGGGCCACACAGATAATTAAGTGTCAAGTATCTGAGGCCAGATTTGAACTCAGGTCCTCCTGAATCCAGGTCCGGTGCTTTATCCACTGTGCCACCTAGCCTCCCCACCCCATTCTATTTCTATCATTCTATACCTCTGTGTATCTATGATCTACCCCAACATACATATGACTGATAGAAAAAAAATTCTCAATACAGGGATCCTCAGAAACACAGGCTGTGGGAAAAGATACCCACTTTGTGGGCCTATTAGCACGTGGCTCAATGACCCTGCTCTGCTATCTACCAGCTACTTGACCATAACCTTGTTGTATTTGTTTTCAATTAGGAGAATTCCAACATTCCTTCCAGTTCTACATCTTCCAGATCTATCTTTCCTCCCATACTCTCCTCTCCCCCCAACACAACATTACCTATACTCTGATTCCATGCCTCATTTTCTCCTCTTGAACTCACCCTGGCTTAGGAGCAGAGGGAGTTAGCAAAGGCAGGAATTGAATCTCCCCCAAACCATACCCTTCTGCCTCCGGGGAGAACCACTATAGCATTCACTTCTGAGCTAGAGAGATTCTAGTAACATCCCTCCCCTATTCTGGGAGGTGAAAGATATCATTGTGCCTAGCGAGGGAGTAAATAGTATCATGGAACCTGGTCAGGAGTTGAAGGACATCAGACAGCCAGGATTGAAGACTAAAGGAGCCTGGTACAGATGCTGAGGTGACTGATTTGTGAACAGCTTTTATAAATTGAGGAATTTCTTCTTTTTCGTCCCTGACTTTCTGACCATCCTTGTGGTACTGAAGTTTCTCCGGAGTTTGGCTACGTGGCTTCTGTAGCTAATGAATAGGGCCCTAAACAAGCAGCCCAGAGGACTGGAACTTTGCCTCTTCTCACTCCTCTCTCCTTCCTCTCCCCTCTTTTTTTCTTTTCTCCTTCCTCTTCTCTCTCCCTATCTCATTGTCATCCTTTCCCCTCTCACCCCTTTTCTTCTTCTCTCTGTGTTACACCTATAATCTGTGACTCTGATGCATCCCTGAAATTGACTGACCATTTTGTGTCCAATACACCTTGAGCACAACGTCTCCTGTGCTCTAAATCAAAGCTTCTTAAACTGTATGTCGTGACCCCATATGGGGTTGTATAACTGAATGTGAAGGTCACAGATATTCTAGCAGTAAATATTTGGTTTGTATCCCTATTTCACTTGCCCATATATCCGGCGTCATGTAAAAATTTCTCAGGTGAAAAGGTGTGGGAAACCCTGCTCTAAATAGTATAGTGTAGTTGATGAACCAGGGAAGGGGAAGAGAAGAGAATTAAGGAGACAGTGCTAAATATTCAAGATTTAGGCCAAAGGAAACTTGCTTAGGCCTTTGGATAGTTTCAGAAGACATGGCCAGGAAGGATAGCAGTGTGACCCTCACTTGTTTTCTCTTGGGTTTCCTCACAGTCTCTGCAACAGCCTATCTCTCTTTTCTGGTCTGTCTATCCATTTTCTCCTCCCTTCCTCCTCCCATTCCCATCTCTCTGTCTCTCTCTCCTTCTTCCTCCCTCTGTCCCTCTCTCTGTCTCTCTTCCTTTTCCTCTTTTCTTCCTTTTCTTCTTCTCCCTCCTCTCTACGTGCCTGTTTTTGCAATGGCATTACTTCATTCCCCCCCCCCCCCTTTTATTGCAGGGCAATGAGGGTTAAGTGACTTGCCTAGGGTCACACAGCTAGTTAAGTGTCAAGTGTCTGAGGCTAGATTTGAACTCAGGTCCTCCTGAATTCAAAGCCAGTGCTTTATCCACTGAGCCACCTAGCTGCCCCATATCCCCTTTAAAAACTTCTCTGTTTCTGTTGATGGCATCCCCATACTTCCAGTCATCCTGGCTCAAAACTTTGAAACCATGATCAATATTTCATTTTCCTTTCTCCTCTCCCCCATGTTAAATAAGTTGCAAAATTATAATGATTGTACCTATACAACATCTCTCACACACCAAGCCCCTTCTTTCCATTTCCACAGCCTCATGGCATTTTGCTGGACTACTGCAATAGCCTCTAAACTGGTTCCTAGGTTTCTAGTGTTTCCTTTCACTAATCCATCCTTCACAAATTGATATTCCTAAAACAGACCGCCTTGCCATGCCTCACACCTACTAAAATGTTCAATTACTTCTTATTCCCTTCAGTATATCATAAAAAATTCTCCTCTTGGTCTTTAAAGCTAGAGCTCTACAATATAACTCTGATCTGTCTTACTAGTCATTTTGTGTTTCTCCCCTATATTCACTTTTCATTTCAGTCAAAATAGGCTTCTAGCTGTCCCTTATACACAGCATCCCACCTTTCATCTCTGTAACTTCACACAGGTCATTCTCCATGTCTGATATGCAATCCTTCCTCATACCTGCCTCATAGAAACCCTACCTAACTTTCTTCAAGTGTAAGAGCATGTGCCATCTCCTCCATGAGACTTTTTTGATCCTTCTACATGTTAGTAATACCCCCAAACTGCTTTGTTTTAATTTGCACATATTTTGTATTACTTTATCTATCTACAGCTTTTATTTACCTTGGTGAATGCAACTTGTTTGAGGAAAGGGAATGTTTTCATTTTGGGGTTTGAATCTACTCTCCGTAGCATAGGGTCTAGAACATAGTAGTGCTTATTAGATCGAATTAAAATGAATGGTACAGTTGCTTCCCAGACTCCAGTAATCCTTGTGGTCTGAGCTGAGAAATAAAGTAAGCAAGTAGCTTTTAAAGCCAGAATATTTCCCAGAGCAATATGTGTGCTACATCCTTTTGTGGAGGGGGCGGGGGATGTGGTAGTAGTTTGAGGGAAGGGGCAAGATGACATGGACATAGATAAGTAAATACAAGCTAATTTGATGACAGTGAGAACACTAATGCTTGGGCAGGATGGGAAGGAGGACAGAAATAATAGAATGTTCAAAGAAGTGGCATCTTTTCTTTGCCTCTAAGAAAGTAAGAATTCTGAGAAGGGAAAATGAGAATAGAGATCATTCCAGGCATGGACCATAACTATTTTTCTTTCTTTCTTTCTTTCTTTCTTTCTTTCTTTCTTTCTTTCTTTCTTTCTTTCTTTCTTTCTTTCTTTCTTTCTTTCTTTCTTTCTTTCTTTCTTTTTTTTTAGTGAGGCAATTGGGGTTAAGTGACTTGCCCAGGGTCACACAGCTAGTAAGTGTTAAGTGTCTGAGGCTGGATTTGAACCCAGGTACTCCTGACTCCAGGGCCGGTGCTTTATCCACTGTGCCACCTAGCTGCCCCTGGACCATAACTATTGCAAACACATGAAGGAAGTATTTGGAATGTCAAATTTGAGAGACAGTAGTCTACTTTGTCTGGAAGATAGTGTGAAGAGAAGTGCTATGAAATAAATCAACCTGGAGAAGCAGGTTGGAGACAAACTGCAGAGATCCTTAAATGTTGGGGAGAAGTGTTTGCACTTTATCCTTGAGGGAAAAGTGAGCCACTGAAAGTTTAAACATTATTAATATCTTTTAATTTTATATCACTTTAATTTCCAAATACTTCCTTTATAACAAAGAATAAAAAAGAAAGAGAAGATGGTTTGGTGGAACTAACATATCAATGGAATGTGGTATATAATCATTTTCTGAACCTATAGTTTTTCATGTATTCAAAGAAGAGAAAGACAAACATTTTAGCAGTTGTTCTTCTGTAATTATTAATACAGAGTATACCAGTTTTGTTGTTCTTGCCCTTTACTTTGTTACAGTAATGATTTTCCTGGTTCTTTTTGCTTCACTTTGCATCATTTCATTTAAGTCTTCCCATGCTTTTCTGTATTCTTTATATTGATTATTTCTTATGCATAGTAATATTTTATTACTTTCATGTACAACTTGTTTAGCCAATCCCCAGTTGATAGGCATATACTTTACTTCTAATTCTTTGCTGTTACAAAAAGTGCTGCTCTAAATATGTTGGGAATTTCAAACCTTCTTTCCTTTCCTCAAGTTTCCTAAACTACCCCTCACAGCTCTGGACACAACCCTAAATTTTACTAAGAAAAGAGTCTATTCATTTGTGAGTTCCCTTTTTTTCCTCTACCCTCATAGCTAAGGACCCTCCCTACGGAAAGCATTACTAAGAAATTGGAATCCATTCACTTGTGAGTTTGCTTTTCTCTCCTTTATATCTCACAACCCCTTGAGATGACCCTGACCCCAATTCTCTCCTTTATTCCACTTCCTGAAGAAGAGTTGGCCTTCTTTTTTACCTAAGGCATCTCTTCTATACTAACCATTGACTGTCTCTTCTCCTTTCTCAGAAAATTGCTCCTATAATCATTCCCTTTTTAAAATCTCCAATCACCCTATCTGCTGGCTCCTTCTTTGCTGCTTACAAACATGCCAAAGTCTCTCTTATCTGTAAAAACCCTCATTAGACTCTACCATTACCAACAACTATCTATCTCCCTTTATCAATCAAATTTCTAGAAAAAGGTTGTCTACACTGGTTACCTCCACTTTCTCTTCTCTTACTTCTCAGTCCTTTGCATCCGTGCTTCCTACTTGAACCTCTCTCTGTTTCTGTCTCTTTGTCTCTCTTTCTCTGTCTCACTGTCTTTCTAAGTTATCAACATTTCTTAGTTATAAAATATCATGACCTTTCCTAAATCCTCATCCTTCTTGATATCACTGCTGAATTTGACAATGTTTATCACCCTCTCCCCTCCTATTTATTCTCTTCTGTCTTGGTTTTTATGACAATGCTCTCTTGGTTCTCCTTTTGACTGTTCTTTCTCAGTCTTCTTTATTAGACAATCATCTATAACTGGACATATTCCAAGCTTCTGTCTTGGGGCTTTCCCTCTTCTGTTTTCTATGTTCTTTCAATAGGTGAGCTCATAATTTCTGTATGTATTACATCTTGCCCTTGTTTCTCTCCTGAGCTCCAGTCTTCCATCATCAAATGCCTAACGGATACTTTGAACTGGATGTTCTATAGGTATCCAAATTCAATATGTCTAAAACCAAACTTTCCTCTCAAATCCATATCTCTTCCCAACTTTCCTATTTTTTTTTGTTAAGAGCACCCCTGCCCTTCCAGTTACCCCATTTTGGCATTTTAGTGTCATCCTCAACAATAATTAGTTACTAAACCTTAAAATTTCTGCCTCCACAATATCTCTTGAATCTCTCCTCCTAGTTTCCATTTATACACTCCCCATTTTATCCAGGTCTTCATCATCTCTCAGTCAACTGACTGAAATATCCTCTTAATTGGCCTTCTTTACTCTAATTTCTTCCTGTTCCAATATATCCCCCATACAGACATCAGAGTGATTTTCCTAAAGCATAGGTCTGACTTAGTCACTCTCCTATTTGGTTTCCTTCTATGGCTCCCTATTACTTCTAGTATCAAAAATAAACTCTTTTTGGCACATAAGGTCCTTTATAAATTGGCTTCCAACTACTTTTGCAGCCTTATTATTTACTATTCTCCTTCATTCACACTCTGGATCAGCTAATTAGGCCTTCTATGTATGTCTCATACATAGCTCTCCATTCTCCACTTGATATCTTTGCACTAGTTGTTCCCATACCTGGAATTCACTCCCTTCTCACCTTCAGATCAAAATCCTTAATTTCCTTCAAGGCACAGCTCAAGTGCTACTTTCCACATCCAGTCTTTCTTGAATCCCACCACTGCTAATACTTTAAATAGTTTTTAAAAAATGTAACTATAGATGCAAATGTTGTCTTCCCTGGGAGCAGGGAACATTTCATTCCATCTTTGTATCCTTATCATATGAGTGTTTGGCACATAGTAGACATTTTTACATCAAAAATTATTTATATATTTTAAAAAATCCATGTATGTATTTATTATAAGCATTCATTATCTTTCCTCCCTATCCCACTCCCAAATGAACAACTGACAAATAAAATCCTCATAAAAAATGTACATAGTACCACAAAACAAATTCCTATGTTGGCCATGTTCAAAAACTCATGTCTCATTCTGCATTCTACTTGAGTAGAAGGCATGTTTCAAATGCAATGTTAATATTAAATGCATTTAATGATTTTTTTTCCCTGCAGGGCAATGGGGGTTAAGTGACTTGCCCAAGGTCATACAGCTAGTATGTGTCAAGTGTCTGAGCCTGGATTTGAACTCAGGTTCTCCTGAATCCAGGGCCAATGCTTTATCTACTGTGCCACCTAGCTGCCCCCTGGACATAGATATTTTGGTAACTTTATTAATATTATTGTAAATTGTTTTCCATAATGGTTGGACCTTAGAAAAGTTTTGAGCAGGGAAGTGACATGGCCCAGATCTGAGTTTTAGAAAAAATTAATTTGGTGCATGGATTGGAGAAGGGAGAAACTAGACTCAGGTAGGCCAATGAGAGGGGATGAGAACTTGAATCAGGATGGTGACTGTGTGAGTGCAGAGAATAATAAAGATATAAGAAGTGATAAAGTGTTAGAACTGAGAAGACTAGTGAACTGATTGGATATAAAGATGAGAGAGGAGGAAGAATAAAATTCAAACTAGATTCCTGGAAAGATGTTGGTGATCTCAACCCAAATGAGAGATACTGCAGAAAAGAGACAGTGAAGAAATTCTTTTTTATTATCTAACCATAAAATGTTCTACTGCAGCTTATGACAGTTTCCTCTTGCTCTGTCCACTGGGGAGATAGAGAGCAGCTGATACTCATCTTCTTAGAGTTCTGAAGAGGTGAATCAACACTTTTTATGGTTTCCAACCCATTGCCTCCAGGCAGGACTGCACCAAAGTCATCCCGGATGCAGAGTTCTCTCTGTTCTCAGAGAGAATAAATATATTTGGAAAATAAATATAAATGGAATGAAATTTATTCTTTCTCAGTTCATCATTTTTGTCTCTCCCAGTTCTTGCTGCCAGCAAGTACTTCTTTGTATTTGACTTTGTTCTCCCTTGCAGTTATTTGTTTCCACTCAAAAAGATGGTGGCAAACAGTTGTGTGGACAGAATGCCATCTATTAATAGATGGCGAGGTTATAATGTAGTTCCTCCTCCCCTCCCTTCCCATCTTCAAACTGTCCAGTATGCATCTAGCATGACAAGCCTGGGGAACTCCAGCTGGGGGTTGTCTACTTTTTCCTTCTATCTGTTGGGCATCCCAGGGCTAGAAGAGAGTCAACACTGGATTGCACTTCCTCTGGGGAGCCTGTATCTTCTTGCCCTTTTGGGCAATGTCACCATTCTCTTCATCATCCGGACTGACACATCACTCCATCAGCCAATGTACCTGTTCCTGGCCATGCTGGCTGCCATTGACCTCATCCTTTCCTCATCTACAGCACCCAAGGCCCTGGCTGTGCTTATGTCTCATTCCTGTGAGATATGGTACCCTACCTGCCTCACCCAGATGTTTTTCATTCATGCATTCTCTTCCATGGAGTCAGGTGTGCTGGTGGCTATGGCTCTGGACCGCTATGTGGCTATCTGCCACCCACTGCACCACACTACCATCCTTACTCCGGGGGTCATTGGGCGTATTGGATTGGTGGTGTTGGCACGGGGACTGCTTCTCCTCGTACCCTTTCCCATTTTGCTGCGCCGCCTTATCTTCTGCCAGAATGTGGTCATTAATCATGCCTATTGTGAGCATATGGCTGTGGTGAAATTGGCCTGCTCAGATGCCACTGTAAATCGTGCATATGGGCTAGTGGTAGCACTGCTGGTAGTGGGATTTGATGTGTTTGCCATTGGCATCTCTTATTCCCTCATTCTCTGTGCTGTCCTGAGGGTCCCTGGCCGTGATGCCCGGCTCAAAGCATTTGGTACATGTGGCTCGCATATCTGTGTTATCCTAGTTTTCTATGTTCCTGGTATGTTTTCTTTCCTTACTCATCGCTTTGGTCACAATGTGCCCCACCATGTTCATGTACTTCTGGCCACTCTCTACCTCTTGCTGCCACCAGCACTCAACCCCATTGTCTATGGGGTAAAGACACAGCAGATCCGACAGCGTGTGCTCAGGGTTTTCTTTGTCAAGGTGTGGGCTTGACACCTATCCTCTTTCATTTATTTGAGCAAACCTCCCATATGGTATGATTTAAAATATCACTCTGAAGGTGATGGAGTGTATTTACTAAGGAAACTTGACCTTATGGATCCTTCCTAGTGGGAAAAGAGAAGCAGTGATCTGACTTCTTAGATGAATGTTTTTCTGGCATGGTATCATAGGAGTGGACCATACTGCTCAGGGTGGCAACATACTACTCTGGGGTAGGGAAGTGGAATTGAGAGCAATAAATCTTGGTGGAAACTCTGGTAAAGTTTGCATGAAGCAGGTAGTACCCTTGTCCTAGAAGCTGAAAGTTCAGGTCTTATGGGGTCATGAAGCCCTGAGGTATGACAGTTTCCCATTGTTGGGCAATTTCAGAAGCTTAAGCCTACAAGGATGGAGGTTTGAGGCATGAGATTTGGATTATGGAGGACAATGGGATACTGAAAGGGATGTGTTCCCTTTCTTCAGCAACTGAGAGGGTCCCTCTCCAACATGCCATCATTTACTTTCCTTGAATATGATCTATTTTTGTAAGGTGTTGTTGATATTGAAAACTAGCCATATTATTTGAGATTCCCATTTAAAATCACCAATGTCCATAATATTTCACTATTCTAGTTTCCTGTTCTAATCCTCAATTCTTACTTGTTTATCCTTCTGTTCTGTTAGATTTGTTTAAATTTAAGAGGCAGATTGAAGTTACCCATAATTATTATCTTTTTGACTAAGCATTTTGGCAAGTCAGTTAGCTTTTCCTCTAAGTACTTATATGCCATGCCATTCGGTGCGTATATATTTAAAATGTATTTTGTTTCATTATTTATGATGTCTTTAAATGTAATGTGGTTTCCTTGTTTTATCTTTCATGCCAGTATCTATTTTTACTCTTGCCTTGTTTGAAATAATGGTTGTCATTCTTCTTTTGGATTATGCTGAAGCAGAATAAATTCTACTCCAAGCCCTCATTTTAACTCTTTGTGAATCTTTGTGGGATTTTTTTTGTCAAGAAAGGTTAAATGACTTTCCCAGGGTCACAGAATTAGTAAGTGTTTGAACTCAGGTCCTTCTCACTCAAAGGCTGGTGCTCTATCCACTGTGCCACCTATCTGCCACTGACTGTGTTTTAAATGGGTTTCTTATACATAGCAAATCATTAGGTTTACTTTTAATTGCATACCCCATGATAGCTATTTTGTTGATCTAGGATAATAGCGACAAAAGCAGACAATTTCACAGCAGTGAACACTGTGGCTGAAGTTCTAAGAGGAAGAGAGAAAGCAGTGTCCTGAGAAAAATCCCTCCATTATTGCTATTCATTATCTTTAGATGTATACATGTTTATTGTATAAGAACTTCAACATCTCTGAGAAGAGAACTGGTCTAAAGGACTAAATTTTTACATATGTAAACCTTACCATTTTCCTCAAGTCATGTCTAGACTATGACTCAGGTCTAGAACTCATTGTTAACTTATCACAATGTAAGCAATTATCAAAAATAATTATAAAAATTTATTCTTCATATTAATATGGCAGGATTGTGTGAGGGTACTGTTCTGAACATTGATTGATGTCAATATTAGCAGCCTAACAATGGGTTTATCATTTTTCCCAGACCACAATGGATACCAGCATGAGGGCATGGATCGTTCTTCTGCAAACATTAGCACTTTGGACTCCAGCCATAACAGAACATGCCAATAGAATGTTGTCTTTCAGTCCAGGGCCTGTTTTTTACTTCTTTTATCTCTAGTGCTTAGCACCATGCTTGGCACCGTAAACATTTAATAAATGCCTGTTGACTTGACTTCATGCTATAAACAAGTATTTAGCTAAAGCACATTTAGCACATATAACTAACTATTCCCTCAAAAGTCCTACTCAGATTCCTCCTTGGGTTTACTTTTTAACCCATTTTTTCCCATCCTCTTCCATTTTATTGAAAAGCTAATCCTATAACCATTCATGGTTATGATTGGTAAGTTGTCCCCTCCCCATAGACTTATCATAACATTTCTTTTTTATTATTAGGAAGTAGACAGAAATAAGAATGGAATAGCTATGGTTTGAATTTTTTTTTACTATCAATTTATTCCTCAAAACCTTACATTATGGTTTTCCTCTCCACAACTTTATTGAAACTGCTATCTCCAAGATCACTAATGACTTCTTGATCACCAAACCCATAGACCTTTTCTTGGTCCTCCTCCTCTTTGAATCTTTCTGTAGTATTTGATGCCATTGTCCACTCTTTTCATGTTTTATTGGCTTTTGTAATACTGCACTCATGATTCTCCTGTTATTTCATCTTGATCTCTTTTTTCTACTTCTTTATCCTCTGCCCCTCCATTTAATAAGGACACAGATTTTTTTCCTTGGTCTTTTTCTCTCCCTAAAGTACTCCTATGGTCACTCACTTTAATAGCTTCAATAATTACTTCTATCCAAATAACTTTTTTCAACATTTATTTTTTTTAATAAACATTTTTATTTATAGTTTTGGGTTCCAATTTTTATCCCTCTTTCCCTCCCTCTCTTTCCCCCTCCCTGAGGTAGCAAACAATCAGATATGGGTTATACATGTATGATTATGTAAAACATTGCCATATTTGTCATTTTGCAAAAGAAAACTTGATTAAAAGAAAAAATGAAAGAAAGTGAAAAATAGCATGCTTCAGTCTGTGTTCCATCAATATCAGTTCTTTCTTTGGAGGTAGATAGTATGTTTCATCAATAGTCCTTTGGGATTGTCTTGGATCATTGTATTGTTGAGAATAGTCAAGTCATTCACAGTTCTTCATCAAACAATATTGCTGTCTCTGTGTATAATGTTCTCTTGGTTCTGCTCATTTTACTATACTAACTTTTCAAATTTTTGTCATATATATGTATATATGTCATACATATGTATATGTATGTATGGGATGATTAGCACCTCTGGTATGAGGGCTTGCTGAGCCCTTTTCAGGGCTGCTAAACCACTTTTGGTGTTTACCTGGCACCTAACTCTCACCTGTGAAGAAGCCATAGTATGCCCAGCAGCCACAGTTCAGAAAATCGTCTTGGCAGACAGGCTAAACCAAAGTTGAGGGTAACTACCAGGTGAGTTAGGGGGATGTCTAATGCAAGCATGTGAAGACTTTCCCCAATGGAATGGATGGATGAGAACAACTAGTTCCAATATCCACGCAGGTGGCTGAAGCAGATTCTGTGAAGTGCTTAGAGCTTGGTCAGATATCTAAGACACTAATGTCATCTACTGCATCCTGGGCTATTGCTGGTTGTCTTTTTGTCCTGCCACTGGACTTGGATGACTCAGAAAAAAAGAATGAAGCTGATAACTTTGAGTAACTCTGCCTCACTTAAAACCAATTCATGTGCAAAACATCACTTGTTATGTCATTTATCCTCTGAAAATGGGTAAGCAACATGTATATATTTATATATGTCTATATACACATATACATTTATGCATGTATATATATATTTACTTACATTTCATCTACACCTAAAAGTGAATTTGTAATTTTCTTTTAGGTCCTTCCAACATTTTCTCTATTTCTATTGATGACACAGCCACCTTTACAATTACTCCTTTTTTTTTAAACCTGGGAGTTACCTTTGGCTTTTCTCTTTTCCTTATTCCCTACAACCAATTGATTGCCAAGTTGTATTGTTCCCTCCTTTGCAATGTATTTTAGTGATAATAGAAACTAGCATTTGCATAGCAATTTGAGGTTTGCAAAATGCTTTACATATATTATCTCATTTGATCCTCACAGCCACCCTGGGAGGTAGGTGCTATTATTGCCCCCATTTTACAGGGAGGAAACTGAGACAGATTGAAAGATTTGCCCAGAGTCACATAGCTAGTAAATGTCTGAAGTGGAATTTCAACTCCCATCTTCCCAACTTCAGGTCTAGTACTTTAGCCATTGTACCACCTAGCTGCTCCTTTTGTATCTGCTTCATCTTTTCAATTCACAGTCACCAACCTAGTTCAGGCCTAGTCTGTGCTCACCCAGAATATTTCAATAGCTTCCCTTCCAATCAATTTGTCACATTGCTGCCCCAGTGATCAAGCTAATACATTGGGTCTACCAAACCATTTTAAAATTCAAACATTTTAGTCCCTTCCCATTAACTTCAAAATAAAATGATATTCTTCTGATCCTGATACTTAAGGCCCTCCACAATCTGACTTTGAATTACTTTTCTGTTTTTTTTTTTTGGGGGGGGGGCAATGAAGGTTAAGTGACTTGCCCAGGGTCACACAGCTAGTAAGTGTCAAGTGTCTGAGGCCAGATTTGAACTCAGATACTCCTGACTCCAGAGCCAGTGCTCTATCCACTGTGCCACCTAGCTGCCCCTTCAAATTACTTTTCTACCCTAATCCCATATTACTTCTCTTCCTATTGTGGTAAAATATGAAAGTTTTTAACAGTCGGTTAGGATAACTGAAAGACGCCAGTTTTTCAAGGACCACCCTTTTGGGGAGGAGATGAACAGTCCGCCTGCTGCGCATGTCAGACTGCCTGCCGGGTACAGGCCGCCTGCTGCGCATGTCAGACTGCCTGCCGGGTTTTTTGACTTCCGGGGTGGAGAGAACGAGAGGAGGCCTTTTGCTTGCTTGGCGGGACTCCTGACGGCGCGGCACAGACTCTCTCTCCAAAGGTGGCCTTGTCGGTTTGGTGAGTTTTTATAAGGAATATAGACTAAGCTTAGACTTAAGACGATTTGTATTGTGTTTCTACTTTCCTATCCTTCTAATCAACATCACCTTGTGACTATTATAACTATAAATAAAAAGGTCTATCTAGAAAACCAAAAGCTGCTTCCATTTACTAGTTTGGGAGATAAATTAAGGGAAAGGTTAAGTAGGGGAGATTTATGATCTAATATCCAATTTTAAATCTCACACTATACTTTATGTTTCAACAAAATAGTACTATTTTCTCTCTGATACTATTTTCCTACCATTCCATATCTCCCTGCTTTTGCTCATGCTGTCTATATGCCTGGAATGGATTCTGCCTCATTTTTTGTCTTTTGAAGTGCTTCTCTTCCTTCCAAATTCAATTCAGGAGTTATCTTTTTCATGAAACTTTCCCTTTCTTCAGACTCTCTTTAAATACTCACAGAACTTTGTCTATACTTACTATCTTCTCCTTTTTATCTTACTTATTTGTATTCATGATGTCTTCTCTATTAGCTGATAAGCAAGGTGTGTCCTATGTCTCTCTCTCTCTCTCTCTCTCTCTCTCTCTCTCTTCGGGGTAATGAGGGTTAAGTGACTTGCCCAGGGTCACACAGCTAGTAAGTGTCAAGTGTCTAGGGCCAGATTGGAACTCAGGTCCTCCTGAATCCAGGGCTGGTGCTATCCATTGCACCACCTAGCTGCCCTGTCCCCCATCCTATGTTTGTTTGTGCCCTTAGTTTTGAGCATAAGACTTCACACACTAATGAAATCTTTGTTGAATGAATGAATGAATGAATGAAACACTGGCTAAAATTTTTTTTAAAATAAATTGAGACTTCCAAGCTGTAATCCCTGATTTTATCACTTTTGTCCAAAGATTTGCAATGTCCTCCCATCTGGCTTATACACAACAAGAATGAATTAAAGAGAAAGGATAGTTAGAAATCAGGTTGAAGAAAATGGTGATGCTTCTGAAGTTATTTGTTAGAATTCCCAAAATGCCTTTGGTGGATGGGACATAAGAACCCATTAGGGGTTAGACTAAAATTAGAAGGACTTTATAATCCTATGTCAAATAAAGGCTTAGTACAGAAACATTGATCCCATTAGAAAGAGGGATGAGTTAAAATGAAAGACTTTAATGGTTTTAGATTCTCATTAGCTAGCTGTTTTGTCTTCCAAAAAAGCTTGTTCTCTGAAGTCTAAGATTCTAGGAGCTGACAAACCCCAGAGAGAGAGAGAGAGAGAGAGAGAGAGAGAGAAAGCGTGTAAACACATACACAGACAAGAGACAGAAAGAAAGCAGATTTTTATAAATGACTATATTAAACTGAAACAACCTTTGTGCTCTAAGCTAAAAGCAAGAGAGCAACCCTTCAGAACAAAGAGAGTTGGGGAACAGCAAAGACCACGTACCCTCACACACTTGTGGAACATGGTACTAGTGCACACACACATAGCATGCTTGGCTTATGTAAACTGCCAATGTTGAAGAGAAGCTAGAGACCCTGCTTCCGGGACTCATGGAAGTACCTTGGGAAGATGGTGAAACAGGTACAGGCATTCTGTAACCAGTTCCAATCTGCTAACTGTTAGGAGAAGGCATTTTGATCGTGTAGTTAGAACTAGAGAGATCTTCAAAGAAGTCTCAGGTGGCCTTTTTCTTCCTTCATTTCCTTGGATGTACTCTGGTTGTCTGATTCTGGGGACTATGTCTAGTAAAAGACTGTGCTTTATAGCCTTAAGGCTTTCCCCTTCTGAGTAAGTATGGTTCTGGAAAATGGGCCCATGTCCTTGGTCTCTGTTTTGAGTGAAAGATATTAATTTGGAGCTTAAGAGAGTGAGCCACAGGAATCTAGGAGTCTATCATCAATGCCCCAAGTAGCAAGGAGTGATCGTAGGAAGTGACCTTCAAGACTCAGCCCAGTGATAAATAAGGCCAGGACTCATTCAGTATTGATGCCACATTAGGGCATGAATTTAGTGGAAATAAGGCTATGTAAGAACTAAGCTGTCTGATCTCATTATCCCTAGAGAGTAAGGTAGTATTTTATTTTTATTTTTATTTTTAAAATTTTTAAAAATTTAATTAAATTTTTTTTTTTTGCAGGGCAATGAGGGTTAAGTGACTTGCCCCAGGGTCACATGGCTAGTAACTGTCAAGTGTCTGAGGCTGGATTTAAACTCAGGTTCTCCTGAATTCAGGGTAGGTGCTTTATCCACTGCACCACCTAGTAGCCCCTAGAAAGTAAGGTAGTATAGAGCAGAGGCGTCAAACATGTGGCTGCAGGACCAATGTGGCTATACCAGATTAAAATGTAATTGGAAAATATTTAGCTAAATAAAATAGAATACAACATAGATAGTGTTGATTTGTGCTTTTCTAAGTCAATATGCAGCCTTAGGGGTCCATTTCTATTTGAGTTTTGACACCACTGGTATAAGAGAAAATGGTCCTTCCAGTTGTTAGAAACAAACATTTGTTCTTGCTACATATTTAAATCAATATTCCTTTGTAAAATCTAATTCAATCGATCAATCAATAAATGTTTATTAAGGGCTTAGTATGTGCTAGGCACTGTGCTAAGTGCTGGGGATACAAAAAGAGGAAAAAGTTCCTGCTTTCAAAGAGGTTGCAGTCTAATGGGGGAGAATCAACATGTATATACAGACATGTATATACAAAGCAAACTATATACAGGATAAATGTGCAATAATTAACTGAGGGAAAGCATTGGAATTGTATGGGATTAGGGAAGTCTTCCTATAGAAGGTGGGTTTTATAGTTGGGATTTAAGAAAAGCCAGGGGTGTCAGTAGTTAAAGCAGAGGAGAGAGAGTGTTCTAGGAATGAAGGACAGTCAGAGAAGATGCCTGGAGCCAAGAGATGAAGTGTATTGCTTTTAGACCAGCCAGCAGGCCACAGAGTCCTTGGGTTGAAGAGTACGTGGCAGGGAATAAGATGTAAGAAGATTGGAATGGCCAAAGGTGGCTTGGTTATAAAGGGCTTTGTTTTTTGTTTTTTGTTTTTGTTTTTTGCGGGGCACTGGGGGTTAAGTGACTTGCCCAGGGTCACACAGCTAGTAAGTGTCAAGTGTCCGAGGCCGGATTTGAACTCAGGTACTCCTGAATCCAGGGCCGGTGCTTTATCCACTATGCCACCTAGCTGCCCTTATAAAGGGCTTTGAATGCCAAACAGAACATTTTCTATTTTGTAAAAATATTTTAACTAGCTTGCCTAATTTGGGGGACTAATCTGACTGGAGGACTAATCTGGGGACATTTGACTGGCTTGGCTGGCTATCTGACTGCTATTAACTTAGTATGGGCTGTTTAAAAATTTCTCTACACTTGCTCCTCCCAAATTGATAAACAAAAGATTAAGAAGTCTCTTCCATTTTAACAGCAGAGGGTTTATTTATGAGATACAATTTAAAATTAAGAATACAGGGAAATAAAATGTACAACCTGACTGCTTTCTGGCATGTCTCTTTCAGCCTGCCACGCCCTCATGCATACCAATGGACCTTCTTCTAGCGTTCCTGTCACTGAAAAGCCCCCCTGCTCTATACTCTTTCTCCAGAGTCCTTCTCTTATCCAAATGTTCTGGTCTCACCTCTTGCTCTTAGCTTTTTCTCCCTCCCCTGTATATATCTTCCTTGTAACACGTCAAATCTCGAGCTTCCTGCGCCCCCACACACACCAAGCTAATCTGCCAGCCGCCCTACTGCTGCAGCTGGGGGATGGGGGGAGGAGGCTCGACCACACCCAGGGGCCTGTGCCTCCTGCTGTGAGCCTGGGACCTTGACACAGGCTACACCATAGCCCAGTCTGGATGAGCCCAGGGACCTCTGGGATAGATTCTCCCAGGAGAAGAGGAGGGAGCTGGAGCTTTTCCCCCCAGCCATCTGACCTGGTGTCCTGTAAAAACTCACAGCGCTTTTTTTGGCTCAGCTGAAGTAGAGGGGGAGGGGCACCAGCCCCTTCCACACAGAAAAAACCCAGAGGGCCCAAGGCTTTCTAATCTCAGCCCAAAGGTAGGGTCCCCAAATCAAAATAAATTTCCACAATTTGTTCCTGAAGATAATTAGAAGCCACTGGAGCTTATTAAGTAGTTGGGGGACATGATCATACTGGTGTTTTAGGAGAATTGATTTATTGGCTGAAAGGAAAATGGATTAAAATGGGGAGAGACTAGGCAGGCAGACCCACCTTGAGGCTATTGTAATAATCCAGGCATGAGGTGATGAGGGCTTGCACCCAAGTGGTGGCAGTATTAGAAGACAGAAGGAGGAATATTTAAGAGATCATTTAAAAGTGAAATTGGTAGGCCTTAGCAACAGCTTGGATATGGAGGGAGTGAGAGATAGTGAGGAATGCAGGATGCCGCCTAGGTTGTGACCCTGAGGGACTAGGAGAATGGTGTTGCCCTCTACAGTAATGGGTAAAGTGGCAGGGGGGAAGTGTTTGGGAAAAATAATAAGTTCTGTTTTGGATATGTTGAGTTTAAGATATCTACTGGATATACAGTTCAAGATGTCTACTGAACATCCAGTTTGAGATGTCTGAAAGGTAGTTGGAGATGTGAGATTGGAGGTCAGCAGAGAGATTAGGGTAGGAAAGGTAGACTTGAGAATCATCAGTATGGATATGGTCATTAAATCCATGGCAATTGATGAGATCACAAAGTGAAGAAGTATGGAAGGAGAAGAGCAGAGGACACAGGAAAGAACCCTAAAGGACACTTACAGTTAGAGAACATGATCTAGAGGAACATTAGGAGACCTCCCTAAGCCCCTCAGGGTGCTCTAGAGTCTCCGGGCTTGAGTAGCAGATGTTATAGGCCCAATTTTAGAAAAGTAACACCAGAGCATACTATGCATGCCTGTGTAAGACAGCTTCAGAAGCAAAAATCTTCTCTGGACCCAGAAGATGCTGGCCAGGCATAGAAAGTTGGGAGAGAAAGGTAAATCAATAAACCTCTCTTCAGATATGCAAGACAGCACCAGGCACAGATCATGAGACACTAATTCTATTAGGTATTCAGGAAGTCATCAATTGCAGGCAAATGAGGGAATCTCCAGGGACAAAAAGGTTACCCTGTGGAGATCACAGTACCCTATCCCCGTCCCTGTCCCTATCCCTATCCCTCTATCTCTATCAACTATATATCAATTATATTTATGTCTACTATATCTAAATCTATAACTGTTTCTATCTCTGTCTATATACCTATACCTATACCCCCCACATATATATGTATATATACATGCAAGCACACATATAGTATATATTTAGTGAAACAATGACACCTAGTGTTAAAGAATGATCACATTAAGGATATCTGTATGTATGTATGTATGTATGTATGTAATTTTAGGATTAAGGAGATTTGGCTATGTTTGTAGAAAGAAAGAAGCCATTAGAGAGGGAGAGATTATCTGAGTATATATGAAAGAGAAGGACTGACCTCTGGAACTAGATTCTAGATATATTGGGAAAAAATGGAACCAAAACTTCAGAAGGGGTATTAGCCTTTGTGAGATGTAGGTTTGCTTCTTTTGTGACAAGATATGCAGAGGAGAAAGTAGGTAATGATGCAGAAATGTTTTAAGCAATGGAGGAAGGAGTTGAGGGAGCTCCTGGATAGATTAAGTTCTGTCAGTAAAAAAAGAAAAAATGGTTAGATTGCCTTATTTACACCAGCTCCTTCAGGGGCATGTGTATGTGTGTGTGTGTGTGTGTGTGTGTGTGTGTGGGATGTTGATAAAGGAGGAAGAGGTAACAGTAAGTTCTCAGGGAGAGAAGAAACAAAAATTTGGAATACTTGCTGTGAGGAATGACACAGAGCCTATAAAGGGCAATAGAAGGGTTGTTTTATAGGAGGAAGGTCTAATAAAGAAAATTAGTATACATATACTGAATAAAAATTCTGTTTGATTTTATAAATTGTTTTTCACAAAGTCTTAGCTATCCTAGATTAGGGTCATAGAAATTTAATAGTGGGAATCCCTTGGGCTAACTCTCATTTACATATAGTTACAACAATGAATAGCCAATAGGTAGTGAAATGGTCTTGGGCCATGTTGTTTCTCTACTATTTTAGGAGTTTTTAATAATTACCTTCAAAGTTAAAATCAAAGTTAAAAAAATCACCATCAGATCTTTACACACAGATTGCTTGTTGCCTCCCAGTAATTAATTAAACACTAATGTTTTAGACTGTGGGGACCAATTTTTAATTGGGGAGTGTTAGCTAAGAGGCTTGTCTCAATATTGGGGCAAGGAAGGAGACCGGCAGCCTCCCTCAAAATAGAACAGGATTTATTTTAACAAGAACGAACTTAAAAAAAAAAACACAACACAAACAGGATCAGTAGGATCAAGGGAAAGGAAATAAAATGGGGAAAGGGAAATTATACAACTTGAAAAATACCACCGACCAGGAATCAGCTGAGAATACACAGCCCCACTCCTGTCACCTTCCAGCTTTCAGCTAGAATGGCGACTTCTCCACGTTCCCCTAAACCCCACACAGCCCCCAACCAATTGTCTGGCCGCTTTGACAGTCACATGACCGCCCTCACTAGGCTTCCAATCATCATAATTTTGCCAGGCCCACGTAGGCATCGGTGAGTGGTGATGACGTGAGGTGCCAGCGCCATGGCAACGGCTACAATCAGTGGATGGAGCACCATGTGGTTTGCGGAGCCCCAGGCCAGTGCGTGCCCCAGGCCAGTGCCCAGCGAGGCATAAAAACCTCAAATAACAATTAATTCTTTACAAGACTGAGATTTGAGTCTGATATTTTTTAGTTTTGTAATACTTCCAGATATTAAAAAAAAATACCTGGCTTTATCTCAAAGACTCAGGTTCTCATAGCGGGATATGCCCAATCTGCATCAGTTTATCTACAAGGGGCTACTAATCCTATGTGAGGGCCGGGGAACCTCACCCCCTCTTCCCTGCCCATGCATTCCTTTTCTTCCTAGACACTGTATCCTCTTACCTATAAGTCTGTTGTCTTTTTCATATATAAACGTTTCCCCTGGATTCCATTTCTCCATTTGCTCTCTCTCCCACGCAGAAATAACATTCATAATGAAACAGTCCTTGGTACTGAGAGAATGGAAGACCCAACTTACTGGCAAAACCTGAATTTAAACTTTTTGTTTAAAAGGTGAGAGGAGGAGAGAAAAAAATCACACAAAAACTCAGATTGTGTTAAATTAAAATTTTAATCTTAGAATTCATACAATTACACAACTTAACAGTTGGAAGGGAGCTCAATGATCATTTCGTCCATTCCATACTTGAAAAGAATTCTCCCTAAAACATACCTAACAAGTGAATATCCAGCCTTCACCTGGAAACCTCCAAGGAGGTGGAACCCACTACCTCTTTTTTTTTTTTTTTAAGTGAGCCAATTGGGGTTAAGTGACTTGCCCAGGGTCACACAGCTAGTAAGTGTTAAGTGTCTGAGGCCGGATTTGAACTCAGGTACTCCTGAATCCAGGGCCAGTGCTCTATCCACTGTGCCACCTAGCTGCCCCAGAACCCACTACCTCTTAAGGCCATCCTTTCCATTTTTGGAAAGCTCTAATTATTGGGAAGTATTTCTTGATATCGAGCCCAAGTTTGCCTCTTTCCATCTTGTACCCATTGCTCCTAGTTCTGCCATCTTGGGCTAAATGGAACAAGTCTTTTCTTTCTTCCTTCTGACAGACCTTCAAATACTTGAAGGTAGACTTTACCTAAAATTATCTCTTTTTCAGTCTTTTTCCAAGTTGCATCATCCTGCCCTCGAGGTGTTTACAATCCAGTGTAGGAACAAGTTATTCTTCAATTATTTTCATTTATGTCTGACTCTTTGTAACCCCACTTGGGTTTTCTTGGCAAAGATACTAGAATGGTTTGCCATTTCCTTTTCCATCTTATTTTATGGATGAGAAAATGGAGGAAAATAGAGTTGTGCAGGTTCACACAGCTAGTAAGTGTCTGAGATCTTATTTGAACTCAGGAAGATGAGTGTTCTTGACTCCAAGCCTGGTACTTTATCCATTGTGCCACCTAGCTGTCCTGTAGATATAACACACACATCAACATAACCCAATTTGATCCTCAAAACAGCTCTGTAAGAGTGGTGCTATTATTACCACCCTTTTACAGACAAGGAATCTGAGTCTCAGAACAGAGAGATGATTTGTCTAGAATCCAACAGCTCATAAGACATAGGTAAGACATGAACTCTAGTCCTCCTGACTCCAAGGCCAACTTGGGTCAGGTTGCCTCTCCTACTTACTGAATTTTTGATAAATTTAACTGGATTATGAATCACATGAAATAACCATTCCTTCACTGGTAATGGTATAATGTTTCTACTAAGATCTGGGTAGATATTTAAATCTGTAAAAAGAAGGCCTTTGGCTGCTCTGAGATTTAGGGGTCAACTTGCAAATGATAGCATTTTGGAAACAGTGAGAAGTATATGCAGTTGCCAGTCAATCTGGGCATGATATAAAGGTTAAATGGACCCAAATGGTATTAGTCTTGAGCAATCTGCAAATGGGCCAAAAGCTAATGCCTACACAGAGAATGTCAAAGCCAGAATTTGATGGCAGATGGTAGATGGGAGCTTTAAATCTTCCCTTTATTCAAAATAATTCCCCTGGAAGAAAGTAAGAGAATCTTGGTTTTCAAGTGCTACCCCACGAAGAAAATTTTGAATTTTACTATGTTACCACAAATAGATCAGCTTCCATGATGAAATAGGTGACCTTAGTCCACAGAAAAGGAGGTAAAATTACTATGAAGTGAATCTTTATGCTCTCAAAGTGATATTGTGAGTAAGGCTTCAAGGATTACTAAGCCTGATTTTCAGTCCCTGACCACACCACCTACTGTAGGATCATATTTGGGCTCTGTTGGTGTTATACATAGAAATGAATGTCCATCCTATTTCACTGGAAACTCCTGAAATTTTAAGTCAAGTTGGAAGTAGAAATATATAAAGCTATTAGGGAAATATGACTACCACAACACTTTTCTGGAAGGAAGGACCAATCTTTCCTTTCCTAATGGAAGGAGAAGATTTGAACTCAAGGCATATCCCTGTACTACCAGTGTTTTGATGTAACCTTTCTTGATGTTCTTCTATGGTGTGTTCTTTCTTTGCTGAAAAATAATAATTTTCTTTAAAAAAAAAATCCTGTTCTTTGAATGATTTGGAAGAGGGTGAGTGATTCCTGGCCTATAAATGCCAACTTGTGAAGAAAATTTCTCACTTTTAAACAACAATGAAATTATTTCAAATTTGGTTGGTATCATTAATAAACCAACCTCTATGAGAAAATAGGTGAAGTAAGTCTATTTGTAAAATGCGCAAACCCTGTCATGACTCAAATTTTTAAGAGCTCAAAATACTACTGTAAGAGTACAAGGAATACAAATCATGATTTTCAATCCTTGCTCACACTGCTTTAAAATCTATCTTTTAGGGGCAGCTAGGTGGTGCAGTGGATAGAGCACCGGCCCTGGAGTCAGGAGGACCTGAGTTCAAATCCGGCCTCAGACACTTAACACTTACTAGCTGTGTGACCCTGGGCAAGTCACTTAACCCCAATTGCCTCACTAAAAAAAAAGAAAAAAAAATCTAATCTTTTATCTAATCATATTTAGACAAATTAGACATAGATTAGGGACATCCCTTTCTCATTTGAATGTGGAAATTTCAACTGAAGGTTTCTTCCTATAGAGACTACAATAGACAATTGTATTAAATAAAATTTAAAAAAGTTTTTGTACAAATGAAATCAATGCAATTAAAATAAGATGGAAAAATTAATTGAAAAAAACACCACAATCTTTATAACAAGTTTCCCCAATAAGGGTTTTATTTATAAGATATACAATAAATAGATTTACATTTATAAGACCAAGATCCATTCCCCAATTGAAAAATGGTTAAAGTAGATGAGTAGACAGTTTTCAAAGAAATAAATACAACTTAACTAAAATAAAAGAGACTTACAAATTTAAACAACTCTAATATTTCATCTCATGTCTACTGGCAAAAACGATGAAAAGGAAAATGACAATTGGTAGAAGGACTGAGGGACAAGAGGCATATGAATGCACTGTTGGTGAAGATAGGAATTGGTCTGGCCATTCTATAAAGCAATTTGGAGCCAGGTCCCTGATACTCTAAAAAACTAACTGTAATTTAGGTATCCAGTCAATTTTCAACATTTGTGTGTTTAACTTTCATGACTTCAATAATTCAGGAGATTTTATTAATAATATCATTTATACTTTTTCATTGGCAACTGCACACATTCATGGTTATGTGCAGTTTGTTGTTGTCATTTCAGTTTTGTTCAACTCTTTGTGATCCCATTTTGGGGTTTTCTTGGCAAGGATAATGGAGTGGTTTTCTGTTTCCTTCTTCAACTCATTTTATGCATGAGAAAACTGAGGCAAATAGATTTATGTGACTTGTCCAAGGTCACACAGCTAGTGTCTGAGGCCAGATTTGAATTCATGAAGATGAATCTTCCTGATTTCAAGCTTAGTGCTCCATCCATTTCACTTATAGAAGAAAAAAAATGAGGGCAATGATGCCAGCAAACTTGTGGAGCAGCTGGTATCCTATTAGAATATATTATTTCAAGTTAGTGCATCCTTCATGATTTCAAATGCAATCTACCAACCATGACAGACAGAGTGTTGGAAGTGATGTCAAGGCCTCACCAGTCTGGGCATCTTCTGACATCAACTAAAGTCCCAGCAACCTCTCCCTAGGTTTTGAGAGGGCAGTCAAGGTAGAGAGGTTTATAGAAATATACAGTTTTATGCCTTCACACTGCCATCTGACACAATGGAAAGTTAAGATTCAGGTTAAACTAGAAGCTCATTATATGAAAAAGCCAATAAAATAGATAAACAATTGATTAATTTGATCAAAAAAAGAAAAGAAGAAAACCAACCATCAAAAATGAAAGAGGTGAAATCACCATCAATGAAGAGGAAATTAATACAATTATTAGGAATTATTTTGCCCAATTGTATGCCAATAAATTTGACAATCTAAATTAAATGGATGAATATCTACAAAAATATAAATTACCCAGACTAGCAGAAGAAGAAATAAAATATTTAAATAACCCAATTCTGGAAAAAGAAATTGATCAAGTCATCAATGAACTTCCTAAGAAAAAAATCTCCTGGACCAGATAGATTCACAAGTGAATTCTACCAAACATCTAAAGAACATTTAATCCCAATACTATATAAATTATTTGAAAAAATAAGTGAAGGAGTCCTACCAAACTCCTTTTATGAGACAAATATGGTGTTGATACCCAAACCAGGAAAAACCAAAACAGAGAAAGAAAATTACAGACCAATTTCGCTAATGAATATTGATGCAAAAATTTTAAATAAAATACTAGCAAATAGATAACAGAAATATATCACAAAGATCATACACCTTGAACAGGTGGAATTTATACCAGGAATGCAGGGCTGGTTCAATATTAGGAAAACTATCAGCATAATTGATCATATTAATAACAAAAACAACAGAAATTATATGATTATCTCAATAGATGCAGAAAAGGCCTTTGACAAAATCAGCACCCATTCCTATTAAAAACACTAAAGAACATAGGAATAAAAGGAGCTTACCTTAAAATGATAAGTACTATTTATCTAAGACCATTAGCAAGCATTATCATTAATGGGAATAACCTAAAAGTCAAGGATGCTCATTATCATCTCTATTATTTAATATCGTATTAGAAATTTTAGCTATAGCAACAAGAGAAGAAAAAGAAATTAGAGGAATTAGAATAGGTAATGAGGAAAGAAAACTATCACGCTTTGCAGATGATATGATGTTATACTGAGAAAATCCTAGAGATGGGAATCAATGGAAAAATACAAAAGAAGGTGGTACCAGATCTCAAACTATACTATAAAGCAGTAATTATCAAAACAATCTGGTACTAAGAAGAGGTAGATCAGTGGAATAGAATAGATAGAAACAACACTATAGTAAATGACTATAGTAATCTAGTGTATGATAAACCGAAAGATCCAAGCTTTTGGAACAAAAACTCATTATTTAACAAAAATTTCTGGGAAAACTGGAAAACAGTATGGCAGAAATTAGGTATAGACCAACATCTCACACCATATACTAAAAAAAGGTCAAAATGGTACATGATTTACAAATAAAGGATGATACCATAAGCAAATTAAGAGAGTATGTAATAATTTATACTAGGATAAGAATTTAGGACTAAAGAAGATATAGGTAATAAAATTAAATGTAAAATAGCTCATATTGATTATATAAAATTTAAAAGCTTTTGCAAAACCAAAAGTAATGTGATCAAGATTACAAGGCAAGTAGAAAACTGGGAAAGAACTTTTGAAACAAGTATCTCTGATAAAGGCCTCATTTCTCAAATATATAAAGAACAGCATCAAAAAATTTAAAATACAAGTCATTCCCCAGTTGATAAATGGTCAAAGGATTTGAACAGGCAGTTTCCAGACAAAGAAATCAAAGTTATCAATAATCATATGAAAAAATGCTCTAGATTGTTATTGATCAGAGAAATGCAAATTGAAACAACTCTGAGATATCACCTTACACCTATTAGAATGACAAATTTAACAAAAATGGAAAATATTGTTTGTTGGAGGGATTGTGGGAAAACTGGATGCTATACTAGTTTTGTGACCCTGGGCAAGTCATTTAACTCTTTGCCTCATTTTCCTCATCTGCAAAATGAGCTGGAGAAGGAAATGGTAAATCATTTTAGTATCTAGACAAGAAAACCTCAATGGTGTTACAGAGAGTTGGATATTACTGAAACAACTAAGCAAAAACAAAATCCAAAGTGAATACCTTGAGGACCCCAGGAAAGTGACTTCCAGTAATTGTGTTGTCACATGTGCTCTAAACCTGAGCCCACTTTTCTTTGGATGCTGTGGCAAAGTGTGTCGGAGTCTTTTGGGGGGATGTTTTGGACCAACATAATATACTTAATATACTTTTGTAACAACTAATGCTACCTTTGTAAATATTTTCTAAAAGCTAATTGTCTTGATGACTGATAGCAAGTGATTAATAATTAGAGTGTAGAACTTTGGATTTTGTTGTATACTTTTATTTTAATATAATCAATTTTGCCTCACTTTTCATGAATGATTTCTCTTTTTTTGCTGCTTAGAAAAAAATTCTCATCTACAATTTTGACAAGTTCAACCATTTTTCTTTCTATTTTAAAGTTAATTTGTTAGTTCTTTGTTTATTTTTCTTTTTTATGGTTAACCATTCTTTGTTAACTTCTTTTATTCAGTTACTTTTTATTCATTTTTATTATCTATTCATTCATTTGTTTGTTTGGCTTTTTTGCAGGGCAGTGAGGGTTAAGTGACTTGCCTAGGGTCACACAGCTAGTAAGTGTCGAGTGTCTGAGGTCAAATTTGAACTCAGGTCCTCCTGGCTCCAGGGCCAGTGCTTTATCCACTGCACCACCTAGCTGCCCCTGATGTTAACTTCTTTTGATAATGATTTTTAAACCTTGAACTGCAAGATTGCCTTCATCAGCTTTATTTAAAAAAACCCCAAACATAACTTTTTAAAATTTTTGTCTATTTAATTTCCTATTTAAATTTCTTTATCATCTGATATACCCTTGAATTTTTGACTCATTTTGTGTTAGATATATGGGTTAATTTATAATTGACTATATTAGTCCAATCCACCCATAAGCATGTCCCTTCAATACTTTAGCTATTCCTTTATTTTAGTTTATTATCTTAGAGTTTTCCTTATGGAGATTATGTATATTTCTATGTAATGGAAATATTTTATGGTTTTTGTTATTATGACAATGCTCTGGATCTACTCTCCCAAGTTCAATTCACACTGACCAGTCAGGTCCCCAGAAATTGCTTGCTACATCCCCTCAGGACTCTAGAGTATCCCTTAGTGGTTGGGGGATTGTTTTCCTAAAGCTATAGTTTACGAGTGCCCCCCCACCCCCGCCAGTGCTTCCTGCCATGATTGTCAGTTGATGTAAATTAGTAAACAGGTTCTAGGCAGGGGAAGGGATCAAGGGAACTTCTTTTATTTCTTCTCTGAAGGAGAATGACCTTCAGCCTGTGAATGATAATTTAAAATTGATTAATAAGAAATTAAAACTCCAGAAAAGTGAGAGCTCCTAGCTACCCTCCATTATATCTCTTTAATTTAAATGTCAGGGAACATAAAGGACTGGGGGATGTGGTCATTTAGACCTTGTGAGTGATCTTTACAAGATTGTTGAGAGTGGAAAAAGACCCACAGGACAGAATCCTGCTGAAATCCATTCCTGGCAAAAATTCTAGAATGTGTTAATTTTTGTTTAAAGACCATCTTTTGTTTTAGAATCACATTTATTTACTAATATATCTCTTTCCATTGCATAACCCATAGAGTCATCCCTTATAACAAAGAATAAAAGAGAATATAAAGGAAAGAGAAAAAAATAACAAAACCAACAAACACATTGACTTAGTCCAACAGATATGCAGCATTCCAACTCCATAGAATGGTTTCTCTGAAAGAAGGGAGAGATTTGAATAATGATAGCTCTTCTTCTGGGCCAAGTTATTTTAATTCCACTGTGTTGTTTAGAAAGTTTCATTGTTGTTCTTTCCATATGTGTGTGTGTGTGTGTGTGTGTGTGTGTGTGTGTGTGTGTCTATTGTTCAGATTGATTCAGGGGTGTGCTGGTAAAACCAGTAGAAGCTGGTTCAATCAGAGGGGACAACTTGTGGCTCTGTGGTCTGTGGGGGCCCCGTAGGGCTGGTGAGACACCAATTGCTTTACTCTGGGAGGAAGCCAAGGCTACAGCTTGAGGGGTGCCTGGCCCCTTTGAGTGGGTGTTGGGAAGAATCAGTCTGACCAAAAACATCCCCTCCCCCAACCTTCTCTTCACCTTCCAGAACAATCAATCTTTGGCCAGACTCTTCTGCCCATCCTGAGAGTGCCAAGTCAGATGAAAAGAACATATTACATACCTGAAATTCATCAATATGGAACTTGATGTTATTTGTGAAGAGGACCATGACATTGGGAGGTCATGACTTACATGGAATTGGATTCAAGTGAGGGATGACTATTCAAAGTCAACAGCCTCAGTTGATGCTCCAGAGCCATCTGGGGTCAGTGGCAAGATATATATCACGAAGACTGGAGACGGTCCTGGGTGTTTAAGGCAATCTGTTCCCTTTTGTGTTTCTTATCTGGTTGTTCCTCTCTCAGACCTTAGCTACTTCTTTTTACTTTGTTTTATCTCCCTCCATCATGCATATGTTCATCTGAGAAGATTTAAGTTTCTTCCAGCTTTGTACAATAACTGCCTTTAGAAACCATGAAGTAATTATAAAGAGAATTGCCCGACATTTAGAATTTTTTTTTGTAAAAAAGGGTATATGTAGTGTGGCCATTGTTTTCACTCTGTCTTGGCTATGAGACTAAAACCATTCCTCCATGCTCTAATATATGCTATAGATACCCTGGAGGGGAGTGGGGGAGAGAAAAATGGATCTCAGTTATCAGATCAAGAGAAGCAACATATTGTAGCAGCATTCATCTTATGCCTTCCATTGTTACAGATCTGAGATTTTGTGAGATGCTTTATGCTAATAATTAATGTGGTTGGAGAATGGGTACTGAACTTATAGCATCAGAAGAATAGAAAATATAATGTATTTTATGCACACAAATAAAAAATGATCTATTGTTCCATAGACAATGGAAATTAGAAGTAGAAAAGATCCCTCGTTTTCCAAAATATCTTGAACTTTTTGTAATTTTCATGTAAATTTTGTTAAGAAGCTTGGAGCTATTGTTAAATCTATCTTCCAAAACATGGTTTAATATATTACAGTATAAGTGATGCAAATGGGGCAGCTAGGTGACGCAGTGGATAGAGCACTGGCCCTGGAGTCAGGAGTACCTGAGTTCAAATCTGGCCTCAGACACTTGATACTTACTAGCTGTGTGACCCTGGACAAGTCACTTAACCCCAATTGCCTCACTAAAAAAAAAAAGTGATGCAAATCGTCAATGGATGAATGGTCAACTAGTAGCTCTTCTAGTAACTGGTTTTCTTCAATAAAGTGGCATTTACTCCACCCCAACCCCCCATTCCCCAGTCAGCTTAACAACTAGTTCTCTCAGGAAAAATTTATATATGATATACTTTTCCCATACAAACATTTTATTATTTTCCAGTTACATTTAGAGATAATTTTCAACATTTGTTTTTATAAGATTTCTAGTTTCAAATTTTTTCTCCATCCCTCCCCAAGACAGCAAGTAATCTGATATAGGTTATATATGTACAATCACCTTAAACATATTTCTGCATTAGTCATGTAATGAGAGAATAATCAGAGCAAAAAGGAATAACCTCAAAAAAGAAAAACAACAACAAAAACAATAGAAATAGTATGGTTCAATCTGCATCCAGATATATACAACATACTTTAAAGTTTAATCTGCATTATTAAGATTTTCTTACTCACTTTCTTAAGTCTATAAAGTGAACAAAACAACAAATCAAACCTTGACTTGTGGTATTTTCCAATTTCCAAGTTATTAATGCTCATGTTGACAATTTAATGATCTGCTTTTACATGATATCATATATATATGTATGTGTGTATGTATGTATATGTGGATATATACATAAACTTATATATTAATTATATATAGATATATGTATAGACACATAGGCACATATATATATATATGTATTATAGATAATATAATATTTATTCCTTCTGCTTACTTCACATTGCATCAGTTCATGTTTTCCCATGATTATCTATATTTATCATATTTTATACTTTCTTATAGCACAGTAATATTCTATTACATTCATGTACCATGATTTCTTTAGCTTTTTCCCAATCAATGGGTATTTACTACATTTTTTAGTTCTTTGCTCCTACAAAACTGTGCTATAAATATTCTAGCATATTTGAAACTTTTATTTTGACATTGACATCCTTGAGACATATGCCTAACAGTAAATTTTCTAGCCAAAGGTCCAAGATTATTTTAGTATAATTGAAGATTCTTTTCCAGAATGGTTGGATCATTCTGCTCCACCAATTATGTATTAATGTGCCTCTCTTTCTGCATCCCCTCCAACATTAACTATGTTTATTTTTGTCCTCTTTGCCATTTTTATAATACATTCATAGCATAGACTTGACCCAGTTATAGTCTGGGTGAACCAGATACCACCCTATGAACCAGGGAGATTACCCAGAGTTCTCTAGATTCCTGTGAGCTTGCTCTTGACTAGATTTTTGGGAAAACCTAGAGGAGAAACTATGAGAGACTGACAGAGGGTTGGATGAAATATCCCTAGGATTCTTTTCCAGGTTAAGTGTAAATAAGAACATTGATCAGAAGCAGGGATGGTGGACACAATTAGATTAGGAGTTTAGGATAAGATTTAGCTTGAATAATTAATCAAACCTGAATTTTGAAAACAGAAAGTATGACCTGGAGTCCTTGGAACCAGTGAAGATCATCAACCCTATTAAAAACATCTCCCCCATTTTCTCCCCATCTCTTATGTACCCTACCTTCATTTCTCCGGGAATAATTCCTCTCCCTCTGCATTTACCAGATAATTCTTTCACTCATGCTTTCCTCTTGTTCCTCTTCAGTTGCTAAGCAAAGCTGCACTGGGGACTTTGAGTTTCTCTAATTTTTACTTTCAAATGTGTGCTATTTAAATTTTGTATATAAAACTCAATGCCCATCAGTGCTTGTAATGTGCAAAGCAATAGTAAGAAAGAAAAAGGGAAGGGAGCGTTTCAATTCTCTTTTCCCCTCCACCAAATGTAGAGCAATTTAATAATTTCTTAAATTTTATTAATGATAATTTCTTCTTTTATCAAAAGTTTAAGGATATAATAAGAAGATCTGCTACTCTGGACCAATAAGGAATATCTGATTGATGTGGTAGAAACAATGTAAACCTCATAGGAACATAACCCCTGAGTTTCAGAATCCATCAAAATGGAAAGGATAGCCTGAAACAGTCTGAAATGCCAACTGTATTTAGGAAAAGAAGATATCAATGATTCATAAAATGGATGAGTGTGACCCTTGACCCATAATCTTACAAGAGAAGTCAACCACAGAAATTTCTTATAGGATCATGGGAACACAGGGCTATACAGAATTATAGGATCATTGATTTTGAGGTTGAAGCAAAAACAAAAACAAAAAATATCAGCCAAAGAGAAAAGATATTTCATTAGTTATGATGGCAATTTCAAGATGACAACTTCTTTATCACAAAACAAAAGATGGGCAGCTAGTTGGTGCAGTGTATAAAGCACCAGCCCTGGATTCAGGAGGACCTGAGTTCAAATCTGGCCTCAGACACTTGACACTTACTAGCTGTGGGACCCTGGGCAAGTCACCTAACTAACCCTCATTGCCCTGCAACAAAACAAAACAAAACAAAAAACAAAAGAGACACATTTTCAAATCCTCCTTAATAGTTCTGATGAGATTTCCAAAATTGTAATTATGAAGATATAAAGAAAAAAAACGCACCTAAGTAAAGGGAGGAGTTGGCTAAAGAAGGTAATGTAGATGCATATGGAACTCACCGACCAAATTAAGACTTTAAAAAGACATATGGAAGATGGTGGCTAAGCTGGAAGCAGGATAAACAAATGCGTGACATCTTTCATCATAATGTAAGAAGTACTAAAGCTCAGAATAAGCTGTCTGGCAAGGAAATAGGAGAATGAAAAATAAATTTTAAAAACTGTATTGGGGTAAATAGGAGGCTAAAGGAATAGAACAGCTCAAAACAAATGGGACTGTGTTAACAAGTAATGTAGAGAACATAGAGCTACTCTGAGTGTACTTTGCTTCTGTTTTCTCTAACAAGGAAAAATAATCTTTGGGAATTGATCAGGGGAACGTTCTAGATAAAGAGTTCTCAACCTGGGATTCATGAACTATCAGTGGATTCATGAATAGATTTTAGGGAATCCTTGAACTTAGAAAAAATTGCATCTTCATATTCACTAACTCCTAAATTAAATTGAACATTTCCTTCAATTACTTGAAAGCATTATTTAGAGAAGAGGGTCATCAGTTTCCCAGTCTACTAAAGGGGTCTAAAAATATTGGGAACCCTTGGTATATACATACATACATAGTTTCTTTAGATTTCAGCAAAGCACTTGACAAAGTTTTTCATGCTATTTTTTTGAATTAGGTGGAGAAATGTGGTCTAGATGAGAGTATTACAGAATTATAAAATCACAGCATCCAAGAGATCAAAGGGTTCTCAAATAATTGGAGATTATTTAGAGTATAACAAGTTTGTTGTATACCTTCAAGATTATGACATAAGAGAATAAGATAAAAGAACTATTTAGTCCAGAGAAGACAACAAAGAGGTACCCAATAGTTTTCTTCAAGTTTTTGTTGGATGGACTGTCATATGGAAAATTGAATTTGACCTGTCTGGCTTGGCCACAGAGAATAGAAGTAGGAGGGTGGATGTAGGCTGAAGAATGGGAGCTGAAATTGTGGGAGTAGTGGATAAAGCACCGGCCCTGGATTCAGGAGTACCTGAGTTCAAATCTGTCCTTAGGCACTTGACACTTACTAGCTGTGTGACCTTGGACAAGTCACTTAACCCCCATTGGCCCACAAAAACAAAACCAAACCAAAACACCCCCAAAAACCAACCAAATAAAAAAACCCAGCTAAGTAGGGGGTTAGCTAGTTGGCACAGTGGATAAAGCACTGACCCTGGATTCAGGAGGACCTGAATTCTAATCCAACCTCAGACACTTGACACTTACTAGCTGTGTGACCCTGGGCAAGTCACTTAACCCTCATTGCCCAACCAAAAAAAAGAGTTAAGTAGGCTTTGGTGGACTTGTCTGGTAACCCAACCCATCATGTAGGATAGGATTTCCATGAAAATAAATCATGAGCTTTTGGAAAGCTATTTGCTTTTGTTTGCAGGGAAACAGATTTCTTCCATATTGTAAAAACTTCTCAAAAACTCAAGATGTGCAAATTTGGAATATGTCTCATATGCATTGAGAATCAGACAAACTGAGTTCAGATCTCACCTCACTTAATACCTGCATAAATTTAGAAAGGTCAGCCTTTATGGGTTTGTTTTTATGTCTGTAATATGAGGGGCTTGGAACAGGTGACCCCTTAGCAGAAGGCCCCTTCTCTCTCTAACTTAAACATATTCTCTGTTATTTATGGAATGGCATCTATTGTTTAATGTCTTGACCATTTGGTTTAAACTTCAAGGGGATATCTGAACTATCATCCTAAATACCAAATTACTAGGATTAAAATAATTCAGTTCATCAAGTATTTGTTAAACTTACTAGGGGCCAGAACCTGTGCTAGGCACTAGGAATTCAAAGACAAAAAACATTAGGAATAGAACATAGGCACGCAGAAACATCATACAAGGAAAACTGAGGAGGGAAGGAGCACTGGCCCTGAAGTGGGGAAGACCTGAGTTCAAATGTGATCTCAGACACTTAGTAGCTTTGTAACTCTGGGAAAATCACTTAACCCCAGTTGCTTAAATATCCAGGGCCATCTTCAGTCATTCTTTTTTTTTTTTTGGTGGGACAATGGGGGTTAAGTGACTTGCCCAAGGTCACACAGCTAGTAAGTGTCAAGTGTCTGAGGCCGGATTTGAAAATCATTCTGATATAAATCTTGCCACTGGACCCAGATGGCTCTGGAGGAGAGAGTGAAGTTGGTGACTTTGCATTGTGTAATTTAAGATTCTAAATGTGGATTCTAATGTGTTCCCCCAGTTTGGGGGAAACTGACTAAAAATCACTGATAAAACGAGTTTAGGTTTTTAACGGTTTATTGGAAAATAGAAAGAAAAGGATTGAGAACAGAATTCTAACAGCCTAGCATTCCTATCTTTCCTCAAATTTCCTGTGAAGTCCTCTGCCGCCACCACCATCAAGTCCGGAACCCAAAAGGGGCAGCGCTCTCTGCGCAGGCTCCCTTTCCTCCTTCTTGTCTCCTCCCAGACCATAGGAGGCTCCTCCAGTTGATTGGCTGGTAGACTTGATAGACAGCACCCATGAGCAAACGTCATTTCCTGATGCCAAGGAAAAGCCACAATGCCTCTGAGGCATTTTCCTCATGGTGGAGCTCTCCACAGCAAGTCTCCAGTAGGTGGTGTCATTCCAATCATTACAGTATAGCCCTCCTTCACTTAAATCCAATTCACTACAAGTCATATCACCTTCATGTTATGGTCTTCTTCGACCATAACACCACTAAAAGATAGCATTTATATAGAGCTTTAAAGTTTGCAACGTTTTTTTACAAGCATTATCTCATTTGATCCTCACAATAATTATAGGAGGTATATTGTTTCAGTTTTATATATATAACAAAACTGAGGTAGGCAGAAGTTAGATGACCTGTCCAGGGTAACAAAGTTAATAGGTACCTGAGGCAGGATTTGAAGTCAGATATTCTTGTCTAGTACCCTATTGACAATTTCATTTTTGACTCACTGTCCCACAGAGGGGGAGTGTCTCTAACTGGCCACTAGGTAAATCATCTTGCTGCCTGCCTCAGGAAGGAGAAAACTTCTTCACCCAGAAGACCTTGTCAGTGACTCTCATCCTGATGGTCAGTAGGCATTTCACTCACAGTTATCCCGACACTCACCTCCAGCAATGAAGACCATTAGAAATAGGAAAACTGAAGCTCAGGAAAGGAAGGAATATGTACATGTTCCTTTAGGATCTAAGGAAAAACGAGGATAAGAACTCAGCCCTAGAGTAAAAAAAAAGTAAACAACAACAATAAAAACCATCCCAACTCAGAAAACATCAAACTACTTCTCACTATAAAGTCTGTATCCTAGGGCAGAAATGGGCTCCTTATGTACCTCACAGCCTCCTTAGTAACCTCTGGATCCCCTGCTTGATTTCCTTGGTTCTCACGCCATACACTATGGGGTTCATGGCTGGGGGGATGAGATGGTGCAAGATATTGAGCAGAATGGGGACATCAGGAGGGATTCTCTTTCTAGCCACATTGGTGATAATCAGGACCAGTAGGATGGTGCTGAAGAAGAGAATGAGGATGAAGTGGGAGCCACATGTGCTCAGGGCTTTGGCAGCAGCCCCCTCTGCCTTGATCCTCAGCACAGCCTGAAGGATAAAGGTATAGGAGAAGATGATGAGGATGAGATCAGAGCCCAGCAGGGTCCAACCAGCTACTAACTGATAGAGCCGATTGAGAGTGATATCATCACAGGAAAGTATGGAAACAGATAGGTTGGTGCAGATGCAATTCTTGATGATGTTCCGTGCACAGTATTGTAGTCGGGCAGAGAGGATGGGGACAGGCAGGGAAAAGAGGGCATTCCGAGCTATGACAAAAACAGCAGCCTTGGCCACAAAGCGGTCAGTGATGATGGATGGATATCTCAGGGGGTGACAGATGGCCACATAACGGTCATATGCCATGACCATGAAGGTGCAGGATTCCATGGTTAGGAAACTATTCATGACAAACATCTGGAGGAAACAGGCAGAGAAACTGATGGTTCTGAGATCAAACCAGAAGATAGCTAGGACCTTGGGGATGACAGTGAGGCAGAGCACAATGTCCAGCAGGGAGAGCAGGCTGAGCAGGTAGTACATGGGCTCATGGAGAGAGGCCTCCAGCCAGATGGTGAGCAGGAGGGTGGCATTGGCAGCCATGGCCAGGAGGAAGAGCAGGCTCAGGGGCAGGGAGAGCCAGTGCTGCCAGCTCTGGAATCCAGGGAAGCAGATGAGGAGGAACTCAGAGAGTGTGGCAGAAGAGCTGTTATATCCAGATGCCATGGAATAGATTGTGAGCTGAGCAGCCTTCTGCCAGAGAGCCAGTAGGAGTTGAAACATCAGAAATTGAGGCTTTTCTGGGATTCACCAAGATGAGATGACATCTCCTCTGGACAACACAGAGGCCACATCTGGCTCTCTTTGGTTATAATGACCCGTTCCTGGAAGGAGATGTTGAAAAGAAGTAAAAATGTAGGTCCTTTCTATTGACAAGTCATCTGATGATCTCATGCCTCTTCCCCCATCCCCTTTTCCCCAAGTGAAAGGAAGGGGTTCAATCTGATCATCTTACATCTGTCAAGCCCTCTAGTTGTAATGTCTTACAAGTTCTAGAAGTGTGGAACACAGTTATATGGGAAGATGCTCCTGGGAATGGATAGAGCCAGAGGGGAAACTACCTCTTGTTGGGAATTTTGCTCCTTTGTACATTAACTTATTAAAGTGGACACCAAGGTTTCTGTGGGGTGAGAGTGGATGGTTAGCAAGAGATGAAATTATCACTTGATGGGGTGCAGGAGGGGCCTTCTAGGGTTTTTAGACTAGGAGCTGGGGAGGGAAGGTGGTTCATTCTTTGAACCCAGATTTCCAAAGCATCTGCTATTTTCTTTGGGGCTCCTTAGCTCAGCAAGACAGTGTATTTGAGTCCTAGTCTCTGACACCAGTACCAAGCAAATTGCCCATCCACTTATGGAGTCCTAATTCTTAGTGTCCCCATTTCTACTACATAATTAACTACTTACATTTACATCTCTATACTTCAATCTTAATTCAATGATTATTTTCTCTCCCTACTTTGTTTCTTCATCTTTTTTTCCCAGCTGGGTGGCACAATGGAAAGGGTACCAGGCCTGGAGTCAGGAAGACCTGAGATCAAATCCAGCTTCAGAATCTAACTAGCTAAGTGACCTTCTGTTTGCCTCAGTTTCCTCATCTATAAAATGGGGATAATAATAGCACTTACCTCCAGTAGCTAGTGAGAATCAAAGGAATTAATAATTGTAATGCCCTTAACATTGTACCTGACAGCGCTATATAATTTTTAGTAATTATTATCATCATCACTTCCTTTGGATCTCTTCCTGGTGCATATTGCCTTTTTTCCTTTCTTTCCTTAACTGAATATTTTTACGTCAACCAGATTCTATATTCTAGACTTCAAAAAAATTTTCATACTCTGGTGTTCCTCTGGACATTGACATAGATCACTGGGTACCATGTAGGAGAATGCAGGCATCAAAAGGCACTGACTTTTCCTTTGATTGTACAGCCATTGATAATGGGGGTGGTGGGGTATTAAATATCTATCATGATAAATGAATCATTGACAAGAGGCCAGAGCAAGGAAGGAACTGGGAATCCAGGGAAGGGTTGGGTGGCTGAACCCCTTTTAATCCATCATGATTCAACATGCTAGGCACCATTAGCTTCCCTATCCACCCAGAGAGGTCCTAAGGTCCCTATACAAAATTCTCCATTCCCTCTTTTTCCACTGAGTCAGAGGTTAGCAGGAGAATTCATTAGCAGAAGCCCTCTAATCACAGCCAGCTCTGATCTTAAATAGAGAAACAATTCTAGATCCTTGCACAGGGTGTTTCCCCCAGTCTAGCCCTGATCTTACCCCTGGTTACTGAGCCAGAATGGATTCTTAATTCCCAAACTCCGACTCTTTCTTCTGTGTCTCCTAAGACTCACAGGGACAGATCAGCAAGGTCCTGTTGTACAGGGAACACCACTGGCATGGAGGGTTTTATGGACTCTAGCCCCTCTTCCTTGGGGTCCATAGGGATATGGGGTGGTTTATGCCTCATGTGAGTTCCAGGCATGAGGTTTGGAAGTTAACGGCTTGACCCCAAGGGTCCCTATACCCAGGATGGTTCTGGGTATGGGAGGGAAGAAAGAAAACACTTGAGACTAAGCCCAGTCCTGGGCAAGGGGTAGATGAGGAATGGAGAGTTCTATAATCAAAATTGAATTCCCCAGGGCATGAGAAAGATAATTATCTGGGAAATAAGGAAAATGCCATTAATGTATTTTTCCATAAAAACATGTGTCTACACACTCATACTCAAATACACATACAAATACATACAGCCTCTACTCTTCCCCCCAAATCCAGAACATTTTTATACTACCATATAGAGTCATTCCTTAGGCTGCATAGAACCACTTAGCAAAAAATTCTGTCTTTAATCTTTTACTTCTTGGTAACATCCACATCCACACACACACATGTAGATCCACATACATATATACATCATAGTCATTCTGATGGGAGGTGTAAAGATATAGATACATCCATACATATGTACATAGGTAGATGGATAAATAGATGGATATAGATAGATGGAGATATAGATTATAGTACTCTCCATTCCCAATTCCCCCTTCCTTATCTCCCCCTTGCCCAGGCCTTGGCTCATTCTCAAGTTTTTTCTTCCTTCCTTCCCACTGCAGAGATAGATAGATAGATGATAGATGATAGCTAGCTAGCTAGATGGATGGATGATAGATAGATAGATGATAGATAGAAAGATAGCTAGATATCTCTTAGTCATAGTAAAATCTTAGATTTTTTTCCTCAGTCTTTTACCTTTTTGCCCATCTACTGCATTTTGCACTGTTGATCACCCACCTTCTCGTGGATACTATCTCATTTTTGTATTTTTGTGACAGTATTCTCTCCTGGTTTGCATCCTAATTGTCTGGCTGCTCCTTCTCAGTCTCCCTTGCTGGTTTATCATGATCCCAGAATGTGGATCTCTTCTCTTATCCCATTATACTCTCTCTGATAATCCTCAGCTCCCATGAGTTTAACTATACTTTCTATGGAGATGATTTCCAGATCTATTTATCCAACTTTAACCTCTCTCCTGAACGTCAATCTCACATCACTAATTGCCAAATGGATATCTCAGATTATATATCACAAAGACATCTATTATTCGACATATCTAAAACCTACTACATTATCTTTCTCTCTAAATCTTCCCTTCTTTTAGTGTCTTAGGCTCATAATAATGATATTATCCTTTACTCATCTTTCTCCCTCATCCCTTATATACAGTCAGTTGCCAAATCTGACCATTTCTACTTTCACAACGTCTTTTAAGTCCAGTCATTCTCTACACTCACGGAGTTCCTTCAGGCTCTCATCACCTCTCACCTAGAGTATTGCCAGCAGCCTCCTAATTGATCTCCCTGCCTCAAGTCTCTCCTGACCTAGTTTCTTCTATATAATGTTGCCAAAGTACTTTTCCTTAAGTGTAGATTGGATGATATTCCTCTCCTATTCAACCAATACCAGTGGCTTCTTATCGCCTCCCAAATAAAATATAAGCTCATCTATGTAGCTTTTACAATTCTTTATTCCGTGCCCCAGCCTATCTTTACAAATTCACTGGCTATTTTACTCCTTTCTGTACTATTTGATCTAACCCAACCAACCTTCTCTATTCCTCACTCGCATTTCATCTTTCATTTCTAAGCCTATATACAACTTGTCTCACAAGCCTAGAATAAACTCTTTCCTTACCTTTACCTCATAGAGTCTTTTCCCTTAAGATGTAACTCAGATGGCAAGCTATAGGGTGTGTTCAGGGAAGATTAGTACCTTTGGTGTGATGGCTGTCAAGCCCTTTCCAGGGTTGCTTTCCACCTTTGGTGTCCACCTGTTTTACCTAACTCTCACCTGTGGCTCCAAGAATCTATAGTATGTATAGTGACCACACCCTGGTAAACCATTTCATCAGGTGGGCTAAATCAGGTTGAGGGTAACCAAGGGGTCTCAGACCCTTTGGTGAATTAAAGGAGTGCCTACCCCAATAAAGTGAAAACTTCCCCTGGTGGAATGGGTGAGTAAAAACAATTTGTTCCAATGGCATTGTGGTAAAAAATGGAAGTTTTAGCTGAATCATTTGAGAGTTGAGCACATGCTACTGAAGCGGCTTTTGAAGGACTGCCCTTTTGGGGAGGAGACTGGGACGAATGGCAGTGCGCCTGCTGCTGCCCGGAGAGCCGGCCAAGAACACCGTACTTCTGGGACGCCAATTTAAAACTGAGGGTGAAACGGAAATTCGAGCTCACTCTGGCTTCTCAGCTTAGTGGTGGCAGCTTAGCTGTGGAGGCACGCGAGTTTAGTGGTGGTCGGCTCTGGTTCTCGGCCTGGCAGGCAGTTTTGGGATTCGGTGAGTTTTATAATGGAATCTAGACTAAACTTAGATCTAAGATTATTCATTTGTATTTCTACTTTCCTATTTACCTAATCAGTATCACCTTTTGTTGTCTAATTAATTCCCAAACAATAAAAGCTAATCCCTCACTGATTAAAGCTCAGAGGCTTCTTTTTCTTAGTGGTCTGGGAGATGTATAAGGGAAAAGTTAAAGGGTGAGTTTAATGCTCGTATATCCAATTTTAAATCTCACAGTATGAAGGTGGCTGAAGCAGGCATGGTGGAACATTTAGGGCTTGATTAGACACTGAAGAAGCCAAGGTCATCCAGTGCACCCCAAACTATCACCAGTTATCTTGACTCTGTCTTGCCAGTGGGCTTTGTTGACTCTTCAAAAGAGAGGGAAGCTGATGACTTTGTTTGTGAGACTCCAAAGAAAAGTATGGGAGAGAAGAGGTATTAGACTGCCTACCGAACTGAAGGTCTGGTTGTGTTGACCCCGTTGTTGTATGACTGTGAAACCTAGACAGCCTACCAGTGCCATGCCAGGAAACTGAATCACTTCCGTTTGAATTATCTTAGAAAAATTTTGAAGATAAGCCTGACATGCTAAGGTGCCAGACACTGAAGTCCTTTCTAGGGCTAAAGTGTCAAGATTTTAAACTCCACTATAGATAGTGCAACTTTCTTGGCCTGGCCACATTGTTTAAATGCCAGAAGGACATTTGCCTAAAATACTATTTTATGGAGAACTCACACAAGGCAAGTGCTCACATGGAAGTAAGAAGAAGCAATACAAGGACACTTACAAAGTCTTTCTGAAGAGCTTTGGAATAGATTGTGTGATGTGGGAGATAATGTGGCAAAGGAATACCCAGCATAGCATTCCTGTGTCAAAGAATGTGCTGCACTTTATATACATAGCAGAATTTCAGTAGCTCAAAAGAAATGTGAGATGAACAAATTTAGAGCAATCTCCACTCCCAATGTTTATGTGGACTATTTGTGCCTGACCTGTGGTAGAGCCTTAGAGTCTTATCAGCCACAGTCGGATACACTGTACCTTGACTCCAACATGGTAATGCCATTTTGGTTTTCTTCAAGAAGAAAGCACAACCACCAACTAACTCATATCCTAGCTTCTGTATGAAGCCTTTCCTCATTCCCCCAACTTTTTTTTTTTTTTTTTAGTTAGGCAATTGGGGTTAAGTGACTTGCCCAGGGTCACACTGCTAGCAAGTGTTAAGTGTCTGAGGTCGGATTTGAACTCAGGTACTCCTGACTCCAGAGCCAGTGCTCTATCCACTGCGCCACCTAGCTGCCCCCTCCTCCAACTTTTAATTTCCTCTCTCCTATAGCACCTTGTATTTAACTATGTAGTAAATGTGAATATATGTGTATATATGTAAATATACATATATACTTCTACATAAATGTATACATATATGTGCATGCATTTATTAACTTTATGATGTATATATTTTATATGTACTTCCCCTCCCATTAGAATATAAATTCATTATAAATAATTTAATTCTTTGTTCTTATATTGCCAGAATATCCAATAGAGCCTTTTACATTATAGGAACTTAACACATATTGATTGATTGATTGATTGATAAGTTACACTCTTAAGGACCAAACACATATCCTTATTTGTCTCTAGTGTGTAAAGACATTTTATTTTCCTTTTTCTTATGCTATGATTCAAGTTTTCTAAAACTGTTAGCAAAAATTAGATAATACTAGCTTTTGAAATGTATTTCCTCTCCTAGTTAAGTTCCTTAGCCCATTAAGGTAATCTTAGAGAGTTAGTAGTGGTTTTCCTCCTTATTTCATTAAGAAGGCACCCCATATTATGCTATATGGGCAGGGGCAACAGGGTGCCAGTCTCCCACATTTGTTTATCTGTTCATCCAGGTTTCTCTGTCTTCCACATGGCCCTTCCCTTACTTAAACCACAAAAATCAACCACGAAATCATTTTGATTTAATCCTCTTGACTAATGTCAAAATTTCTGGTCCAAGATTAACTCAGGCCCATCCATTGTTTCACTTCTGAGATTGGAATATAGCAATATATTTGCATATGATCAAATCAATGAAGCTTAAATTTACTGAAAACTTATCATTGTTCAGTCATTTTCAGTTGTGTCTGACTCTGCGATTGATTTGGGCTTTCTTGCCAAAGATACTGGAGTGGTTTGTCTTTTCCTTCTCTTGCTACTTTTATACTTGAGGAACTAAGGCAAACTGTGTTAAGTGACTTGCCAAGGGTCACACAGAAAATGTTTGAGGCCAAATTTTAACTCATGAAACAGTCTCCATGGTCAACACACTATTCACTGTGCCAACAAGATGCTGTATTGAAGGGTATAATACACTAAAAAATAGACACGATTTCTCTACCTCCATCCCTCACAGGCCCATTAGCCAGGACAGCAATATTGGTTCTGCCAAAACTCAGTCACCAAAAAATCAAAATAATAGCTAGTCTTTATTTTAATGTCTACAAAACACGTTATATATGTTAACTGGTTTGATCTTCTCAATTACCCTGGAAAGAAGGTGCTAGTATTATGCCAATTTTACAGTTGAGGAAGCTGAAGGACAGAGAAGTTAAGTGACATTAAAAATCAAAGGAAGGATTTTATATTTAATCCTAGAGGTGATATAGAGCCACTGGAGTTTATTGAATGAGATTAGGGATGTGTGTGACATGATAGACCTATGCTTTCAGAAGGTTGACAGTCGAATGCCAGAAGGACTGGAGAAGGGAGATACATAAGGCAAGGGAGACAAATCAGAAATCTACTGTAATAGTCCAGGCATTAGGTGACAAGAGTCTATACCAGGGTAGTGGCTGTATGAGTAAATAGAATGGGGCATCTATAAAATGAACTATAAAGAGAGAAATGATACAACTTGGAAACTGAATTTATGGGCTGAGTGCAAGTGAGGAGTTGAAGATGACTTCAAGGTTCTGAGTCTTTGTGACTGGGAAGATGGTGGTGGCTTTCACAATAATAGGAAAGTTTAGAGATGGGGATGATTTGTGAGGAAAGATAATGAATTCTATTTTGGAATGTTGAGTTAGAGATGTCTTTGGATAATTTAGTTGAAGATACCTCATTGGCAGTTGGCAATGTGAGGGTAGGTCAGGAGAGAGGTTAGAGATGGATAAAAAGATGTGAGAATTATATGCATAGGGATTATAATTGAAACCACAGGAGCTGATGATATTACCAAGCAAAATGGTATAGAAGGATAAGAGTAGAGATCCCAAGACAGAGTCTTGGGGGCCAAGTGGGTATAACCCACACAAAGGTCCAGCAAAAGAGACCTGGAAAGACTGATTGAGTAGGATGTCTCTGTCTCTATTCCAACCTCTGTCTTTCCTTTACCATATGTAGGTGATATTTCATAATATTTCTGGATTCCAGGGTTACCCTTCTCATGAATTCAACTGAAATAAATAAAGATTTATTAAGTACTTATTTATTATGTTGGAAGTACTGTGTTAGGCACTGGGCGTGTAGAATCAAGCAAAGATCCCTGCCCAGACACAGGGGCAGAAGGGAACATCAAAGTCAGAGGATCTTCTGTCCCAGAAGACTTTTCAGAATGGAAAGGGGTGGGTTCATTTAGATGAGCCAAAGGAACAGAAGAGCTTTCCTTCTTGGAGGTAACAGAATAACCTAGATGAGTGAGGTGAGGGACTTTTCCTGCATGAAATCTGGCTAAGGAAGAGAGAGAAAGCTCCTCTGGGGAGTCTAGTCCTGGAATACCTGCCTACCTTTCTCCATTTTTCTCTTTTCACCTCAAAACTGCTTCATGCCAACAGAAGTCTTTGTATAGGGAGGATGGCAATGCCCCCAGAGTCTTCAGAATCTGCCTGCTGCCCTGGAAACATTAACCTTGAGGGAATCAACATGGTCATAAATAAACTATTCCAGGCAATGAGGTTCAGAGAGAACTTTTTGTTTGCTCAAGAATCAAGTCCTGTTATATTTGGTGAGTAATTGTTAAGGTATGGACATTAAACTTATCTGAGTATTCTCAGATGAGAATACAGTGGAAGCAATAGGAGGAAAAAAAACACAGTGTGTGTCCAGTGATTGGACTAGAGAAATAACCTAAAAGTAAGAAATCATGTCAGAGTTGAGGACCGGAATGGGGCAGATTAGATGGGAATTTAGATCTAGATTTAGAATCAACTTATCCAACTTCCTCTTTTTTATAGTTGATAAAGCTGAGGCTTAGAAGAGGGAAGTATAGAGGGCAGCTAGGTGGTGCAATGGATAAAGCACCAGCCCTGGATTCAGGAGGACGTGAGTTCAAATCCGGCCTCAGACACTTGACATTTACTAGCTGTGTGACCCAGGGCAAGTCACTTAACCCTCATTGCTCTGCCCAAAAAGAAAAGAAAAAAAAAAGAAAAAAGAAGAGAGAAGTACCTTGCCCAACCTTACATAGTAAATTAGGGGAATGCTTACAATAGAACTCAGGCTTCTGGACTCCAGAACTCTTTCTCTTGTATTTACATTATTTTTCTCAAATGAGGATAGAGGAAGGCTCTAAGGCCAGGGGATTAGGTTGGGGGCAGAGTAGAAGCTGAGTCAGAGGTTTGGACTCAGGAATTCAGCACTTATTTAGAGGGATATGGACTGATGTTTATGAGCTGGAGTGCTATTTAAGTACAATGGAACCTACGTTTGGCTTCTGTGATTCATTGAATCTTCACAGCTGAGAGTGTGAGGAAAGGTGCTTGGGAGAAGTCAGCCCACAGGCACAAACCCAGCTCAAAATTTTTTTTGTCATCATTATTATACTGTCCTTGTTTGTTGTTGCTATTATTATTAATATCTAGCATTTATATGAACCAAATCTCATTTTATCCTCACAATAATCCTGGGAGATGGGTGCTATTATTATTATTCCCATTTATCAGATAAGGAAACTAAGGTAGAAAGACGTTAAGTGAATTGCCCAGTGACATACAGCTAGTAAGCATACGAGGCTAGATTTGCACCCACTGTGCCCTCTAGCTGTACAAAATAATTTTTCTAAAAGGGGAGCATAAATAGTGTAGTATTTCTGTCCTGTCCAGTATGCTTGCATATGCATGTAAGTGTGTGTGTGTGTGTGTGTGTTTTGGGAAAAGAGTACAAGCAAGAGTCCCACAGAAAGGGTATTTAGGAGGAGAGATTTGGGAAAGAACTATGGTCAATATCACGTGCTGATTAGGAAAAGTCTGGGATAGCCATCCTATGAAATTCAGTTAACACACATTTACTGAGCACCCATTTTGTAAAAGGCTCTCCATTGGGCACTGTATGACTTCCTGAGGTGAATGAGATAAACTTCTTATCCTCAAGGAGTTAAATTCTAGTAGGGGAGGTAGAACATAAATATGTCATCAGCTACATAATTCACTATTTTCATAGCAGCCCAAAGAAGAGGAGAGATATCCCATGGCTACATGGGAACAATTGTCTAGTGAATTATCAGATTATATAAATGCATGAAAATTTCAGAACCAGGAGAGAGTTCAATGCTGGCAATGGGAGTAGTGAAGGAAGGCATTATGGACTAGGTAGAATTGTACCCTGGCCTTGAAGTGTAAGGCAAATGTGTGAGAAAAGAGTGAGAGAGGAAGAAAGTGTATTTTCCTATTATGAGAGTAGCATGAGCAAAAACACAAGCGAGAGGAAAATACATGACAGAGAAATTCAGAATTTGAAGATCTCTGAGACATCAGAAAGTTCCAATAATGTACTTTGATAATTTATTTGAAAATAAATGCAGGGCAGTTAGGTGGTGCAGTGGATAAAGCACTGGCCCTGGATTCAGGAGGACCTGAGTTCAAATATGGCCTCAGACGCTTGACACTTAACTAGCTGTGTGACCCTGGACAAGTCACTTAACCCTCATTGCCCTGCAAAAAAAAGAAAATAATAAATGCTTATATATACAAATATAAATGTGATTCTAAATGCAGGAGAGACAAGAAAGAGTACTAGCACACATAAAAGATATTGCAGGTTATGTTTCAGACCATCTCAATAAAGCAAATCACAAAAATTTTTTGGTTTTCCAGTGCATTTAAGTTGTTTATACTACAGTATACTTTATTAAGTGGTCAATGATATTATATATAAAACATTTACTTTATTGCTAAAAATGCTAACCATCACCTGAGCCTTCAGTAGATTGCATTCTTTTTGCTGGTGGAGGTTCTTGCCTCAGTGTTGATTGCTGCTAACTAATCAGGGGTGGTGGTTGCTGAAGGTTTGGTTGGCTGTGGAAATTTCTTAAAATAAGACAATGAAGGAATAGGTAGGTGGCTCAGTGGCTAAAGCACTGGCCTTGGATTCAGGAGGACTGGAGTTCAAATCTGGCCTCAGACACTTTACACTTACCAGCTGTGTGACCCTGGGCAAGGCACTTAATCCTCATTGCCCTGCAAAAATAAATAAATGAATGAATGAAAATTAAAAAAAAAAAGACAATGAAGCTTTCCTCATCAATCGACTCTTGCTTTAACTTGAACACTTAGAGGGCATTTCAGGGTTATGAATTAGCCTAATTTTAATATTTTTAATTCTCATAGAATAAGGATTTCTGAGGAGAGGAAGAAAGAAGGGAATGGCTGGTCACACAATATTTATTTTTTTTAAATCCATCATAAAAGTATTTTACTATTTTCTAGTTTCATGTAGAGATAGTTTTCAACATTTTCCCTGACAATTTCTTGGAAGATGATGTAAAAGCTCTTTCCTTGATCATGGTTTTCAGGTAGTCCAGTGATTTTCAAATTTTCTCTCCTGGATCTATTTTCAGCTGTTTTTCCAAGGAGATATTTCGTATTGCCCTCAATTTTTTTATTCAGTTGATTTGCTTTACTGTGTCTTGGTTTCTCATAAAGTCACTAGCTTCCATTTATTCAATCCTAATTCATAGGCAATTATTTTCTTCAGAGAGCTTTTGTATCTCCTTTTACATTTGAATTTTCAAGCTGTTGATTTTTTTTCTCATGACTCTCTTGCATCACTCTCATTTCTCTTTCCATTCTTTCCTCCATCGCTCTAAATCTTCCTTCTATCTGTCCTACTTTCTCTTCAACGTCCCTTTTGAGCGCTTCCATTGCCTGAGACCATTTTTTTTTGTGTTAGGCAATTGGGGTTAAGTGACTTGTCCAGGGTCACACAGCTACCAAGTGTCTGAGGCAGGATTTGAACTCAGGTCCTTCTGAATCCAGGGCCAGTGCTCTATCTACTGTGCCAACTACCTTCCCCTACCTGCTTGAGACCAATTAATATTTTTCTTGGAAGCTTTGAATGTTGGAGCTTTGACTTTGTTATTAACTCCTTCTGAGGGTATATTCTGGTCTACTCCTCCATCAAAGAAGCTGTCTATTGTCCGTTGTTTTCTTTGTCAACTCCTCTCAAGCAGGAAGCAGATGTCTGGTTGAAATCTGATTCTCTATGGTCAGAAGCTTGGTGTGCCTGTGCCCCTCCCCCACTGGGCTGCCACCCCTCGATTTGGCCCACTGGTTCAGAACCAGGGCACTTCACCCCAACTCCAGAAGAGACCACAGCTACTTCACCTGGGCCAACCACCGAATCCCCTCACTGGTGTGCCAGCTGAGCTTCAGAAGACACCGCTGGCATGTAATACTTGGAGGCGCTGGAGGCTTCATCTGTTCCTGGCTGGAAAATAGTCTCACTCTGTTCTTTTGTGAGTTAAGCTGCTCTGGTTTTTTTTTTTTTAATGGCATTATTTGGGAGTGAGTGGATAGCTTTATCAGGATCTTGCATGAGTCACAGCCTCTCCTCTGCCATCTTGGCTCTGCCCCCCACACAATATTTGTTACTTAAGTTCTCTGTCTCATATGGGTGTAATTTGTGGTACTCCAAATATTTAAAATAGTAATATTAAAGATCAGTGATCACAGAACACAGTAATACATATAATAATGAAAAAAATTGAAATATTGTGAAAATAACCAAAATGTGATACAGAGACACAATGTAAGCACATGCTTTTGGGAAAATGGAGCTGATAGGCTTGCTTGATGCAGGGTTGCCACAAAACTTCAATTTGTTAAAAATACAGTATCTGTGAAACTCAATCAAGTGTAATGCAATAAAACAAGGCATGCCTGGATTGGTTAGAGAACTGGTCAAAGAATCAGGAAGACCTAGATTCAAATCTCATCTCACACATACTGACTATGTGTGTGACTATAGGGAAGTCACTTGAAGTCTTTGTGCTCCAGGCAATTCTCCAAGACAGGTCATTATCTAAATTGGTAGAGGTTGGAGCTTCACCAGAAATTCCTTGACTAATGAAATCAGGATCCAGTCCAAGAAAAATTACAAGATTGGAATTATCTCAGTTGATAGAGGTTCACATGAAAAAGAACTCAGGGCTTTAGTTTCCCATGAAGTCAGTAAACAGCATGGTATAATTTCTAATAAAGCAGATAGGTGGTACAGTAGATAGAGTGCCTGACCTGGAGTCAGAAAATCTTATCTTCCTGAGTTCAAATTTGGTTTCAGATATTCATTAGCTGCATCACCCTGGGCAGGTTACCTAACCCTGTTTGCTTCAGTTTCCTCATTTGTAAAATGAACTAAAGAAGGAAATGGCAAACCACTCCACCATTTCTGCCAAGAATGGGGTCATGGAGAGTTTAATATGACTTGAAAATTACTTGGGAGCAGCTAGGTGGCACAGTGGATAAAGCACTGGCCCTGGATTCACGAGGACCTGATTTCAAATCCGGCCTCAGACACTTGACACTTACTAGCTGTGTGACCCTGGGCAAGTCACTTAACCCCCATTGCCCCGCAAAAAAAAAAAGAAAAGAAAAGAAAATGACTTAACAACAAATCACTTCTAAAGCGTTGCTGTTATAGTATTATATCCAAAGTGAGGGGTATATAATCCTGCTTTCTCTGTCTTAGTCAGGTTTTATCTGGAGCACTAGGTACAGTTCCAGTTTTCAGACTTTAGGAGAGACTATAATAAATTAGGGAATATACAAAGAAGTAAGTCCAAGAGAGTTAGAAGTTTGACAAATCTGCCATATGGGAAATGGTTGATGCAATTTGTGATTATTAATTTGAAGAAGAAAAGATCTTAGGGACTCCATTCATTCATTCATTCAACAATATTTCCTGAGTAGCTCCTATGCGTCAGAATAATGGGGATACAATAATGAAAATGTCACAGTATCTGCTCCCAAAGAACATTCCATAAAGTAGGGTGAAGAAAAAAGTATGCAGCTATTGAAAAAAAGAGATAATATGATATGTCCTGGGATAGACAAGATTAACAGGATTTTGTTGGAAGGAGGGCTCTCTTCTATTTGGCAGTTTGTTAAGAGTAGCAGATAAATCCTGGAATTCTGGATTGAGGGCATGGGATTTTAGTTGACTTGAAAAATGCATAAATAAACATCAACACCCATGGTACCACTGAATTAGTGCTGGTGTTGACTTGAATCTCTGATTCAGAATTCCAACTTTACCTCTTTCCTTATTTCCTCCCCATTCTCTGACTTCAGCCTGATCTTTTCACCCTAGGCTAGGGGCAATAAAAGAAGAGCTCTTTATCCTTATCAAATTTTATGCTGTTCAGTTAGACATACCCCAAGATCTTTTTGAACTCAAATTCTAATATATTAGCCACATTTCCTCTTCAGAGTAAACAGAAGAGAATAGAACAGAAGACAAAGAAACTGAGAGAGACAGAGAGACAGAGACAGAGATAGACTGAGTAAAATAATCAGCAAGAAAATAAGAGGGAGGGAGAAAGAGTTATAGAAAGAAAGATGGACAGAAAGAGGGAGAAAAAAATGATTCTATTTTGCTCACTAGATAATTGGAGCCATATTCCTTGTCCTACATGGAGGAAGAGAGATAGAATAAATGACTAGTAGAGAAAAACATAATTTATTAAATATGGAAACTATACCCTAAAGATACTTCATGAGAGAGACAAACATGAACACACATGGAACTACATGAGGACATATAGAAAACATAATGAAGCTAATAGGTCATGATTTGAGAACTCCTATTTTCATAATGCAGAAAGACCCAAAGAGGACAAGTGACTTATTCAAGACTACTCAATGAAGCAAGACTAGGATCAGGACTCTAGACTTCCACAGAAAACTTCATAATCTCTTAGTATCAAGCCATGAATAGATCATGGGATCTATTATGTATGTTCAGAGGCAGTGAGTGTGGTGTAGTAGGAAGAATAGTGTACTCCAAATCAAGAGAGATCTCAATTTGAGTCCTACATCCAAAATTTATGGGGTGTTTGTACATTCTCCCTTAACATTTCTGCATCTTAGTTTGCTCATCTATAAAAGAGGAAAAACAATGCCTATACTAATCTAACTCACAATGATGTTGCTGAGGATCAAATGAAATTAAGTATATAAATAACAAAGTAATTTATTATTATCATTTTAATAATTTATTATATCTTGTTCTCCTTTTAGGGAGAACACATTTGGATTGGGGTATGGTGAATGGGAAAAGAACTCTCGAAGTCTGTAGTACTGCTCTTAATTCTGGCTTTGTTACTGTCATTGAACAATCATTTGTCCTTATTTATTTCTCCATTATATGACTTTTGAGTCATAATGCAACCATTTCACAGGGAATTACAGAGGGACATGCCTTTGCGAAAGGAAAAAAAACATTATAAAATGGGAGCTGTAATTATCACTGTAATTGGGCTGAGGTTGGGGGTTACATATCTGTGCATGGGGAGCATGGAACTATATCTCACTGGGAAGAATAATCTGAGAGAGTCACTAGTCTTCAGACCATTCCACAAATTTATTGCCATTTAACTTTTCTTTCCCTTTTTTTCCAGGATGAATTCTCTATGAGTCACAGCTCATAGTCTTTGCAGGTTTTCACCATGGTAGGCAATGTCACTATCCGCAGCTTCTCATACTTCTTCTTGGTTGGTATTCCTGGTCTAGAAGTCTTCCACTCTTGGTTGAGCATCCCTATTTGTCTTCTCTATGCCCTGACCCTGATGGGAAATTGCCTCATTGTCCTTGTGATAAGAGAAGAATCCAGCCTTCACCAGCCCATGTTCTTTTTCCTTTGTATGCTGGCCTTTGATGATGTAGCAATTGCCTCATCCACAGCACCCAGGATGCTTGACATATTTTGGCTGGATGCCCATGTCATTAGATTTGATGTCTGCCTGGCTCAAATGTACTTAATCCACACCTTTTCCATCATTGAATCAGGTCTTTTGGTAGCCATGGCATTTGACCGCTATGTTGCCATCTGCCATCCACTGCATTATGCTACCATCCTGACCACTCCATTGGTCATCAAGCTAGGGGTGGTAAGCGTGGCCAGAGGTGCCATTATGGTTTTGCCCTGCCCATTGCTCATTAAGCGGCTGAGGTACTGTACCCAGAATATTATACGACATACCTACTGTGAACACATGGCTGTGGTGAAGCTTGCCTGTAGCAATACATACATAAATCGTAGCTATGGAATCTTTGTGGCCCTTTCAGTTATACTTATGGACATTGGACTTATTTTTCTGTCCTATGTCAAGATCCTTCAGGCTGTTTTCCGACTCTCCTCCAAGGATGCCCGCTCTAAGGCACTAGGCACATGTGCTGCCCATATCTGCACTATCCTTGTCACCTATATACCTGCACTGTTTAGTTTCCTCACCCATCGCATTGGTAAGAGAGTGCCCCCATCCCTTCACATCATCATTGCCAGCATATATCTCCTGGTGCCACCTGCTGTCAACCCACTAGTTTATGGTGTAAAGACCAAGCAGATTCGTGACCAAGTGGTCCTCCTCTTCCTCAGGAAAAAGGATAAAGTCTCCAAGCACTAGTACAGGTTTGGGCATGCTATTTCTTGGGCTTGGAACCACCTCCTGTGAAGAATCACTGGGACTGGGCTGAGAGGACAATGCAATAGATGCTCTGCCTATAGCTGTCCTAGTTGCAAATCCTAAGTCATCTTGTCTACAAAAATAACTGCAGGGAGTTTGGGTAGAGTGTAATAATATGTGCTACAACTGACTGATTTGGGTGTATCTTGAAGCTGTTCATATTTACTTTGATCTGGTTTGTCTACCTCCATGTACTACCGGTCAGAGTTCAAGGCCTAGGCCAAACTCTTGCCTGTGATTTGGGAGGGATAAGGACTCCATATCTCAAACTACTTGATGAAGGGCAGGAAGAGGCAATCTCAGACTTGTCTGACATCCCCAGGTTCCTTGTGGAATCTTGAATCAGTCCTGATGATTTGACTTTCCTCTCAACATGAGTTTAAAAAAAGCTCTTAGGAGGGAGATGTATGATTTTTGGCTTCATAATGAGCAATAAATTATAAAGGTTATGAGTTTGTTGTCAAGAAACCTTTGGAAATCCAGAAGATATGACCAAAGAAAGAGCCTAAGATTATGAAGATAGAATCCTTCAGCCAGACCTCAGTCTTTCTTGAATTTTCTCCCTGATAAAATTCAACTACCTGAGGGACAGAACAATTTCAATATGAACCATTGTTGAGTTGTGGTCCAGAGCCCTCTGCCTCTGAGGCTTATTTCTCATTCAATCTCCTCTCCACCCAATACAAGCCCCTCCTGACTTCAGATACTACTTTACCAAATACTACCTTGACCCTTTCCTGATCATGACCAGTGCCTATGTTTATTGCCGACAATTGACTAGTCTCTCCCAAAGTTCAGGTGTTGTTCACTGAGGCTCACCCTGGTGGCCTAGCCTGAACAAGCCAATATGACATAGGTCTCTGGCCATATCCAAGAAAACTAGACATATTTACTTTGTTTTGTGATAGCATTCATTGGCCTATGTGTGCTCAGTTTTAGATTGATAGAAAACTAATACCTTTGGATGATGGTTTTGGGATGATGTCACTGATGTTTTTGAATAATGTGCTGGAAAATGATTATCAGGAACTGAGCTGGAAGTACTAAGGCTCCATCACCACACAATTTTAATTTTGCAACTACTTATTGGTAAATAGGTGTTTCCTGAACCTACCCATATGGCCTGGTAGGCTTAGGGTTTTCAAGAAACATTTTAAACACTGACCAAAACTATGTAAACAAATCAGTAAACACAAGTTTGACCTGGAGATATGGCAGAATTTGATGGCCAATCTCTGGCCTCTGAGCTAGTCAACTTTGAAATCTGCATAGTCATAAGGGATACGAGGAGTATACTGGGAGATTTTTTTTTCTGACATCAGCTATTCTCCTTTCACTCCTGTGGTTTGTAGCATTTGGTACCTATGTCAGCCTAATCCACCTATTGGAGGAACTCTCAAACCATCACCTTTCCCTCCAGGTAATGACAAAAAGAATCCCTGTCATTAGTGTGGTACAAGTAAGTCTTATAGACAGTGGCTAATACTGTAATAAAATAAAGGGATGGGTCTTTCTGAGAAATACTTTTAAGAACTCTTGGATAGATTATAGGCTGGCACATGTTGCTATATTATTTTGAGAAACTTCCCTACAATTGATGCTGTCCAAGAGAATAATGTACTTCCCAGAATGGTAGTAGATTCCTTGTCATTATAATTGTTCATACAGAAGTGGGATGATCGTTTTTTAGTGGATATTGTAAGTAATTTCTTGTTTAGGCACAAGTTGAAAAGTAGGTGACCTTTGAATCCCCCCACTTTTTTTTTTACCTGGAAAGTCTATGATTCTAGAACCAGGTTTTCAGCTTTCTCAAGACACATTTTTAAAAAATGAACTACCCAAGACACATTTTAAAAAAATGAACTACCCATGTGTTGGGCCAGATACTGTAATAGACAACATTAATGAAGTGGAAGCTTATATTTTATCAAATCTTACATTCTACACTTACAGTTGATATCATTAACTTTACCTAAACCTACCCTTTCCCCCAAATTCTAAATTACTATTAAGGGCTCCCTCAATTCTTCCATTTACCCAGGTTCATGACCTCAGAGTCCTTCATGTCCCATATATAAGAAGTTGCCAAGTCTTGGCAAATCTCCCTCTACAACATCTCTCTAGACCTTTGCCTTGTTTCTATATATATGATCACTATCTTTGTTTAGTTTCTTATCAGTATTTGCCTGGATTATTGTAAGTGTCTAATTGACCTTCTTATTTTCTATCTCTCCCCTTTCTGATATATCCTTTACAGAACTGCCAAATAATTTTCCTGAGGCAAAGGAAGGTATGACAGTGTTACGCTCCTGTTCAAAAATAATCTGTGGTTCTCTATTTTCTCTGGTATAAAATGCAAACTTATGTGGATTTTTAAGGTCCTTTACAATCTACCTCCAACATACTTTTCTAGCCTATTGCACCATTACTAACCTTCATGTACTGTACTTTTTTCTTTGCAGGGCAATGAGGGTTAAGTGATTTGCCCAGGGTCACACAGCTAGTAAGTGTCAAGTGTCTGAGGCTAGATTTGAACTCAGGTCCTCCTGAATCCAGGGCCAGTGCTTTATCCACTGTGCCACCTAGCTGCCCCCCTCCCCATGTACTATACTTTCAAGCCAAACCAGACTAATAATTTTCCCTGAAAATAATATTACATCTCATGTCTCTGTGACTTTGTATAGGATTCAATACAAAAGACTAGAGGAAGGAAATGCAATCCCATTGCTTCATGTGCCTGAGTTTTCCTCTTTCTTTACTTTTATGTCTAAGAATCCTTCATTCCCTTCACAGCTCCCATCAGATTCCACTTCCTCACAGAAAACGTTTCCTTTTCCCCTTAGTTGTTAGCTTTCTCCTTTATGCATTTCGTTTTTTTTTTGTATAAATGTCACATCTCCCTCACCCCCATAGTGTGTCAGCTCCTAGAACTTTGGGACTATTTTTTCATTTGTCATTGTATCCTGAGTACCTAGTACAGTGCCTTGAACAAAGGAGGCACATAGTTACTTGTCAAATTTGGTCAAGTTGGTCAGAGCAGGAATAATGGCAGTGGCCAATATTAGTTACGTGGCATGGTAATTCCTAGATAATAATGATAGAGAGGAAATGATGAAGTGAGTAACTTTATCTAGGGTCATATTACTGTAATGGAAGCCTTTTGCCTTAGGTGTCCCTGTGTCATAACTTCCCCTCACTTCTAACCCCCAAGGCAAGGACTCAAACATAGCTGCATAAGACACAATTTAACCTTAGCATAGAAAGCCACTTTGAAGCCACTCTCCACTCTCACCAGAAATTAACTCTCTTCTCATTGCTCCCTTGTTCACTACTCCAGTGCTCTCAGTGAATGAATGAGTGAGTGAATAAATGAATGAAGAAGCATGTATTAAACACTTACTATGTGTCAGGCTTTTTAATAAGTTATAGGGATACAAATAAAAGCATCAAGACAGTCCTGGACCTCAAAGAACTTACAGTCTAATAGGAGCAGTGAGTTGGTAGAGGTGACATAGCAAGTCAAAAAACTATATCTTGAACCCAGGTTTCCTAACAGAATCCATTACTCTTGACATTACATCATGTTGCTATCAAGTCTTATTGAACAGAATCTTAACAACTATCAAATCTCATTGAACAGAAACTTAACCATCTGGAACTCTAAATCATAACCCACTCCCCCACTTCCCTGCACTCTGCTTCTAGGAGGAATAGACAAATTATTTAAGCCTTAGCTTAGCCAGAGATTTTAAAATAATAATAATAACAATGACAATAATTACGTTTATATAGAGCTTTAATGATTTAGATTTATATAGCGCTTTAAAGTTAGCAAAGTATTTTGCATTTCTTATCTTTGAATATTATATCAACCCTCAGAGGGACATTAGACTATTTCCATTTTGTAGATGAAGTAATGGAAGCACTCAGAGTTATTGAGAAGCTTGCCCAAGATCAGATATTTATTCGGTGTCTGAGGAATGATTTGAATGAGGTTTTCTTAGCTCCAAGTTCAGTCTTCTTTGCACCATGTCACATTGTCTCAATTTCTAGGAACTATCCTATTGCTAATATATTAATTTCAATTACTTTGACTTCCTGCTTCTTCCTTCCTTTACAATAGCCACTGGTATTTAGAATTATAGCACCAAGTCTTTGGATCTACCCAAATAATCCAAGAGAAATTAGAATAAATTCATCTTTGTATATTCTATTTCCTAAAGTAGTCTGGGAATCAGTCAATTCAATTCAATTCAACTCATATTTAATTCAATATTTCCTATGTGTCAGGCACTGTACTTGATGTTGGAGATATAAAACACCAAGATGAAACAATACCTGAACTCAGGGAGCTTATATTCTACCCTAAAAGGATAGGGTGATACAATTAAACATAGCTTCAGAAGATTATAAATTTTTAAGATATGTAATATCCAGAGTTTTACTACTTTAGTTTTCTCTGAGAATAAAGAGACTTAGAATGCAAACTGATGCTTTGATGACTTGTCAATTTTGTGAACAGAAAGATTTAAAAAAAGTGATAGTTGAAAGAAAAAAAAGATGCACAGCCATTAGTTAACTAGAAAACTTCTTGATCATTAGAGTTCATTGAATTTCAAGGAAATAACACCATGCACATATAAGCTTGGGGTCAAAATACTATCTCACTTAATCATGATTCATTCAGTAGGTGAGAACACATCTCAGATTTCCACTAAATGTGAATAAGGGTTAGAATCTGCTTAAGTGCTACAGGAAGTCTGTGTAGATTAGCTGTAAGACTTGCTCATCTCCTCTGGGAGCTTGTGTAACATCATTGAATTTGTTTGAATTGGGGATTCTGTTGAGTGATAAACTAGGATAGCTCATTCCTGCCAGTCCCCTGAGAAGGAACCATTTGGGTGGAGAGAGGAGAAAACTTTGGCTTTGACCTCTTCTCCATCCCCACCTTTAGCCAGAGGGGGACCTTGTGAAAATGAAATGGTCAAGAGGATTTTGCAATTTCCATCTTTCAACAGCATCCTTATAGTATTCTTGGAATAACTAATGGCAATGCCTACACTGGGATCTGAGGACATACTGGATACAGATTTAATGATATAAAAAGAAACTATCAGGGAAGTGGGTGGGAACTACACCATATTTATGGGGAACATCCTGATGACTTTAGTAAAAGAACTTTTAGGACTGATGAGTTACTCTTTTTCATATGAGATTTCTAAGATTGAGTCTACTCTTGCTCGGATTTTGTTTATGATCATGGAAGTGTATGTCACAGATTTTGGGGTGATGTTGGTGCTAATTGTTCCTACCATATCACTTTAGTAAATACTCCTTTCTAAGAACAAATTAAATACGACTGACATTGCTGTCAACTTTCTCATCCAAAGGGAAATTTGGGAAAGTAGGTCTAAAGAGTGTGTATGTGTTACATAAATAATACTTATGGATTTTGGAATTAGTTGGCATACTGGCTAGAATGCTGGATTTGGAACCTGAAAGGCTCTAAGTTCAATCCTTTCTTAGATACCTTGAAAGCAACTTAATATTTCTAAACTCACTTACCTCATATGAAAAATGTGGATGATAATAGCACCTACCTCACAGGGTCATTGTGAACATATGAAATAATATACATAAAATGCTTTGTATATCTTTGAGTAAATATGTGAATGATGAGGAGGAGGCTGAGGAGGATGTATATGTAACAATTCTAGTAAGTCTTTGATTCACCACTTTATGAGGGTACCTAGATCACCAAAGACCCAGGGAATTGTATTTTTTTCTAGTTTGGGAGAGCATGAATGTAAGGTAGCTTTTAATTTTGGCTAAAATGGGATGAAAATAAAGGGACACGAACAAAGAAACAAACCAAAAACAGAGAAGAAGGAGGTGGTGGTGCCATTTCAGCCAGCAGAAAGATCCCCTGTTTTTCTTTCTGTTCTCTCCCCCCTCCCCATAGCAAGACCCACCCCAGGTCACACTTAGAGGAATCACTACACCTTTGACCATTAGAGGGGTTAAGCTGGGAAGTAAGCCTATTTAAGTACACTGAATACATTCTGATGAATCTGTTTGGCTGGTGATTTCAGTGTTGGATAACCTGGCAGACAAATGATATGGTGCATTCTCTTCCTGATTAATTAATTAAATGATAGCTTGCTTTTCTGTATAATTAGAGAAAGCCAGAGATTAGGTGGGTTTGGGTAGCTCTTACTTTGGTGGCACTTGAGATACCTACTAATTCTATACCTAACCCACAATGCTGTTACATAAAGAAATTGACAATACTTATATATCATAGAGACAACTTAAGAAAATAGAAGAGGACATTACTGACAGGAATCTTTTTAAAAGAACTATCTGCATGAAAACATTTCTAATGTTAATAGCTACAAACATTAGTGAAAACAAACAATCAAAAAACATAGCATGCACTGAACTAGAGAAGAAAGAATACTATGTGAATATAATTACTCCATTAGAATGACAAATATGTAGAATTTGTAAAAGGGAAAACTTGTATTAAGTAATGCAGAATGAAGAAACTAGAACTAAAAATTATATACACTGGCTCCAAAAAGATAAATAACTTCAACAGCAATGCAAGTAAAGTTAAATATAAGGGGGCAGCTAGATGGCGAAGTGGTTAAAGCACCGGCCCTGAATTCAGGAGTACCTGAGTTCAAATCCGGCCTCAGACACTTGACACTTACTAGCTGTGTGACCCTGGGCAAGTCACTTAACCCCCATTGCCTGCAAAAACAAACAAACAAACAAAAAAACCCAAACAAACAAAAAAAAGTTAAATATAAAATGAATATTTTATGTTTTCTAAAGGTTAATGCATTTTTTCTTTGTTTTTCTTAACGACTGCTAAAAACAGAAACTATATTTATATATAGTTATAAACATATACATTTACAATCACTTTTCATTTTTTGAACTTATTTTATATTTCAGTAGTTTAAAAATGATAGACAAATATGATTTGTTATTAGATTGATTATGATTGATCTGCATGTTTTTCCAATTCAGGTTTTCAAAATAGCACATCTGTCCACAATTTTCAACATCTAAGAATGTATATGATAGGGGCAGCTAGGTGGTGCAGTGGATAGAGCACTGGCCCTGGAGTCAGGAGTACCTGGGTTCAAATCCAGCCTCAGACACTTAACAGTTACTAGCTGTGTGACCCTGGGCAAGTCACTTAACCCCAATTGCCTCACTAAAAAAAAAATTAGAAAAAAAAAGAATGTATATGATAATTCAGTTGCACCTACTAAATAAAATTCCCTATTTGTTGGGTTCTGATTGACCTTCCAGATAGTTTGAAAGTATTCTGAGTTCTAAAGACCATTACATAAAATCATAGGGTAACTTATGCCATTGAGAAAATAAGTACTCCCTCTCAAACAGTATACTCTATTTCCTTTCTTTGTAAGTCAACTTGTGAGAGAAGTGTGTGCAGAGCTGGAAGCTGGGTTGGTTGGTAGCTAGTGATCATTGTCCTACCATGGCCAGGGAATTGCCACATAGGCACAAAGTACAGTTTTCTCTTCCTCATTATAACCTAATGTAAAAGAGATTAAAAATTAGACTCCTAGTCCCTCTTCTAAGTAAAAACACGAAAAGAAAAAGGATATTGAAGAGGAAAGAAGACAGTATGACAGAGAGAATGAAGGAAGGAATGATGTTTCCTATAGAAAATGGAACTGGAACATCTGAAGAGGTAGCAGCTGCTTAAACCTTAGGGAATAATGATGAATATATACAGATAATGTTGGGGAATGATAATCCACTAAAAGAGGGAGGGAGGGAGAGAGACAGAGACAGAGAGACTAGAGCTGAGTTGAGTAGAGTTTTGATTCCCTGGAAGATAGTTATCTGTCAACACAATATTAACAACTGTAAGAAAATAATGGGATTTGGCAGATATGCAAAGGTTCACCTGGAGATCAATCTAAACTGATTGAATTAAGTGAGAATGATTTACTTTGCTGAATAGCCTACTTCAAGTTAGATTGTAACCACACCTTAAGAAGGTATTGTTCTCAGAAGCTAAGGACTTTGAACTCAACTCGAGACCACCTTCAAGTCCATTGAACCAATGGATTTGGATGATGCCTGCCAATCAGCTTGAAGCAGTTTGTAAGGACCACCTCTGCTCCAGAGCTATAAAAAGCTTCGACATTCAGTTTGAGGGCAGTTCGTGGTTGGAGCTGGCTCATGGCAGAGAACTTGAGGAAGAACTTGATCATGCTGGAACTCTAGGCTAGATAGGCCTTTTCTTAACCTTCTGAATTCCAGGTGTTCTCTTTTTTCTAATACCTAGTATGCTTTAATAAATGCTTAATGCCCAAAGACTGGTGCTAAAGCTTCTAATTTAAGGTGACCACACATTGGATTTTTTAGACAACACATTTCGATTTTAAACATCACACAACAGAAAAGTTTTATCTTCTAGGAGAAAATTTTAGGCATGTGATGGAGAGAATCTCAAAGGAAACTAGTGAGGGTTACCATAGGTTATGGAATTCTAGTAGATTAACTGAAGATCTTAGGGGCATGGATGATACTTTTGTAACTGCAACCTATTGAATACAGTGACATCAAAAAAGAAAGGTACATTTTTATGTATCTGAAGATAGAAAGTGAATTGATTTCAGGACTACTATCTAAAATATTGCCTGGAAGTGGACTACACTTAATTAGTAAGGCTGTTAATAAGATTTGTAAAACTTCAGGTAAATATATTATCACTATAGCTTTAAACTAAAAAGGACAAAAGGATAACAGTAAGTATCCCCTGAAATTGATATCATAGACTTGTAGTTTCCAACATTTTAAATTATACTCCTATCATTTAAAAAAAAACTGAGCACCCACCTCTTTCCCCACCCCCAGTATGTGTACATCCATTTAATTACACACTCATTTATTCATACATTCATTCGTTTATTTATCTATTTCTTTGATTTTTTTCTTGTTTTCACTCCTGACAACAGATTTCTCCATCATTTCCAAGTAAGCTCCACACCCTGAAAGATCTCTCTAATGCTGCAACCTCCAGGATAAGTAAGGATGGTGTTGAAAAAGAGGATGAGGTTGAAGGGAGATGCACATATGCTCAGGGCCTTGGCTGCAGCCAACCTGAAGAATAAAGGATGAGATCAGAGCCCAGCAGGGTCTAACCAGCTACTAAATGATAGAGCTGGTTGAAAGTGATATCCTGGACTCACCCTTGGCTCCTTGACCTCATAACTCTGGTTCCGAGGTTACTTTGGATTCTGGAGTGCTAAAATGTTAAAGTGTTTGCAGGTTCACCCCAGCTGAGTGCTGAGTTTACACCTGCACCACGATTACTCAGATTTTTACCAGCAATCCCATACATGGCCTAGTTAGAAGGAGGAGGAGGAGGAGGAGGAGGAGGAGGAGGAGGAGAAGAAGAAGAAGAAGAAGAAGAAGAAGAAGAAGAAGAAGAAGAAGAAGAAGAAGAAGAAGAAGAAACAACAGCAACAAATAGGTACTTTCTGCATATCAGATCTTGGAGTCATAACAGAAAGTTGTGAAAGTTGGCCAACCAAGTGAAATTACACATCAAACAGCAGAGGAATGTGTCATAATTTATTCTGCTTCCAGCACTCTTTTAGCTGAGTATGATGTCACCAAAAATAGTATCACTCTGACATTGCCCAAAACTTTGACTTCCCATGATCTAATCCTGAAGGAAGCACAGAACTCGTTGACTGTTACCAACGTGGACACCCCACTGAAAGGTTGACTTAATACACCATGGCTTGAGAATGATGGGTGTGACTCCACAAGGACAGATCATTCAGACACCAAATACAGTCCTATGCATACCATTCAAGACTCCTCATGGAGCTAGATGATTACCTCCTCCATGTGGAATGATTCATATGCCAGGTGTTGGCACAACTCTGAGGAAAACATAAATTCTCAAGAGGGACTGGTATATTAAAATGACCCCTTTATGTGAAACAGATAGAAAATATCATGATAATCTCCATTTAGGGTTGATGGACCTTTCTTTTCTAAAGAATTAAGTTTTTCTACTAGAAAATGCTGAGGAGCTAGAAGACCACAAAATTGATGAAACTTAAGTAGAAGATGCTATTGATGTAGCAGTTCAAAAGAAGGCTCTGAGGTGCAGAATGTGTAAAGAAAATGCACAAAGCTGTTGAGAAGTATCTGTCAAGACCTTCAGAAGTAAACTATCCTAAGACCCTTAAGTATACTACTAACAGACCTACAGAAACATGAAGAACTAATTTAAAAAGAGATAATCACAACATTTCATTAGGATCTTCTGCATCTTTCTTATGGAGAACAAGCTGAAAAGAAAAAGCAGAAAACTCTATGATTAGGAAGTAATAGTACTGAGCACAAAACTTACCTAGAACTCACCTATGAAAAATTCTCTGAAGATAAACTGAAGAAAGTTCAAGGCCTTTTGACACAGAAAATGGAAGTAGTAAAGCAAGGAATGAGCCATGGCAGGCTTTCAAGTGAAGATTATAGCAGGTGTGTAAAGAATGTTACAATGTTACATATCTACCTCAACAGGAGTCAAATTAGCTCACAGATGTGACAGGATTGAATCACTTGAAAAGAGATGAGATAAATGGGGGTCACATGACAACAAAAGCTAAGATAGCAGCAAAAATGGAAAAGAAGATGAAAATGTTCATTGGTGGCTACCAATCTCAAGTAAGAGAAATAATGAAACATTTGTATGATTTATGGGACCAAATAGAGCAAGTTCAGTTGGAGATTCATACTTTTGAGAAGCTAAGAAACATGAGTATTCTGCTATTCCAAGAAGGCTGAAGTGTTTAAAATATGATGTCCAGCAAGAGCAAGAAAGAGAAAAGGAACTTGAGAAAAGACAAATTTGCTGCTGGAGAAAGACTTTAAAGTCAAAATACTGAAACATCTATTTAATTTTGTCACAGAAAGAATTAGATGATGGTATCCATTATCTGGAAGAATAAAACTGATGTTTATGTTCATCAACAACAACAAAAGTGATATCTTCACAAGAAAGTGTGAAAACAGATAGGTTGGTGCAGATGCAATTCTTTTTTGTTTGTTTGTTTGTTTGTTTTTTTAGTGAGGCAATTGGGGTTAAGTGACTTGCCCAGGGTCACACAGCTAGTAAAGTGTTAAGTGTCTGAGGCCGGACCTGAACTCAGGCACTCCTGACTCCAGGGCTGGTGCTCTATCCACTGCGCCACCTAGCTGCCCCCAGATGCAATTCTTGATGATGTTCTGTGCACAGTATTGTAGTCGGGCAGAGAGGATGGGGACAGGCAGGGAAAAGAGGGCATTCTGAGCTATGACAAAAACAGCAGCCTTGGCCACAAAGTGGTCAGTGATGATGGATGGATATCTCAGGGGGTGACAGATGGCCACATAACGGTCATATGCCATGACCATGAAGGTGCAGGATTCCATGGTTAGGAAACTATTCATGACAAACATCTGGAGGAAACAGGCAGAGAAACTGATGGTTCTGAGATCAAACCAGAAGATAGCCAGGACCTTGGGGATGACAGTGAGGCAGAGCACAATGTCCAGCAGGGAGAGCAGGCTGAGCAGGTAGTACATGGGCTCATGGAAAGAGGCCTCCAGCCAGATGGTGAGCAGGAGGGTGGCATTGGCAGCCATGGCCAGGAGGAAGAGCAGGCTCAGGGGCAGGGAGAGCCAGTGCTGCCAGCTCTGGAATCCAGGGAAGCAGATGAGGAGGAACTCAGAGAGTGTGGCAGAAGAGCTGTTATATCCAGATGCCATGGAATAGATTGTGAGCTGAGCAGCCTTCTGCCAGAGAGCCAGTAGGAGTTGAAACATCAGAAATTGTGACTTTTCTGGGGTTTACCAAGATGAGATGACATCTCCCCTGGACATCACAGAGGCCACATCTGGCTCTCTTTGGTTATAATGACCCGTTCCTGGAAGGAGATGTTGAAAAGAAGTAGAAATGTAGGTCCTTCCTATTAACAAGTCATCTGATGATCTCATGCCTCTTCCCCCATCCCCTTTTCCCCAAGTGAAAGGAAGGGGTTCAATCTGATCATCTTACATCTGTCAAGCCCTCTAGTTGTAATGTCTTACAAGTTCTAGAAGTGTGGAACACAGTTATATGGGAAGATGCTCCTGGGAATGGATAGAGCCAGAAGGGAAACTACCTCTTGTTGGGAATTTTGCTCCTTTGTACATTAACTTATTAAAATGGACACCAAAGTTTCTGTGGGGTGAGAGTGGATGGTTAGCAAGAGATAAAATTATCACTTGATGGGGTGCAAGAGGGGCCTTCTAGGGTTTTTAGACTAGGAGCTGGGGAGGGAAGGTGGTTCATTCTTGTATGTTAAGATTGAATTTTCTATTCAGTTCTGGTCTTTTCATCAGGAAACCTTGAAAGTCCCCTATTGAATGTCCATCTTTTCCCCCGAAAGAGAATGATGAGTTTTTCTGGGTAATAAATTCTTGGCTGCAATCCAAGCTCCTTGGCCTTCCAAAATATACTCCAAGCCTTGTTATCCTTTAATGTTGAAACTGCCAGGTCCTGAGCAATCCTGAATGTGGCACCATGATATTTAAATTGCTTCTTTCTAGCTGCTTGGAGTATTTTCTCCATCACCTGATAATTCTGGAATTTGGCTACAATATTTCTTGGAGTTTTCCTTTTGGAGTCTCTTTCAGGAGGTGATCAGTGGATCCTTTCAATGATGATTTTATCCTCTGATTCTTGATAATATCAGGACAGTTCTCCTTGATACTTTCCTGAAATATGGTGTCTAGACTCTTTTTCTGATCATGGATTTCAGGCAGTCCAATAATTCTCAAATTATCTCTCCCGGATCTGTTTTCCAGATCAGTTGTCTTTCCAAAGTGTTATTTCACATTTTCTTCTATTTTTTCATTCTTTTGATTCTGTTTGACTGATTCCTGGTGTCTCATGGAGTTGTCATCTTCCAACTGTCCAATTTTAATTTTTAAGGCATTTTGTTTTCTTCAGTGAGATTATGCACCTTTTTTTTTTCCATTTGGCCAAATGATTTTTTTTGGTGAGGCAATTGGAGTTAAGTGACTTGCCTAGGGTCACACAGCTAGTAAGTGTTAAATGTCTGAGGCCGGATTTGAACTCAGCTCTTCTTGACTGCAGGGCTGGTGCTCTATCCACTTCGCCGCCTAGCTGCCCTCACCAAATGAAGTTTTAAAGGATTTTTTTTCTTCAGTCAATCTTTGTGCTTCCTTTTCCAAACTGCTGATTCTTTTTTCATAATTTTTTTTGTTTTGCTTTCATTTCTCTCCCCAGATCAGCTGTTTTTCCAAGGAGATATTTCACATTTCCCTCTATATTTTTATTAATTTGGAATCATTTTATTGTGTCTTGATTTCTCATAAAGTCATTAGCTTCTATTTGCTCAATCCTAATTTTTAAGCAACGATTTTCTTCAGAGAACTTTTGTACTTCCTTTTCTATTTGCCCAATTTAGCTTTTCAAGCTGTTGACTTTTTTTCATGACCCTCCTGCATCACTCTCATTTCTTTTTCCATTTTCCTCTCTACCTCTCTTACTTTATCTTCAAAGTCCTTTTTGAGTGCCTCTATGGCTTGAGACCAATACATATTTTTCTTGGAAGCTTTGGATGTAGGAACCCTGAAGTTGCTATCCTCTTCTGAGGCTTCACTTAGATCTTCCTTGTTGCTAAAGAAACTTTCTATGGTCCTCACCTTTCTCTGCCTGCTCATCTTGCCTGTCTTTTACTTGACTTTTAACTCCTTAAAGTGGGGCACTGTTTCCAGGATGCACTGTCCCAAGCTTTAGGAGGTCCTAGGTGGTATGACTTAAGGAGGGGCAGGTTCCTCACTTGCCTGGCCTATTCTCTGGTCCATAGATAACCCTAGGTGAACTTGCTAATTACCTAGACAGCAAAATTTTGTGTATTGTGGATGTTGTCTCTGATGAGGTGTACCCCTCCCCCATTTGGGCTACTGCTACTCAAGCATACTTCCTGGCTCCCAGCAGGGGTAAAAACCCCAAGTTCCACCTCAGCACCAGAAGAGACTCCTGTAATCTCCCCCTGTCAACTGCAAAGCTCTCTCACCAGACCATGATCTTAGTTCCAGACAATACTGGTGCTGCAGCTTTTTCAGAAGCTCCAGTGGTCTCTTTCCCTGGCTCAGCCTGCCTGGGACTGGATCTGTGTTAGCATGAATGTGGGGTTCAGCTCCATTCCTGCCTCAGCACAGCAGCCCCCTCTAATCTATCTTTGACTGGAAAATGATCTCAGCCTGTTCTTTTGTGGCTTTTGCTGCTCCAGGAATTGTCTTTTGGTATTACGTGGAGGTTTTTTTTGAGCAGTCGTGAAGTGAGTTCTGAGAGCTTGGAAGTGAGATTTTCCCTAACCCTTAGATATGAGTGATTTAACTGTGGTAGTAATAACTGCACAGAGCATGCATATATATATATATATATATATATATATATATATATAAATAAAATGAGAAAGCATATAGAATCACTGGGATTCAGTGTGAGCTAGTGAGAATGTTTCTGAGGCTGGAACCCTATTGGTGTGGATAAAAAGCCCTAGAGTTTGTGAATAAATATGCATTTTTTTTAAGAGAAAGGACGTGCTAAGTCCTAAGAGAGTCAGATTCTGTCTGTGCTACAAGTCCTCAGACTGTGTGTGGTTCTGTGTCTGGTGCTTTCTCACATAGCAATCACACTATCTATGTGACAATGGGGAGTAAAGAGCCCTGTCAGATGTTGTATACTTAAATATTATAGGTCTTATGCTCCAGAATGCAGACCCAAAGCTTAGTTGTTGAAATCAGTTAGCACATGTGAGTAGAACTATATCATAGTAACTTAGTCAATGAACATTTATTAAATACTTTCTTTGTGTTAGGCATTATGATAGCAAGACAGCAACACAGTCCCTTTTCTCAATAAGCCAACATTCTAATGGGAAAGATAACATGTAAACAACATGTACATTCAGAATATACAAATGTAAATGGGAGCTAATATCAGAAGGAAGGTACTACTAACAGTGTGGGGCAGGGGGCAAGAAAGTTTTCTTGCAAAAGGTAGGATTTAAGTTGAATCTTGGAAGAATCTATGGATACCGGGAGGCACAGCTGAGGTAGGAGAATATTCCAGGCATGGGGCACAGCCAGTAGAAAGATATGAATAAGGTGTAGTATGTGTGTAAAATATGTAAGAGGCCAGAGTCACTGGGGTATGGATTACATGGAGGAGAGTAAAGTATAAGACTATAAAAAGTAGAAAGGATTCAGTACATTAAAAATAAAATGAAGGAAGGGCAGCTAGGTGGCACAGTGGATAGAGCACCAGCCCTGGAGTCAGGAGTACCTGAGTTCAAATCTGGCCCCAGACACTTAACACTTACTAGCTATGTGACCCTGGGCAAGTCACTTAACCCCAATTGCCTCACTAAAAAAAAAATCAAATGAAGGATTTTATATTTGGTCCTGGAGGTGATACAGAACCACTGGAGTTTATTGAATGAGACTGGGAATGTGTATGACATGATAGATCTGTACTTTCAGAGGGTTAATTTGACAGTTGAATGCCAAATGGACTGGAAAAGGGAGATACATAATGCAAACGAGACCAACTAGAAATCCACTGTAAGAGTCCAGGCATTAGGTGAAAAGGGTCTGTACCATGGTAGTGGCTGTATGAGTAAATAAAAGGGGGCATCTATAAAATGAACTGTGAAAGGAGAAATGATACAACTTGGAAACAAATCGAATTTATGGGCTGAGTGCAAGTGAGGAGTTGAAGATGACTTCAAGGTTCTAAGTCTTTGTGACTGGGAAGATGGTAGTGGCCTTGACAATAATAGGGAAGTTTAGAGATGTGGATGTTTTCTGAGGAAAGATAATGAATTCTATTTTGGAATGAATGTTGAGTTAGAGATGTCTTTGCATAATTTAGTTGAAGATACCTAACTGTGAGGGTAGGTCAGGAAAAAGGTTAGAGATGGATAAAAAGATGTGAGAATTATATGCATAGAGATTATAATTGAAACCATGGGAGCTGATGATATTACCAAAAAAATTGGTTTAGAAGGATAATAGTAGAAATCCCAGGACAGAGTCTTGGGGGCCAAGTGGGTATAACCCACACAAAGGTCCAGCAAAAGAGGCCTGGAAAGACTGATTGAGTAGGATGTCTCTGTCTCTACTCGAACCTCTGTCTTTTCCTTTACCATATGTAGGTGATATTTCATATGTCTGGACTCCAGGGTTACCCTTCTCATGAATTCAACCCAATTAAGTAAAGATTTATTAAGTCCTTATTTATTATGTTGGAGGTACTCTGTTAGGCACTGGGCATGTAGAATCAAGCAAAGATCCCTTCCCAGACACAGGGGCAGAAGGGAACATCAAAGTCAGAGGATCTTCTGTCCCAGAGGACTTTTCAGAATGGAAAGGGGTGGGTTCATTTAGATGAGCCAAAGGAACAGAAGAGCTTTCCTTCTTGGAGGTAACACAATAGTCTAGATGACTGAGGTGAGGGACTTTTTCGGCCTGAAATCTGGGTAATGAAGAGAGAGGAAGCCCCTCTAGGGAGTCTAGTCCTGGAATACCTGCCTAACTTTCTCCATTCTTCTCTTTTCACCACAACACTGGTTCATGCCAACAGAGGTCCTTGGATAGATAGGCATGATAGCAATGCCCCCAGAGTCTTCAGAATCTGCCTGCTGCCCTGGAAACATTAACCTTGGGGGAATAAACCTGATCATAAAGAAACCATTCCAGCCAATTCAGTTCAGAGAGGTGCTTTTTGTTTGCTCAGGAATCAACTCCTCTTATATTTGGTGAGTAATTGTGAAGGGATGGACATTAAACTTAGCTGGGTGTACTTGTTCCCAGATGAGAATACAGTGGAAGAAATAGGAGAAAAAAACACAGTGTGTGTCCAGTGATTGGCCTGGAGAAATAACCTAAAAGTAAGAGATCATGTCAGAGTTGAGGACCGGAATGGGGCAGATTAGATGGGATTTCAGATCTAGAAAAGGACATTAGAAATCAACTTATCCAACTTCCTCTTTCTTTATAATTGATAAAGCTGAGGCTTAGAAGAGAGAAGTACCTTGCCCAGCCTTACACAGTAAATCAGGAGAAGCCTTACAATAGAACTCAGGCTTCTAGACTCCAGCATTCTTTCTCTCAAATGAGGCTGGAAGAAGGCTCTAAAGCCAGGGATTAGGTTGGGGGGCAGAGTAGAAGCTGAGTCAGTGGTTTGGACTCAGGAATTCAGCACTTATTTAGAAGGATATGGACTGATGTTTATGAGCACAATGGAACCTACATTTGACTTCTGCTATTCACTGAATCTTCACAGGTGAGAATGTGAGGAAAGGTGCTTGGGGCAAGTCAGCCAGCAGGCATTGACCCAGCTCAAGATGTTAAAAAAATCATCATTATTATTACTGTTCTTGTTTATTGTTGCTATTATTATACAAATATTTATATGGCACAAATCTCATTTTATCCTCACAATAATCCTGGGAGGTAGGTGCTATTATTATTCCCATTTTTCAGATAAGGAACCTAAGGTAGATAGAAGTTAAGTGAATAGCCCAGGACATATAGCTAGTAAGCATATGAGGCTGAATTTGAAATTAGGTCTTCTCCTTCTGTGTCCAGCCCTCTATCTATCCACTGTGCCACCTAGCTGTCTAAAATGATGTTTCTCTAAAAGGAAACATGAATAGATAGTGCAATGTTTCTGTCCTGGCCAGTGTATTTGAGTGTGTGTGTGTGTGTGTGTGTGTGTGTGTTGGGAAAAGAGTGTCAGCAAAAGTCACAGAGAAGGCATATTTAGGAGGAGAGAATTGGGGAAGAATTATGGTCAATATCATGTGCCGATTAGGAAAAGTCTGGGATAGTCATCCTATCAAATTCAGTTAACACACATTTACTGAATACCCATTTTATAAAGGGCTCTCCATTGGGCACTGTATGACTCCCTGAGGTGAATGAGAGAAACTTCTTGTCTTCAAGGAGTTAAATTCTAGTAGGGGAGGTAGAACATAAATATGTCATCAGCTACATAATTCACTATTTTCATAGCAGCTCAAAGTAGATTCTACTTTGCTACTTTGCTACATGAGAACAATTGTCAAGTGAATTATCACGTTATATAAATGAATGGAAATTTCAGAACCAGGAGAAAGTTCACTTCTGACAATGGGAGTAGTGAAGTAAGGTGTTATGGACTAGGTAGGATTGTACCTTGGCCTTGAAGTGTGAGGGGGACAGAGAGAGGAAGAAAGTTTATTTTCCTATTATGAGACAAGCATGAGCAAAATCCTAGGGAGAGGAAAATACATCACACATTCAGAATGTGAGGGGTAGCTAGGTGGCGCAGTGGATAAAGCACTGGCCCTGGATTTAGGAGGACCTGAGTCTAAATCCAGTCTCAGACACTTGACACTTACTAGCTGTGTGACCCTGGGCAAGTCACTTAACTATCATTTCCCTACAAAAAAAGAATGTGATAAATTCGGAATTTGAAGATCTCTGAGAAATCAGAAAGTTTCAATAATTTTTTTGAAAATATATACCTATATTTGTGAAAATATATATACAAATATAAATACAATTTTAAATGCAGGAGAGACAAGAAAGAATACTGGCATACTTTAGAGATACTACAGATTATGTTCTAGACCATGCCAATAAAGCAAGTCACATGTATTTTTTGTTCTTCTGGTGCATATAAAAGTTGTTTATACTAGAGTGTGGCCTATTAAGTGTTCAAAAGTATTATGTCTAAAAATGTACATACCTTAATTAACATTAATTTATTGCTAAAAAATGCTAACCATCATCTGAGCCTTCAATGGGCTGAAATCTTTTTGCTGGTTGAGAGTCTTGCCTCAATATTGATGGCTGCTGACTATTATAATTATAATAGTCATATCAAAGATCACTGATCACAGAGCACAATAACAGATATAATAATGAAAAAAATGAAATATTATGAGAATTAACAAAATGTGACATAGAGACATAATGTGAGCACATGCTTTTGTAAAAATGGAGCTGATAGACTTGCTTGATGCAGGATTGCCACAAAACTTCAATTTGTTAAAAACACAATACCTGTGAAGTTCAATAAAGTGTAATGAAATTAAACAAGGCATGACTGGATTGGTTAGAGAACTGTTCAAAGAATCAAGAAGACCTAGGTTCAAGTCTCATCTCTGACACATATCCACTATGTGTATCACTCTAGGGAAGTCACTGGAAATCTTTGTGCTCCAGGCAATTCTACAAGACAGGTCATTATCTGAATTGGTAGAGGTTGCAGCTTCACTAGAAATTCCTTGATTAATGAAATCAGGATCCAGTCCAAGAAAAATGACAAGATTGGAAATATCTGACTTGATGGAAGTTCACATGAAAAAGAACTAAGGACTTTAGTTTCCCATACAGTCAGTAAGCAGCATGGTATCACTTATTTTTTTGGTTGTTTTGTTTTGTTTTGTTTTTGCAGGGTAATGAAGGTTAAGTCACTTGCCCAGTGTCACATAGGTAGTAAGTGTCAAATGTCTGAAGCTGCATTTCAACTCAGGTCCTCCTGAATTCAAGGCCAGTGCTTTATCTACTATGCCACCTAGCTGCCCCCCCCATGGTATCACTTTTTGTGTGTGTGTGTGTGGGGGGGCAATGAGGGTTAAGTGACTTGCCCAGGATCACACAGCTAGTAAGTGTCAAGTGTCTGAGGCTGGATTTGAACTCAGGTCCTCCTGAATCCAAGGCCAGTGCTTTATCCACTATGCCACCTAGCTGCCCCCCATTTTATCACTTCTAATGGAGCAGCTAGGTGGTACAGTAGATAGAATGCCTGACCTGGAGCCAGAAAGTCTCATTTTCCTTTGTTTCAATTTTGTTTTAGACATTCACTAGCTGCGTGACCCTGGGCAGGTTACCCAACCCTGTTTGCCACAGTTTCCTCATCTGTATAATGAACTAGAGAAAAAATGTGAAACCATTCCACTATTTCTACTAAGAAATCCCTAAATGGGGTCATAGAGGGTTGGATACAGTTGAAAAATGACAAGACCAAATCATTTCTAAAGGGTTGCAGTAATAGTGTTGTGTCTAATGGGAGGTCTATATTATCCTCCTTTCTCTGTCTTAGTCAGGTTTTATCTGGAGTACTGAGTGTAGTTCCAGGTGTCAGACTTTAGGACAGACCTTGATCAATTAGGGAATATATAAAGAAGTAAGTCCAGAAGAGTTAGAGGTTTGACAATTCTTCCATATGAGGAATAGTTGATGTACTTAGGGATTATTAATTTGGAGAAAAAAAGGTCTCAGGGACACCATTCATTCATTCAACAATATTTCCTGAGTGGCTCCTATATGCCAGAGTCATGGGGAATTCAATGGTGAAACAGTCATAGTAATTGCTGTCAGAGAGCATTCCATGAAGTATGGTAGAGAAAAAGATACATAGACACTGAAAAAAGAGGCAATATGATGTGTTTTAGGATAAACAAGATTAATAATAGGATTTCAGAGAAAGGAGGGCTCTCTTCCATTTGGCAGTTGATTGAGGATAGCAGATAATCGTGGAACACTAGACTGAGGGTATGGAATTTTAGTTGAGTCTTGAACAGTAGGTAAATACACAATAATGCCCAGTGTACCAATGAATGAGTGCTGGTGCTGACTTGAATCTCTGACTCAGGACTCCAACTTTATAGCTTTCTTCATCTCCTTCCAATTCTTTGACTTCAACCTGATCACTTTACCCTAGGCTGGGGACAATAGAGGAAGAGTTTTATTAAATTTCATGCTGCTAATTTTGGTACACCCCCAAGATCCTTTTGAACTCAAATTCTAATATATTAGCCACATTTCCTCTTTGGACTAAACAGAAGAGAACAGAAGACAAAGAGACTAATAAAGGTAAAAAGAGAGAGAGAAAAAGACAGACAAAAGAATAGGGAGAAAATAAGAGGGAGAAAGAGTTGTAGAAAGAAAGATGGAGAGATGAAGGGAGAAAAAATTATTCTGTTTGGTTCAGTAGACAAGTGGAGCCATACTCCTCATCCTGCATGGAAGGAGAAAGATAGAATAAATAACCATCAGAGGAAAACATAATTTCTTAAATATGGAAACTATTCCCTAAGCATTCTTCGTGAGAGACAAACTCACATGAACATACATGGAACTACATCAGGACATATACAAAACACAATAGAGTAAATAGGTCATGATTTGAGACCTCCTATTTTTATAATAGAGAAAGACCCAAAGAGGACAAATGACTTATTCAATACTACTCAGTGAAGCAAGACTAGGATCAGGACTCTAGACTTCCACAGAAAACTTCATAACCTCTTAGCATCAAACTGTGAAAGGATCATGGGACATTTGTTCAGAGGCAGTGAATGTGGTCTGGTAAGAATAGTAGACTCAAAATTAAGAGAGACCTCAATTTTAATCCTATATTCAAAATTTGCTGGGTGTTTGAACATGTTACCTTAACATTTCTGAGTCTTAGTTTGCTCATCTACAAAAGAGGAAAGACAATGCCGATAACAATCTACTTCACAGTGATGTTGGTAAGGATAAAATGAAATAAAGTGTGTAAATAATTTTAAAGTAATTTATTATTATTATCCTTTTCATAATTTTATTATTATATCTTGTACTCATTTGAGAGAGAACATATTTGGGATTGGGGTATGGAAAACTGGATGTCTTAATCCTAATTTTGCTACTGTCATTCAATATTCTTGAAACAATCACATTTCCTTCTTGTATTTGTTTTCCCACCATACAAATAAGGAATTTTAATTCATAATCTAACCATTTAATGGGGAATTATAGAGGGACATGCCTTTTTAAAAAGGAAACAAAAACCCTTACAAAATGAGACCTGTAATTATTACTCTAATTAGGTTGAGGTTGGGGTTACATATCTGTGTATAGGGAGCATGGAATTATATTTCACTGGGAAGAGCGATCTGAGTTACCAGTCTTCAGATCATTCCATAAGTTTGTTGCAATTTGACTTCTTTCTCATTTTTTTCAGGATGGGTCCTGTATGAGTCACAGCTCATAGTCCTTGCAGGTTTTCACCATGGTGGGCAACGTCACTCTCCCTGGCTTCTCATCCTTTTTCTTGGCTGGAATTCCTGGTCTAGAAGTCTTCCACTATTGGTTGAGCATACCTGTTTGTCTTCTCTATGCCCTTACCCTGATTGGGAATGGCCTCATTGTCTTTGTGATAAGAGGAGAATCCAGCCTTCATCAGCCCATGTTCTTTTTCCTTTGTATGCTGGCCTTTGATGATGTAGCAGTTGCCTCAACCATAGCCCCCAGGATGCTTGACATATTTTGGCTGGATTCTCATTTCATTGGATTTGATGTCTGCTTGGCCCAAATGTGCTTAATCCATACCTTTTGCTGCATACAATCAGGTCTTTTGGTAGCCATGGCCTTTGACCGCTATGTTGCCATCTGCTATCCACTGCATTATGCTACCATCCTGACCACTCCTTTGGTCATCAAGCTAGGGTTGCTAAGTGTGGCCAGAGCCATCATAATGGTTTTTCCCAGCCCATTGCTCGTTAAGCGGCTGAGGTACTGTACCCAGAATATTATACGACATACCTACTGTGAACACATGGCTGTGGTGAAGCTTGCCTGTAGCAATACCTCCATAAATCGTGTCTATGGTATTCTTGTGTCCTTCTCAGTTATATTTCTGGACATTGGACTTATTTCTGTGTCCTATGTCAAGATCCTTCAGGCTGTTTTCCGACTCTCCTCCAAGGATGCCCGCTCTAAGGCACTAGGCACATGTGCTGCCCATATCTTCACTATCCTCGTCACCTATGTACCTGCACTGTTTAGTTTCCTCACCCATCGCATTGGTAAGAGAGTGCCCCCATCCCTTCACATCATCATTGCCAGCATATATCCCCTGGTGCCACCTGCTGTCAACCCACTAGTCTATGGTGTAAAGACCAAGCAGATTCGTGGCCAAGTGGTCCTCCTCTTCCTCAGGAAAAAGGATAAAGTCTCCAAGAACTAGTACAGGTTTGGGCATGCTATTTCTTGGGCCTGGAAATACCTCCTGTGAAGAATCACTGGGATTGGGCTGAGAGCACAATGCAATACTCTGCTTATAGCTGACCTAGTTGCAAACCCTGACTCATTTTGTCTACATGTATCTCTCCTACAATAACTGTAGAGAGTTTGGGTCTAGAGCAATGACATAGTTCTGCTTCAATTGAATGATTTGTGTTTGTCTTGAAGCTGCTCTTCATATTTTCTTTGACCTGATTTGTCTACCTCCATGATACTCCATGCCACTTAGTTACTTGTCAAATTGAGTTCAGCTGGTCAGAGTTAGAAGACTGGGCCAAGGTCTTGACTCTGATCTGGGAGGGATAAGGACTCCATAGCTCAAACTACCTGATGAAGGTCAGGGAGAGGAAATCTCAGACTTGTCTTCCACATCCCTAGGTTCTTTGTGGAATTTTGAATCAGTTCTGATGATTTGACCTTTCCCCATGAGTTCAAAAAGGTCTGGGGAGGGAGGAGTCTGATTTCTTGGTCTGAGAATGAATCAAAAGTTAGAAAGGTTATAAGACAGTTGTCAAGAATCCTTTGGAAATCCAGAAGATATGACCAAAGAAAGAGCCTAAGGACTATGAAGATGGACCTTCAGCCAGACCTCAGTCTTTCTTGAATATTCTCCCTGATAGAATTGGCCTATCCCAGGAAAGAAAAATTCCAATATGAGCCATTGTTGAGTGGTGGTCCAGAGCCTTCTGCCTCTGAGGCTTAGTTCTCATTCAATCCCCTCCGCATCCAATCCAAGACCCTCCTGACTTCAAATGCTACCTTGCCAAATACTACCTTGACCTTTTCCTGATCATGACCAGTGCCTATATTCCCTGCCTACAGTAACTAGTCTCTTCCTAAATTCGGATGCTGTCCATTGAGGCTCACACTGCGGCCTAGGCTGAACAAGCCCATATGACATCGGTCTCTGGCCATGTCCAAGAAAAGCTGACTTATCTACTTTGTTTTGCGGTTGCATTCATTGGCCTATTTGCATTTAGTTTTAGGTTGATAGAAAACTAACACCTTCAAACAATGGTGCTGAGATGATGGCACTTTGATATTTCTGAATAACCTGCTGGAAAATGATTATCAGGAAGTTAGCCAGAAGTACTAAGGCTCTAGTACCACACAGTTCCCAGTCTGCAACTACTGACTGGTAAAAAGAAGGTTCCTGAACCAACCAAAATGGCCTGGTAGGCTTAGGGTTTTCAAGAAACATTTCAAACACTGACCAATACTATGTAAACAAATCAGTAAACACAAGTTTGACCTAGAGATATGGAAGAATTTGATGGCCAATCTCTGGCCTCTGAACTAGTCACCTTTGAAATCTGCATAGTCATAATGAATATGAGGAATATACTGGGAGACTTTTTTCTGACATAAGCTATTCTCCTCTCACTCCTGTGGTCTGTAGTATTTTGTACCTATGCCAGCCTAATCCGTGTATTAGGGGGAACTCTCAAACCATTGCCTTTCCCTCCAGGTAGTGCCAAAAAGAATCCCTGTCTTTAGTGTGGTACAAGTCTGTATTATAGACAGTGGCCAATGCTGTAATAAAATAAAGAGATGGATCTCCCTGAGAAATCCTTTTAAGAACTTCTTGGATGGATTATAGGTTGGCAAATGTTGCTATATTTTTTGGAATAACTTCTCTACAGTTTGTGCTGTCCAAAGGAGCAATGTACTTGCTTTGAGAAAATAATAGGTGTTTTGGGACTTCCAGGGGCCCCAAAACCACACCTACCTTGAAAGTCTTGTCTCCGCCATAGGATCTGAGCTCTGACATCAGCATGACTGCCCTGAACTGCCCTCAAATCCAGTAAACCAATAGATTTGAGATGATGCTAGGCAAAGAAGATTTGAACAATGTTTTATGGGTGGGCTCTGCTCCTGCCTTCAGTGAGCTTGCAGAGACTTGGGGTCTCTTTGGCCTGGAACTGGGGGAATACAGAGGCAGCCCTCTGGGGTTCCCCATTTTCTCTCTCCAGTAGATCCTAGCTAGGCTTTCCTATCTTTCAGAGTGATACGGTCTCACTTTACTAATATCTAATATACTTTAATAAAGGTTTAATGCCCCCAAACTGGTGCTATACCTTCAAATTTATCACTAACAAGCTATTTTAGGAATCCCATCTGATTTTCCCCAAACTTGGGACAGAAATAAGGCATCCACAAATTAAATTTTAAATGTCACATTGCCAAAATTGTAGTAGATTCCTTGTTATTGTCCTTCTTCATACAGAAGAAGGATGATCCTTTTTTAGAGGATATTGTAAGGAATTGATTGTTTAGACACAAGCTGAAAAGTAGGTTACCTTTGCCTTTCCTTTTGTTAACCCTTGAAAGTCTATATTATTCAAGAAACATCTTTTCAGCTTTCTTGAGACCGATTTTTAAGAAAATGAACTACCCATGTGTGGGGCCAGATACTGTACTAGACAATATTAATGGAGTAGAAGCTTATATTTTATCAAATCTTACTTTCTACATGTACAGTTGATATTATTATCTTTCCCTAAACCTACCCCATTCCCAAACTTCTGTATTACTGTTGAGGGCACCCTCAGTCTTCCATTTACCCAGGTTCATGACTTTAGAGTCTATCTATTAAGTTGCCAAGTCTAGGTAAATCTCCCTCTACAACATCTCTCCAATCCTTTCCCTTGTTTCTCTGAATATGAACACTATCTTAGTTCAGCTCCTTATTAGTGTTTACTTGGATTATTGTAACTGTCTTCTAATGGGTCCTCCTGTTTCCTGTCTCTCCCCTTTCTAATCCATCCTTCACAGAACTGCCAATTAATCTTCCTGAGGCAAAGATATATATGACAATATTGTACTGCTATTCAAAAATGATATTTGGTTCTCTATTATCTCTGGTATATAATATGTGGATTTTTAAGGTCCTTTACAATATGCCTCCAGCCTACCTTTACTATTACTAACCTTCATGTATTGTTCTTTCTTTTTTTCTTTTTGATAATAAACACCTTTATTTAACATTTTGAGTTCCAAATTCTATCCCACCTTCCCTCCCTCCCCACTACCTTCCCTGAGGTGGTAAGCAATCAGATATAGGTTATACAGCTGAAATTATGTAAAACATTTCCATACCAGTCATTGTGCATAAGAAAACTATAATGAAAGAAAAAATGAAAGAAAGTGAAAATTGCATGTTTCAGTCTGTGTTCAATCAATATCAGTTTTTTCTTTGGGAGTAGAAATATACTTCATCATTAATCCTTTGAGAGTGTCTTGGATCATTGCATTACTAAGAATAGTTGTCATTCACAGTTCTTCATCAAATAATGTTTCTGTAACTGTGCACAGTGTTCTCCTGGTTCTTCTCACTTCACTATATATCAGTTCATATAAGTATTTCCAGACCTCACTTTCAATACACCAGAGCAGTAAAATTTCCCTGAAAATAATATTGCATCTACTGTTTCTGTGACTTTGTATAGGATTCAATACAAAAGAATAGAAGAAGGAGATGCAATCCTATTGCCTCATGTGCCTGAGTTTTCCTCTTTATTTACTTCCATATCTAAAAATCTTTAATTGCCTTCACAGCTCTCATCAGATTCCACTTCCTCACAGAAACCCTGTCATTTCCCCCTTAGTTGTTAGTGTTTTCTCCTTTTTGCATTTCCTTTTTCGTATAAATGTCACATCTCCCTCATCCCCATAGTGTGTCAGCTCCTAGAGCTTTGGGACCATTTTCGCATTGTCATCGTATCCTCAGTACCTAGTACAGTGCCTTGAATAAGGGAGGCACTTAGTTACTTGTCAAATTGGGTCAAGTTGGTCAAAGTAGGAATAATGGCAGTGGCCAATATTAGTTCCATGGCATGGTAAGTCCTAGATAGTAACCATAGAGAGAAACAAATGAAGTGAGCAACTTTATCTAGGCTCATATTACTGTAATGGAAGCCTTTTGCCTTAGGTTTCCTTGTGCCATAACTTCCCTTCACTTCTAACCCCAAAGGCAAGGACTTAAATATAACTGCATAAGGCACAATCTAACATTAGCACACAAAGCCACTTTGAAGTCACTCTCCACTTTCACTACAAGTTAACTCTCTCCTCATGCTCTGTTGTTCTCTACTCCAATGCTCTCAGTGAATGAATGAGTGAATGAATAAATGAATGAAGAAACATGTATTAAACACTTGCTATGTGTCAGGATTTGTACTAAGTTATGGGGATACAAATAAAAGCATCAAGACAGTCCTGAACCTCAAAGAACTTACAGTGTAATGGGAGGAGTGAGTTGTTGGAGGTCATGTAGCAAGTCAGTGGAAAAACTATATCTTGAACCCAGGTCTCCTAACATAGAATGCACTGCTCTTGACATCTCACATTGCTGCCAAGTGTCAATGAACAGAAACAATAATCTTGAACTTTCAATCATGATTCCCCCCATCCCCATGCCCCATTTCCCTGCACTCTGCTTTTAGGAGAAATGGACAAATCATATATGCCTAAGTCCAACCAGAGATTTAAAAATAACAATAACGATGACAAAAATTGCATTCTCATAGAGCTTTAATGATTTAGATTTATATAGATCTTAAAAGTTTGCAAAGTATTTTACATTTCTTAACTTTGAATATCATATCCAACCTCAGAAGTACATAAAACCATCTCCATTCTGTAGATGAAGTAATGGAAGCAGTCAGAGTTGTTGAGAAGCTTGCTTATGACCAGGTAGGTATTGGGTATCAGAGGAATGATTCAAACAAAGTCTTCTTTACCCCAAATTAGCCTTCTTTGCACCATGTCACATTGTCCCAATTTCTAGCAATTATCCTCTGGCCATCACATTATATTTGATAACTTTCAGTTCCTGATCCTTCCTATATAGTAGCCACTGATATTTTGAATTATAGCATTAAGTCCTTGCATCTACCCACATAATCCAAGAGAAATTAGAATCCATTCTTTTTCATACATAAGTCAGCCATGCTCACTCCATTTCTCTTGAATCCACTCTTGACTTTCCAGATTCTTTTCTCTACCTTGCCTCTGCATTGCTTCCTTTTATGTATTGTCTTATATCATTAGAATGTAAGCTTCTTGAGGGCCTTTTCTCTCTGTCTGTCTATCTGTCTCCCTGCGTGTGTATCTTTTTCATTCTCTCTCTCTGTCTCTCTCCCTTCCTCCCTCTCAGTGGATGATCTTTCCTCAACATCATCTGTACATACACGTCATTATTCCCTAAGGTTTAAGCAGCAGATTACACAGCCTGCTTTGGGAAGAAGAATATATGAAAAAGAATGGATTCTAATTTCTTTTGGATTATGTGAGTAGATGCAATGACTTAATGCTATAATTCTAAATATTAGTAGCTATTGTAAAGGAAGGAAGACTCCTTTGTTCTTGTATTTATTTATTTGCTTTCCTGGCACTTAGCACATGAACAGTGTTTAATAAATGTTCTGTCTCTCTCTGTGTTTTTCTGTGTTTCTGTCTCTTTCTGTCCCTGTCTCTCTGTCTTTGTCTCTGTCTCTACCTTATTAAGGGACTTCCTACCAAAATTCTACCTTTAGTTTATTTTGATATTTGGTTTTAATGGCTCTCATGACTGAAAGTTATATTTAATAAATGTCCCAGGGGAAATTGGTGGTTGTGGTGGGGTCCTTAGGTATTTCTCTTTAAAAAATTATACCCTCTTGCACACAAATCCAATTAGAATAAAATAATCTTTTATTTAGGCGCTAGTGAAAATGACCAAGAGAGAAGTCAAGGGGAGATGGTTAAGAGAAATGTTCTTTGAGATACCTTTCTCCTCAAACAGGAGAAAAGGAAAGGCTTTTATAGATGGTAGATGGAATGATCATCTGAGCCCTTATTGGGGGTAGGTTGGGAGAAGTCGGGTGAGAGGTGGTTGTTCTGATTTTTGGAGTTATCTCTCTCCCCTGGCACCAAACAGGCAGCAGCCATGTCTAATGGGCTTATCTCCCTTACTTCTTCTTCTTCTTCTTCTTCTTCTTCTTCTTCTTCTTCTTCTTCTTCTTCTTCTTCTTCTTCTTCTTCTTCTTCTTCTTCTTCTTCTTCTTCTTCTTTTGGCGGGGCAATGGGGGTTAAGTGACTTGCCCAGGGTCACACAGCTAGTAAGTATCAAGTATTTGAGGCTGGATTTGAACCCAGGTACTCCTGAATCCAGGGCTGGTGCTTTATCCACTGCACCACCTAGCAACCCCTCCCTTACTTCTTAAGGTGTGTCTGTCCTTTAGTTTAGCTTCTCAAGGAGAGTTACCCCAGACCCATGTCCTAAAGGACATAGCTAGCTAGCTTATGTCCCAACCCCACAACAATAAAGATACATAGATCTAAATGGAAGAATTACATCACTGGCTACACTCAACCTTTTTTTGAAACCTATCCACCAATCATGAATAGGTTTTCATTGAAAACAGAGTAGTATTTTGAAATATCATTCAGTTTGGCATGTAGACTAACATGACAGTTTTGCATTATTATGGTTTAAAAAATGAATTCAAAACCCACTGAAACCCTTTATTTGGAGGATTTTTAATCTGGTTAGAAAATACCATTTTGAGGTTTTAAAAAAGTTTATAGCTATAAAAATTATTATAGGTTACTTTTTAAAAATGTGGCATTATGCTTTTATTTATTTTGTTAAACATTTCCCAATTATATATATATATATCTCTAAAAATTATTATTTTATCATTTTTTAAAAAAATTTTGAATTCCAAATTCTTTCCTTTCCTGAAGACTGTCTCCCACCCACTGTGAGGGCAAGCAATATGATACAAATTATACACTTGTGAAATCATACAAAACATATTCCATATGAGAGAAATAAAAACAGAATGCTATTATCTCAACTAGAAACAGAATTCTTTTGTCTCAACCAGACACAAAAAGGATGTTGATCTCAGAGACAGGATGCTGTTGTCACAACCAGAGACAAAAGGATCTTAATTTCAAGGCTAGAAGGACATCTTGCAGAAGGCTAGAAGTTGATTACAGAAGGGAGCCCTCAAGACCAATAGTCTTTTGGTTTGGGGTAGTTTGTACATATTGGCTGACACACCCCCTGGGAGGGGAGGGGGTTCATTTTAATTCACATGCTAGGTATGTAATGGGAGGAGGGACATGTTGGGACAAAATAAGTAGAGATATTTCAAGAAGAATGTGCATCTCTTTGTCCTCCACCAATGACAAAGAGGAGAGGGACTTTGCATTAGATTTAGGGATGAAAAGAGACATTCGCTGTGGCAAAGCATGCCACTCTTTTTAGTGTGTGGCCATTCTTGCAAAAATGTAATAAAGCCTTTATATATTCACCAAAAGTGGAAGTCCCATATTTTTATTTCTCACACATATTATCCATGTTGCAAAAAGAAAGAAGTATAAAGCAAAAAACATTATAATTCAATTTGACTCAGTTCATCAGTTCTCTTTCTGGAGGTGTATAACATTTTTCATCATGAGTACTTTGGAATTGAATTGGATTATTGTATTGATCAGAGTAGCTAAGTTTTTCTCACTTGATCATTGTTATAATATTGCTGTTACTGTACAATGATCTCCTGGTTCTGCTGACTTTACTTTGCATTATAAAGTCTTTCCAGTTATTTTTGAAGCAATCCCCCTCATCATTTATTATAGCATAGTAGTATTAATCACAATTACATATCACAACTTGTTTAGACATTTTCCTGTCTATTGAGCAACCCTTCAATTCTCAAATCTTTGCCACCACAAAAACAGTTGCTATAAATCCATATATATATATATATATATATATATATATATATATATATATATATATATATATATATATACTTTTCCTTTTATCTCTGTGGGACAAAGACCTAGTAGTGGTGTTGCTGGGCCAAGTATGCACAATCTTATAGCCCTTTCAGCATAGTTCCAAATTGCTCTCCAGAGTGGTTGGATCAATTCACAACTTCTCCAACAGTGCATCAGTATTCCTGTTTTTTCTACAACCCCTCCACCATTTGTCATTTTCCTTTTCTGCATGTTAGCCAGTATGATAGGTATGAAGTGGTAGCTTAGGATTATTTAAATCTTAAGAGAAATTTAAAAATCTTATAGCATTTTTATATGAATGTAGGTAGCTTCTTTTGAAAACTACCTATTCATATTATTTGACCATTTATCAATGGGAAATGGCCCTTATGTTTTATAAATTTGACTGTTTTCTAGATATTTCTAAAGTGAAGACTTTATTAGGAAACTTTCTGAAAGTTTCCTCCCTAGTTTCCTGCTTTTCTTGTAATTTTAGTTGCATTGATTTTGTTTGTGAAAAACTTTTTAAATTTTGTGTAATCAAAATTTTCCATTATACTTCCTGTAATCCTCCTTGTGTCTTGTTTTGTCATTAAGGTAAAAATTTTTGTACACCCTGAATTTGCTTATAGTATCACCCTTTATATACAAATCATATGCCTATTTTAAGCCTATCTTGGTATCTGGTATGGCCTATAGTTGGTTTCTGCCAAACAGCTTTCCAGTTTCCCCGGCGATTTTTGTGAAATAGTAATTTCTTTCCCCCTCCACCCATCTCTAAAAAAACAAGCAAACAAACTTGGATCTTTGGGTTTATCAAACACCATATTACTATGGTTATTTACTACTGTGTATTGTGTACCAAATCTATTCCACTGATCCACCTGTCTATTTCTTAGTCAGTACCAGATTGTTTTTGGTGGTTACCTTTTTGTAATGAAGTTTGAAATCTGATACTGAAAGGCTTTTATGTATGTATGTATGTGTATATATATATATATATATATATATATATATATATATATATATATATATAAACATAGAATTTCTTCACTTTTTTTCATTGTTTCCCTTGATATTCTTGACCTTTTGGTCTTTCAGATGAATATTGTTCTCATTTTTCTCATTCTATATAATAATTCTTTGATCATTTGATTGGTATGGCACTAAATAAATTAATTTAGGCAGATTTGTCATTTGTATTATACTGGCTTGGTATTCTGGGTACCTTTGGGTACAAATTCAACAGACATTGACATGACTAAGCCTGGGGTGGGGCTCATCCAGAAAAATTTCAGTGGGAAACTTGGCACATAAAACAGTCAAAAGTTGTCACCATCACAAATTGGAAATCCTTATTAAAATAAACATCCTTACCCAGTATGAGCCACAAACTTGGTTCCTGTTATGTTTCTTTTTTAAATAAAAGTATTTTATTATTTTCCAGTTACATGTAAGGATAGTTTTCAACATTTGTTTTCATGGGATTTTTAGTTCCAAATTTTTCTCCCACCCTCCTTTCCCTCCGTCCTCCCAAAGATGGAAAACAATCTGATATGTACAATCTCATTAAACGTATTTTTTGCATTAGTCATATTGTGAAAGAAGAATCAGAGCACAAGGAAAAAACCTCAAAAAAGAAAGAAAGAAAACAGCCCCAAAGTAGAAACAGTATGGTTCAATCTGCATTCATAATCCACAGTTGTTTTTTTTCTGGATGTTGAGAACATTTTCTATCATGAAATTCTTTGAAATTGTTTTGCATCGTTGCACTGCTGAGAAGAGCCCCTGTTATATTGGGGACAGAAGGGAGAACCATCTTTACAATGCAATAACTATCTGCATTTTGAGGGACAGAAAGATTGAATTGTTCTTTTCTCTTCACCTTGAATGGCCAGATTGGAATGATAAGAGAAGACTAAATGAATTAAATGTCAGAGAACCTTTGACAGTTTGGAAACTTTCTGCCTTAATTTTCACCCCTTTACTTGTTTTGCAGGATGAATGTTGCAATACATTCTGTTTCCCTTGCATGATAAGACCAAGAGGAAAAGGGAGTATTCCTAGACAAACACTTATAGAATGGAAACAGAAACTTCTTTCATCAATTATTCTGTACCACAAAGACATATTAAAACAATAAGATAACACTGAGAACTTCCTTCCTTAGGACAGACAACCAGGACAGATGCTTTAGCTTTTTTACTATTACAGATAGAGGTAAAGCTTTGAAAAGGAAGGATTGCAAAAGTTTATTGCCTGAAAACTGCCTTTTGGTGGCAGGGAAGGAGCACCCTGTCTCCAGGATCAGATCTTTAAGTTGAACTTTCCATGGTCACTTGAAACTCTTTGATATTCCCTCAGAACTTTAACAGTCTCTTGTAGCTGGCTGCCTTCAGCCTTAGTTTGAAGGAGACTTTCAATTAGAAGAGACCAGAAAACAAGACATTCCCAGCTACCAACTGCCCCATGCTGCACAAAACTTCTACGTTCCAGCCCCGAATCCTACATTACCCCAGCTATTTGTGTAGTAATTTTTTTAACCTATCATTTGGGCTATGAAGCAAGCATGTCCAACCTAGCTGCTTCCTCAAATGTAAGAATATATGCATGCATGTATTTATATACTGACATACACATATGTGTATACACACATGAACATATGTGTGAATGCATGTATATACACAATATGTTGTACATACTTTTATGTATACATATAAACATATGTATACATTTACAGTACATATACACACATACACAATATATTTATTTTTTTGAATGTTTGTTTCTGTTCACTTTGGGCATGTGGCTTATTCTCTCTTCCTCCTTTATTTTCACTCTGAACAATATTAGCACAGTTTGAGCTTGTGAGGTTCCCATGAGTCTATTCCTGATACCAAGTGTTGACCATAGTTGATATAAGATCAAAGATCATGTGGAATGCCAAGGCAATGAGAGTCATAGTATAGTAATATAAAGAACTATATTAGAACTAGGTGGCACAGACACAGCTATACAGAACAAAAATATTCTTATCTCCAAAGTACTTGGCACTGTCAAATGGTTCATCTGAAACTGATATGATTTCATCGATGGAAATGACATTAAAGAAACTGAAATTTATTGATACTAACTCTGACTCTAAAGAAGAATAGTTAATATCTATGTTGCTGCTGCACCCTAAAGATGATGGGACTTTACCATCTGACTTGCAGCTGAAACTTTCCATTTGTGTTGTCTTCTCCAGTATAACAGGGACTATCTTACTTTCTATTTGTGTGCCTAGCACTTAGCATAGTGCTTTTATGTAGGAAGCATTTAATAAATGTTTTATGTATATTGTAGAGGGGATTGATGATTTGGGTAGGGTTTGGAAGAGATGATCTCTGAGATTCTGTGATTTCATTTTGTATAATGTGTTTGTACATGTTGTGTAGTCACCCTACTTGACTATAATTTCAATAAAGAAGAGAACAAAATTTACCAGCTTTATTTCCTCCTAATATCCCAGGTAATACTTCACATTAATAATATTTTTGAATAAAGAAAATTATGGTGTGCCAATATTATTTTTTATAGTTAGAGGGATTTTAATTACAGAATTGCAGAAATTTGGATCTCAGAGAGACATTAGAAATCATCTAGTCCTACTTACCCCTCATTTTATAGAAGAAAAACTGAAACATTGCTAGGGGAAGTGATTTCTCTCAGGTCCCACAGGCAACAAAGGGAAATGCAATATTCAAACCGAGATTTTTTAACTCTAAGCCCAGTGTTCTTTTCCATTATATCAAACTGACTCTAAACTTCAAAAACTCCTAGTATGACAGGGAAATTAAGCCTGTGGGATGCTTCTGGAAAACACTATGTTTATTGTAGGTCTTTTGGTTTTGGGGAAAATTTGTTAGGGAAAATACAGTAGAAAGAAGAGACATGAACTACTTACTGAATCACAGATTAAAAAGTAGAAGGAAACTTAGAAGTCTAGTAGTCAGTCTTCTAGCAGAGTTCCTAACACATAGTAGGTGCTTAATAAATCCTTGTATTGGATCAGTCCAATTTCATTTTTTCTTTTTTTTAATGGATAAAGAAAGTTGGGCACAGAAAAGCAAACTGATTTGCCCAAGGTCACCTAGTAAAAATGTGGCAGAGCTGGGATGCAAATTTGATTTTGATTTCAGAGCCAGTCTTTTTCTACTATACCCTGCTGTATCCAACTCAAAGGAGCTTGCAATAGAATTAGAGAGTTGAGAAATATACACATATAATCAAGAGCAACAATACAATTTTTTTCTTCTAATGGCTATGAAATAGGTTTAGTTAGTGTGGTTAGGTTTCATAGAAAAGGTGTCATTGAGCTGGGATGTAAAGGGCCAAGAATACAGACCAATGGGATATGCTAGATGCTTTATGAGTAATAGAATGGGATGGGCCAGAAGACTGCAGTGAGGTGAAGGGGATCAAGGAGTCTAAGGTGGATGAATAAGTGTATGTAGTCTTCAAAGGATATAGTATTTCTTGATAGCAATTGAGTCAGACCCTCGTCTACAAAGCATAGTGTGTTTGTGTGTACGTGTGTGTACGTGTGTGTAGGGAGTTATTACTTTAATACACTGAGAAAGCACCATACTAAGGTTATTCTTGTTTTTCTAGGAGAATTCTCCCTTGACATCCTTTGTAGCATTGCTCTTAAAGAAAAAGAGAAAAAGAACAAGAGAATGAAAGACTTAAATCCTGAGGCCACTGATTATTGTTCCAATTCCTAACATCTTTCTCCTAGGCAAGACATGGCTCAAGTCCAGATACCTTAAGGAGTAAGATAGGAGGGTGTGACTCCTCATGGGGTCATTCTCTAGCAATGTAAACATTTTTATTTGTTGGTCCCAAAGGGAGGGTCTGGAATCCATAAAACCTAGCAAGGAATTGCTATTGTTTGCACAGAAGGATGTCAATTGAGCAATGTGAGTTTTGGGAAGAATGAAGGGAGGGAGTTAAAGGAGTATACAGAGCTGGAGGAGTTAGTGTACAGACCTGGATCTAGAACCAGGATAGCCAAAAGACTGAAGTCAGGATTGGATTGGAAAAATGAGCCTTGCAAGGTTTAGAATTACGTTCTTTTTTGATGGATAATAGTTCTTATTGGAGCGCTTTTGCTAATGGCTTCTCTTCTTCCTATCCTCTGAGTATGTGACAGAAGAGAGGTCAAATAAACTTCTCTTAAATTGATATACAGGATCACTGGGATCTTTGGAAGACATGGTGGACATAGCTTTCTTGGGTAGTGAATAGTGGTGATTGAAGCAGGACCCGGTCACTCATCATTCTTGGGTTCCTTGTTCTTTTTCTTATTCTCTTTATGGGAGGTGCCCATATGATTCCCTTTCTTTCTCCATTGCTTCCCATGATTTGTTTTATGACCAAGCTGACTATACCTTAACAAAGAGATAGAGTCTTCTCTCATCTTTTGCCTAGGTCTGAGGACCATTAAATCCTGGGATTTCCCAGAACATTGGGAGATAGATTCCCACACATGAGTTGGGGATGCCTTTGTGTGTGGTGTGTCAGGAAATTGAGAAAAATTAATTATGAGGCAGGGAAAGGAGAGAAATGAGAGAAGGAGATTGGGTAAGAATTCTCACAGGTTAGTGATATGGCAACAGGACGAGGAGAGGGAAATGAACATTGAGTAAGGGAGAGAGAACAGGGAGGATTTTAGTGGGTCAGGGAAAGGGTACAAAGGTATGTCTTCACAAATGGGGAAACTTGAGGGAAAGATACTATGAATTTTATTGGAGCATGGATGAAATCAGAATGAGAAATCATGGGTGAGTTGTGATATGAATAGCAGATTTCATTATATTCTCTTTTCTTTCAAACCTACCTTTTTCCTACAGTCCCCTATTACATCAAAGACAGCACTGTCTTTTCAGTTACTCAGGTTAGCAATCATGGAGTCATCTTCAAATTCTCCCTCTCTTTTACCCCACTCATCTGGTCTTTTCCTGTCTACTTTAACATTTATCTAATATCTCTTTATTGTTCTCTATACTCATACAACCACCCTTATGCTTCAGGTTCTAATCATTTTTCACCTGAACAAGCATAAGCCTCCTAATAGGTGTTACTGCTTCAAGTCTTTCCATCTTCCAAACAGTTGCCAAAGTATTTTTGCTAAACCTTATCTCTGAGTCGACCATATCCTTTCTCAATAAGCCCCAGTGGCTCCCTATTGATTCTAGGACCAAATATTATTTAATCTTGACCTTGAGCTTTTACAATTTCTATGTTTGGGTAAGTTTTAAAATATGCATAGTTATTAGTACAGAAAGTACATCCTAATGCAGAAGTACAATCATATAGGAATAAAATACATTTATTAATTTATTCATTATATCCTGAAATATTCATATACTAGTAATGAATGCTTAAAACTTTCATACTGATAGGAGTATGTAATAAAAATGATTAGATATGACTGGCCTTGCCTAATGAAAGATTAAATTAGATTTTTTTATTCAGACTACACATCTCAAACTCACACATAACTTGATAGTTATGATTAAGAAGTTGAAATTTCTGGAATAACACATCTCTACATTAGCTAATCTTCCTTCCATTTGAATCCATTTCCAGCAACATTTATTCTGTGAATATGTCCCAAGACCACTGCACCTCCTGCAAAGTGCATTAAATACATGATCTCCTTTGATGTTCTCTATAGCTCTGTTCAGCATATTATTCTCATTTTGTAAGCAAGGAAACTGAGTCTCAAATTAAGTGACTTGTATAGGATTACATAGAAAGTACCAATGCTGGGATTTGAATCCAAGTCTTGTGAGCTTTGTTTGACACTGTTCAGTAGAATAACACATCCTCAAATCTCCCCATCCCATGCCCATAACTTATAAGTATAAAGTGTGTATTGGAAAAGGGGCCTTCTAAATCACCCAATTCTATTTCTTCATTTTACAGATGGGTAAATAGAGATTCAGAAAGAGGAGGTGAGGACAGAAAGAAAGAAAGACCTACATTTCTATTTTATTTCTGTACGTACCTTGTTGAGAGGGCAGCTATGTTCACAAAGAGTGAGATGTGATACCAGCTTTGCTCAGGAGAGATTCTGACCTACCCTCATGACTCCTGGACAGTCATCACTTCTGATGAATTGACTCCTACTTCTACATTTGCTGGTCTCCAGGTAAACCCTGACCAACCCATGTCCTACCCCATGGCACCTGCCAACAACAGCTCACCTGTTGCACTCTCTGAGTTCCTCCTCATTTGCTTTCCCGGCTACCAGAGCTGGCAGCACTGGCTCTCCCTGCCCCTGAGCCTGCTCTTCCTCCTGGCCATGGCTGCCAATGCCACCCTCCTGCTCACTATTCGCCTGGAGGCTTCTCTTCATGAGCCCATGTACTATCTGCTCAGCCTGCTCTCCCTGTTGGATATTGTGCTCTGTCTCACTGTCATCCCCAAGGTCCTGACTATCTTCTGGTTTGATCTCAGGGCCATCAGTTTCTCTGCCTGTTTCCTCCAGATGTTCATTATGAACAGTTTTCTTCCCATGGAATCCTGCACCTTTATGGTCATGGCATATGATCGCTATGTGGCCATTTGCCACCCCCTGCGCTATCCATCCATCATCACTGATCAGTTTGTGGTCAAAGCTAGTGTATTCATCGTGGCCAGAAATGCTTTTCTTACTGCACCCATTCCAATCCTTTCTTCCAGACTTCATTACTGTGGAAAAAATGTAATTGAGAACTGTATCTGTGCCAACTTATCTGTGTCCCGACTCTCCTGTGACAACTTTACTTTCAACCGAATTTATCAGTTTGTGGCTGGCTGGACCCTGCTTGGCTCTGACCTCATCCTCATCTTCATTTCTTATACCTTTATCCTTCGTGCTGTGCTGAGGATCAAAGCTGAAGGGGCTGCAGCCAAGGCCCTTAGCACATGTGGCTCCCACTTTATTCTCATCCTCTTCTTCAGTACCATCTTGTTGGTTGTTGTTCTGACAAATGTGGCCAGGAAGAGAGTTCCCATGGACATCCTGATCCTTCTCAATGTCCTTCACCACCTTATCCCCCCAGCCCTGAATCCCATTGTCTATGGTGTGAGGACCAAGGAGATCAAACAAGGGATCCAGAAATTACTGAAAAGGATGGTGTGAGGACATGTAAGTCATTTCCAACCTAGTGCTGTGAATTAAGGACTGAGCCACAGGGTAGGTATGTTCATGCTATTCTCTCTATTGTAATATCACAATGTGAAACAGGCATCCTTCTGTGTGTATTGGGATCCTGTCTTATACTGCTTCCCTAAGTCTCTGTGTCTGTACCAGGTAAAGATAAGATATCTATTGTGTTTAAAAAAATAATTCAGACTCAGTTTTTGAGAAGGGAACTTAGAATTCCTATAGCCCATCCCCTTCAGAACCCCTCTCTCCAACTTTCCTGATGAGTATTCTTGTAGTCTTTGCTCAAAGTCCAGTGCAGATCAACCAACCTTTATCTGGCTCCAGAACAGCTATGCTATCAATTTCAGGGGACACCTTTCCATCTTTTTACATAGTTGACTGTACTTCTCCCTGGATGTCTGTGCATTTTATAGTTCTCACTGTGTGAATGTATGTGTTTGTCTGATTTGGCGATTCTGGATAATTGTCCCAATTCACAATTCTATTGTTGGCGCTTAAAGTTTGATGCTGAAAGTGCCCCATCATCTGTCCCCTTACCATTCTAGTCTTATTTCATATTACTTCCTCTGTATCCTGTATCCTAAATCCTCTGTATCACTGAAACTAGCCCCATTGGTAGTCCTTTTATGTTTTGCCTTCCCTTATTAAAATGTAAGCTGGCTTATTAAAATGTAAGCTGGCTTATCTCTACAGGATTCATTCCACCATGCCTTAGAGACCTCTTAGGCTTGGAAAGTTATTTCACTCCTGATTTATTCCTCACATTGGAAGTACCCTCTGCTCTAAGGCCTCTCTATCTGGGTTAGCTAGTTTCTTCTGGAACCTCCTATTAAGGATGGGATCCAGGATAAGCATGTCTTTATTTCACTCTATGTTAACTCATCTCCACAAGACTACTCTACCAAGCTATCTGACTGGGGTCTCCTCTCTATCCCTAGCCCCTTTTGAGAGTATTTTTTTAATGTATTGTCTTCCTCCATTAGAATGCAAACTCTTTGAGGGCAGACTAGATTCCCCCCTCCCCCGGTTTTATCTGTATTCCCAGTGCCTAACACAAAGTAAACACTTAATAAATTTTTGTTGACTGACATACCATTTCTTTTCTCCATGCCTTTCTAAAGACCTTCTGTCTGAAATGAATGTGCCCCATCACCATTAATGTTTTTTGAATCTATAGCATTCTTCAAATCATAGTTTAGGCACCACCTCCTCCATGAAGTCTTTCCTTATCCCACAAGTTATTAGCAATTTCTCTTTCCTGAAATTATTTTACATTATGTAGTATATACTCTGAGGTGCTTATCCTAACTCCCACTGCCCTGATGAACTAGACCACCTATGTTTAGCTATGGGTTCACCTCAGAACTCTGTGTTTAGCTATGGGTTCACCTCAGAACTCTGTGTGTATCTCTCATGGGTCAGGGTGATTCTTGTCTAATGTTATCAGCTCAGCTCCCCATTTTGGTGCATTACCCCCAAATTAGCTCCAAAATATCATTTAACCAACTATCAATTAGCTTTTACAAAGGGCTATTGCTAATAGCACAATAAGTATAAATATTCTCTATCCTCCTTCACTGCCTTCCCCCCTTACCTCGAGTCACATTCTCTACTATACCCCTTCAATTGGATTGGATTAAAAGTCAATGGGGTGTTTTTCTACACACCATTTGACTCACTATGTTGACTTCTGAATTAGCTGTATCCTTCCTCTTGACAAATTGGCATCTTAACTACTGCTAGACATCAAATATGTTTTTTTTTAAATTTTATTTATTTATTTATTTTTTTAGTGAGGCAATTGGGGTTAAGTGACTTTCTCAGGGTCACACAGCTAGTAAGTGTTAAGTGTCTGAGGCCGGATTTGAACTCAGGTACTCCTGACTCCAGGGCCAGTGCTCTATCCACTGCGCCACCTAGCTGCCTCCCCCCACAAATGTGTTTTTAATGAATTTTTACATTTAATTGTAGATTGGTGATATGTCCACTATTTATTTGCAATGACCTTTCTTGAAACAAAGACCCCAAGGTTATCAAAGACAAATAATTAATCCAACCACTTATTAGTTTATTAATTTTCTAATTGAATGAATTTCATTATGATTTCTTTGCAATATTTCAAGAGTTTTAGTTCTCTAGTCCTTAACCCTACAAATAGAAAGCCTCTAGTATGGTCAAGGATAGAAGCATATGGATAGCAATTTCCTAAGACGGGTAAAAGGTAGCAGAAAAGGTCTCGTTTCCTATTAATGTCCTGATCACTCTCTTTGCAAGAATCAACACTTGTCAGAGCTATATTGCCTCACATGAACTCTATTTACCTTCTTTCTAATACCCCTGCCTTTCCTATATACAACTGCTGATATGTCCTCCATATAGTGACCAAACTGTCTTTTAAAAATATATTTTTATTTATTTTGTGAAATATTTCCAATATTTAACACATTTTAATTCCAATATTTAACAATATTAAACACTTTCAAATTACTTTCAAATTTTTTCAACATCCATTTAAAAAAGTTTTTCAGTTTCAAATTCTCTTGCTCCCTCTTGCCCTTCCTTTACCCTTTGAGAAGGGAAGCAATATGATATCAGTTATACATATGAAATAATGGAAAATTTATTTCCATATTAACCATCAAAACAATCTTCTTAAAGCAAAGTTCTGACCATGTTATTACTCTTCTCAAGAATCTTCAGTGACTACCTATTGCCTCTAGGTTAAAATATACAATGCTCATGTTGGATTTTAATTTTAGTTTCACTATATCCTATATCTATATATCTATTTTATATCTTTGGACGATGTGAATTTTATCCAAACTGACTTCCTTGTTATTCCCCAACTTAACATTCCTTCTCTTGCCTCTGATACTTTCTACAAACTATTTTTCACATTGTGTGTGAATATATTGAGAAGGTTCCTCACTGAAACTATAGAACCTCGCACTTTTTATATGGGGTTTGTGGACACCTGCTACTCACTGTCACCCATCCCCAAATGAACAGATCCAGGTTTTCAGAGAAAGATCACTTCTGGTCAATTATAATAAAATTATAATAAAATTCTCTCAACATTCTAGAGTTTTCCTATTGTGGTTCAAGATAGTTTTCCAACATTTTGAAACTCCAGTTATGTGCTTCCAGTTACACAAAGTAGTCCCTCTAATAAAGATGCTTTTAAAGCTTAAACAAAACCATTTACTTATCAGTGAAGCAAACAAACAAACAAAAAAACAACAAACCAAACCCAGTGATAATACCATAAGCACTCATATATTAAAGCAAGTTCTGGTATTTTGAGCTGGGCCACCACCTCCTACCAATACATGCTGTATGCGTGGAAGAGAATGATCATATGGTTACAGAAACATGTCAGAGAAGTACAAGTGGAAGGAGTACACATGAGCTTAAGTCAAGTTACAACCTTGGAGTTCAGGCTTTGATACTATTGGTACATTCCCCAAAATGTGCCAATTTGTACATTTGACTTCTCTACTGCTGCTCCCCAGCTAACCAAATTCTCTTCTTTTTTATCTTTGAAATATGGAAGACTTTACAAGCTCTTTAAACTAATAATCACTCTTAAAAGAGAGTGATACCTCTTAATCTTGATATCAGTTCCCTTAAAACCAGAGAAGTGCAAAGCTTAAAAAGTTAGCTCTTTCTGGTCCATACAGAAGAGCCCAGATACCTATTGACTCACCAGGATATGTGTTACTCAAATAGGTTGTAGAAATCTCAGGGCAAAGAAATCAAGCCTAACCAGCTCTTCACCTATCAAAAGTCCAAACCGTTAGATTATATCTCAGTATCTCTTCCTAAATAACAGTTAGGTGACACAGCGGATAGAGCGCCAGGCTTGAGTTAGGAAGACTTATCTTTCTTAATTCAAATCTGGCTTCAGACATTTACTAATTGTGTGACTTGTGCAGATCAAGGAATAGGAGAATAAGGGGAGAGGATAAAGAAATGACTCAGAAGGGTGGTAGATTATGAAATAATAAGGTATAGAGAGATGATAAGGAAGGGATTCTTAGAAGGTGTGAGGATTAGGGAGGCAATGGTTAGAAGTCAATTTAGATGTTTGAGGTGGAATAGGGTAAAAATAGAGGGAAAAAGGATAAACATTGACAACATTGCACAACTAACAATGGGAATGGTATAAACTCACCCATAAAATGGAAACAAAGTGGATTAAAAAACAGAATCCAATGATATATTGTATTTTTGATTTTTTAAAAAAAGAAGCATATTTAAAAATGAGAGATACACATAGAGTAAAAATAAAGGACTGGAATATAATTTATTATGCCTCAGCTCATGGGGGGAAAAGCAAGGATAAGAATCATGATCTTAGATAAAGTTAAAGCTGGGGGCAGCTAGGTGGTGCAGTGGATAAAGCACTGGCCCTGGATTTAGGACGACCTGAATTCAAATCCGGCCTCAGACATTTGACACTTACTAGCTGTGTGACTCTGGGCAAGTCACTTAACCCCTGTTGCCCCACAAAAAAAAATAAAGAAAGAATTGGGGAGACCTCAGAATATTTGTAGGCAGATGAAAAAAGCCAATTGGTAGATAAAGTTAAAGCTAAAATAGACTAATTGAGAGATAAACAGGGAAATTACATTATGATAAAAGGTACTATATAGAATGAAGCAATATCAATACTAAACATACATACACCAAATGGTGGTATGACATCCAAATTTTTAAAAGAAAAGTTATATGAGTTCCAGGAGGAAATAGTAGAACTATATTAATGGGGAACCTCAACTTTCTCCTCTCAGAACTAGATAAATCTAATAAAAAATATATAAGGAAGAAGTTAAGGAGATGGATGGAATTATAGAAAGTTAGATATGATAGACCTCTGGAGAAAATTGAATGCAAAAAGAAAGCAATATTTCTTTTCCCACAGTGGTACATGGCACCTACAAAAAAATTGGCAATATATTAGGTCATAAAACCTTAAAACCTAATGCAGAAAACTAGAAATATTAAATCCATCTTTTTCAGATTATAATGCAATAAAAATTACATTCAATAATGAACAATGGAAATATAGATTAAAATTAATTGAAAACTAAATAATACAACCCTAAAGAATGAGTCAAAGAACAAATCATAGAAACAACTAGTATTTTTATTAAATAGAATCACTACAATGACATAAGATATGAAATATTTCATTGGATGCAGGAAAAGCAATATGTAAGGGAAATTTTATATCTCTAAATGTGTACATCAATAAAAGAGAGAAAAGGTAGATTAATAAATTGCACATGTAACTAAAAAACTAGAAAAAGAACATGCAAAAACTTCCTAATTAAATATCAAATTGTAAATCCTGAAAATCAAAGGGGAGATTAGTAAAATTGAAAGTAAGAAAATGATTGAACTAATGAACAAAACCAGAAGCTGGTTTTATGTAGAAAAACCCCAATGAAATAGACAAACCATTGGTTAATTTGATTTAAAAAAATAAAGAAGAAAACCAAATCATCAGTATAAAAAAATTAAAAGAGTGAATTCACTACCAATGTTGAGGAAATTAAAGCAATTATTAGATGGTATTTTTGCTTGATTATATACCAATAAATCTGACAATATACATGAGATGGATGAATTTTTACAAAAATATAAATTGTCCAGATTAACAGAAGATGAAATAGAATGCTTAAGTAAGCCCATATTAGAGAAAAAAAATTGAATAAGCTATTGAGCCACCAAAGGAAAAAAAAATCCCAAGGATCAGGGATTTACAAGTTAATTCTACCAAACGTTTAAGTAACAATTAAAATCACAATACTATATAAAATATTTGAAAAAATACATAAAGGAGTCCTACCAAATTTCTGAGAAATATGATACTGATAACTAAACCAGGAAGACCAAAAACAGAAAGAAAATTATAGACCAGTTTTTCTAATAAATATTGATGGGAAAATTTAAAATAAAATATTAGCAAAGAGATTACATCAATATATTAAAAAGATCAGACACCATGACCAGGTGAGCTTTATGCTAGGAATGCAAGGCTGACTCAATGTTAGGAAAACTATCAACATAGTTGACCATATCAATAACAAAAATAACAGATCATATGACTGTATCAATAGACGGAGAAAAAGCATTCGATAAAATACAAAACCTAATCCTAATAAAAACAGTAGAAAACATTGGAATCGATGGAACCTTTCTTCAAGACACAAGTAGTACTTATTAGTAACTAAAAGCAAGCATTATATGTAATAAGGATAAACTTGAAGCCTTCCCAATAAGGTCACGAGTGAACCAAGGGTTTCCATTATTACCACTATTATTCAATATTGTACTAGAAATTCTAGCTATACCCATAAGACAAGAAAAAGAATTTGAAGAAATAAAAATAGGCATTAAGAAAACAACCACTCTGCAGAAAATATGATGGCATATTTAGGGAACCTAAAGGATGAATCAAATGAACCAAATAATGAGACAAAAAACTAGATGAAACAATTGACAACCTTAGCAAAGTTCTAGGATATAAAATAAAGTTACACAAATCATCAGTATTTCTATATACGACCAACAGAACCCATCAGAGAGGTAGAAAAAGAAATTTCATTTAAAATAACCACAGACAATAAATATAAACTATTTGGGAGTCTTTACTGAGACAAATCTGAGAATTATATGAACACAATTACAAAACACTTTTCAGAGAAATAAAGACAAATCTAAACAACTGGAGAAATATTAATTACTCATTGATAGACTCAACCAATATAATAAAAATGACAATTCTACCTAAGTTAATTTACTTATTCAGTGCCATGACAATCAAACTACTAAATACTTTTTTTGTAGAGCTAGAAAAATAGTAACAAAATTCATCTGAAAGAGAAAATGGTCAAGAATATCAACAAAATCAATGAAAAAATGGTAATGGAAGAAGCCTAGCAGTTCCAGATTTCAAACTATATTTTTTATTGTTGTTCAGTCACTGCAGTCATGTCTGACTCTCCATGACTCCATTTTGGGATCTTCTTGGCAAAGATACTAGAGCGGTTTGCCATTTCCTTCTCTAGCTAATTTTACAGAAGAGGGACTGAAGCAAACAGGATTAAGTGACTTGCCCAGGGTAACACAGCTACTAAGTGTCTGAGCCAGATTTGTACTCATGAACATGAGTCTTACTGATTCCAAGCCTAGTACTCTATCCACTGTATTACTCAGTTGTCCTTAAACTAGTGGTAATCATAAAAATAAAAATCTGGTAATGGCTAAGAAATAGAGTGGAATAGATTAGGTAATAAATGATCACAATAAACTAGTGTTTGATAAACACAAAGATCCATGCTTTTTGGGATAAAAACACATTAGAAAAAATTGCTGGGAAAACTGGAATTCAGTTTGGGAGATACTAGGCATAGACCAATATTTCACACTGTACCAAGATAACATTAAAATGCATAAATTATTTTAACATAAAGAGTGATATCATAAGTAAATTAGAGGATTATTGAAAATTTTACATGTCAGATCTATAGCTAAGAGAAGAGTTTGTGACCAAACTAGAGATACAGAGCATCACAGGATGTAGAATGGATAATTTTGATTACATGAAATTAAAAAGTTTTTGTGTAAATAAAACTGATGTAGCCCAAATTAGAAGGAAAACAAAATTTGGAAAATTTTTACAACAAATTTCTTTGATAAAGTCCTCCTTTTTAAAATATGTAGGGAACTGAGCCAAATATATAAAAATAAGAGTCATTACTCAGTTGATAAATTATCAAATTATATGAACAGGCAATTTTTAGAAGAAGAAATTAAAGCTATCAATAGTCACATGAAAAATGCAGTTAATCAGTACTGATTAGAAAAATGCAATTTAAAACAACTCTTAGATATTACTTCACACCTATCAGACTGTCTAACATTGCAGAAAAGGAAAATGACAAATACTGGAAGGGTTATGGAAAGTTGGGACACTGGGGGCAGGTATGTGATACAGTGGATAAAGCACCAGCTCTAGATTCAGGAGGACCTGAGTTCAAATCTGGCCTCAGACACTTGACATTTACAATCTGTGGACCCTAGGCAAGTCACTTAACCATCATTGCCCCACAAAAACCCCTCAAATCCTCCCCCCAAAAAAACCATAGAAATGTGGTAAAATATGAAAGTTTTTAACAGTCGGTTAGGATAAGTGAAAGACGCCAGTTTTTCAAGGACCACCCTTTTGGGGAGGAGATGAACAGTCTGCCTGCTGCGCATGTCAGACTGCCTGCCGGGTACAGTCCGCCTGCTGCGCATGTCAGACTGCCTGCCAGGTACAGTGCGCCTGCTGCGCATGTCAGACTGCCTGCCGGGTTTTTTTTTGACTTCCGGGGTGGAGAGAAGGGGAGTAGCCTTTTTTGCCGGCTTGGCGGGACTCCGGGCGGCGCGGCACAGACGGTCTGACTCACTCCAAAGGTGGCCTAAATCGGTTTGGTGAGTTTTTATAAGGAATATAGACAGCCTAGATTTAAGACGATTTGTACTGTATTTCTGTTTTCCTATCCTTCTAATCAACAACACCTTATATACAATAAAGGCTCTATCTAGAAAACCAGAAGCTTCTTCCATTTACTAGTCTGGGAGATGAATTAAGGGAAGGGTTAAGTAGGGGAGATTTATGATCTAATATCCAATTTTAAATCTCACAGAAGCAAAAAACCCCAAAGAAAATTGGGGCACTAATGTGTTGTTGATGGAGTCGTGATTTCATTCAATTTAAAACTATTCCGAAAGGGCAATAAAACTGTACCAATTGATTTAGCAATAAAAACCACTATCAGGTCTTTGGGGATATACCAAAAGAGATCAAAGAAAAGGGAAAATAACCTTTTTGTACAAAAATATAGTAGCTCTTTTCATGAGGACAAAGAATTAGAAACCAAGGGGACACTCATTAATTGTTGAATGGCTGAACATGTCATGGTATAGTAATGTGATGAATTATTGTTGTGCTATAAGAAATAATGAACAGTATGGTTTCAGAAAAACCTGAGATTTATATGAACTTATGCAAAGTGAAGTGAGCAGAACCAACAAAACATTATACATGGTAACAGCAATATTATAAGGATAATCATTTGTGACTTAGCTATTATGATTAAGGCAATGACCCAAGACAATTCCAACAGACCAACGATGAAAATGCTATCCATTTCCCAAGAGAGAGAGAACTGATGAACTCCGAATCCAGCCTGAAGCATCCTTTCCCCTTCTTTATTGTATTGTTTTATTTTGTTTGTGTTTTCATTTGCAACATGGCTAATAGGGAAATTTGTTTTCCATGACTTCACATTTATAATCAACATCATATTGCTTGCCTTCTCAAGGAGGGGGGAGGTGCTGGAGAGAGGGAAAGAATTTGGAAGTCAAAATTTTTAAAAAAGATTTTAAAATTTCTTTACATTTTTGGGAAATAATTAACAAAATAAATAAAAATAATTTTAAAAGGTGATTTAAGCCTTTCTGTTTATGCAGTTGTTCATTTTCTGCCGTCAACTGCTCAAAAACTGACAGCTGTATTTTTACACATGTATTTTTATTTATTTCTTTATTTCTTCATATATTTCTTTCTTTCTTTATTTACCCATTCACTCATTTATTTATCTATCTATCCAACTATTTATTTATCTATTTAACCATTTATCTATTTATTTATTTATTCATTTGTTTGTTTATTTATTTATAGTTTTGAGTTCCAAATTCTATCCCTCTCTCATTCCATCCCTCCTTCCCCTCCCCCCTCCCTGAGGCAGCAATTATATAAAACATTACCATATTAGTCATTTTATACAAAAAACTCAAGTTCAAAAAAAGAAAGTGCAAAACAGCATGCTTCAGTCTGTGCTCAATCAACATCAGTTCTTTCTCTGGAGGTGGATTGTAAGCTTCATCATTAGTCCTTTGGGATGGTCCAGAATCATTGTATTGCTGAGAATAGTTAAGTAATTCACAATTGCTCATAGAACAATAATGCTGTCACTGTGTACAATGTTCCCCTGGTTCTGCTCACCTCACTATATACCAGTTCATATGAGTCATTCCAGGCTTTTCCAAAATCAACCTGCTTGTCATTTCCCACAGCACATTAATATTTCACCACAATCACACACCACAGCTTGTTTAGTCATTCCCCAAATGATGGGAATTCCCTTGATCTCATATTCTTAGCCATCACAAAGAGTTGCCATAAATATGTTTTTGTACAATTTTTTTTCCTTTTCTTTTTCACAGTTACTATCGTTAACTGTTTCCCTCCATTCTATTCCCTTCCCCAAGATACTTACTCTATTATCTATCTTCTTTCACCCTATCTCTCCTCAAAAGGAATCTGCTTCTGACTGCCCCCTCCCCCAATCTACCCTCCCTTTTTTCACCCCTCCCTCCTTATCCCCTTCCCCTCCTACTTTCCTGGAGGGTTAGATAGATTACTCCACCTGAGTGTGTATGTTAATCCCTCCTTGAGACAACTCTGATAAGATTATGGTCTTTGAGCCAATTCTTATCAGTTTAAAGCTCATTTGCTGTCCAGTTTAAATAGATTACTCCACAAATTGAGTTACACATGTATTTTAGCAGTTTTAATACACCCAAAGGTCTTTTCCTACTTCTTTCAGATATCAAACTGTTCACTGTGAGGTTTACCAAGGGAACTGTTGACTTCTCCTGTGCTAAAAGGGCCCAAAGAGCAGCATTAACCTCAAAGCTTCTCACTGAGATTGCATCCTCTTCTCTGATCATTAAAGACAAAGAAGAAACCATATATGGTTCTTCATGTAAATAACTCTATGCAATTTAATCCAACAAACATTTATTAAGTACCTACTCCGTATAAGCATTGTATTTGATCCTGAGGGTGCAAAATTAATGAAAAATAGTTCCTGCCTTTGATTAGTCTCATTACTTTCTCCTACAGGTCAGGCTTTCTTGCTCTTAGACTTGTCCTCCTTACTCCACTTGTTTCCTCCCATATGTCCTGCCATGGAACTTTTCTTCCTGAGAAGTCTCACTTTGCTTCACTGTTGAATTAATCACAAAGCATTTATAGGCATTGACTGGGATATGGTGGACTTGAGTCAGTTCAGATTCTGAGGATGGGGTCTGGAAAGTCCCCAGCCCCCATTCCCTGTTATTGTCAGATCATTCTGTTCATGTTTTGTCCTATTGCTAATAACAGGAATCATGTATCTCACTTTGCTGAACTTGATGTACCCTGGTACCATCCCTCCTTGCCTACATTCCAAAGCCCCCAGTTCTTGTTATGGTTAGTCATGCCGTTGCTACAACACACCTCCAACTCCCTCCTTGTTCTATGACCAAGCAGGAGAGCTGTCTCCTGCTAGCGCAGACCCACCCTAACACTACCTCTCCCTTCTTGCATTCCTAAGCCCCAGCTCCTGGTACCAGTTCCTGGTACTATCTCTCCCCTCTTCCCCCTTGCCCCTCCTTACATGGGTGGAGTGGTTTCACCTTTTCCCCCTCCCCTTCCCCCCAGCTCTTGGACATAACTGAACATGTATCCATACCATGATCATGTACTGAACACACATACTGGGTGAGACAGGATTGGATGTTAGATTGTGAGCTCATCCTGTGCACGAGGGGACCCCCCCAAAAAAAAAACTTCCACAAAAACCCAACTCATGAACTCATTGACACACTCATCATCCCTTGCATGGGGTCACCCATTCTCATAAGAATGAAATAAATCTGCCTCTGCTTGACTTGGTGGTCTCCTCGAATTATTTGGGTAAACTGAGGCAATTGTCCCATACAGGCATCTAGTTGGCATAGTGTTTATTGTGCTATAGTTGTAGTCAGTAAGAGCTGAGTCGAAGCTTTGCCTCAGATAATTATATCTGTGCAACACTGCCTATGTCATTTAACATCTTTCTGCCTCAGTTTTCTCATCTGCAAAATGGAGATAATAATAGTACTCACATCACAAAGTTGTTGTTGGGTTGTGAGTCAAGTGAGATAACAAATATAATGTGCTTTGGAAACCTTAATGTATAGTATAAATGCTAGGTGTTATTTTTATTAAGTACTTACTACATGCCAGGCATTACTCTAAGCACTGGTGATAGAAAGTAAAAACAAAAACAAAATAAAATTTCCCTATACATTCCATATTTTAATTTTTGTGATCATTAAAAAATCCCAGTGTCTCCCTGGTACTCCCCTCCCTCCAAGTGGCCTCTCCCAGGTATCCCCTTAGAACCCAATGAATTTCAAATCCCATTTGCCCAAATTCTTCTCCTTATTGACACTGGGGAACAAAAGGGAGCAGAACTTGAAAGCCATAAAAACTGCTATGTATTATTAGTTACAACCCAGAACACAGGAAGCAGCCCCAGATATTGCCTGAATATTTCTGTTTTATACAGCAGGACCCTGGCCCAGATTTTTTTCTTTGAGTCAAAAAAGGGAACAAAGGAGAGATATGAGGGTAAAGATACAATAGCATCTTTTTCTATTCTATGGGAGAAAGTATTGGGGTGAGAGAGAGGGAGATATTAAATAGGGTAGAATTTTTTGCCCTGATTTAAAGCAGAGGCAGTCAGATTCCCAAAGCTGACAGCAGAACTAGGAAATGTGGGCTACTTTGAGTAACCAGCATCACAGGGAGCCGAACAACCCATACATCTCAGTTGCTTATTACATATTACCTTGTCAGATATTCTTTAGAAGACATTTTCATTTATAGTTAGTAGATAAATTAGCTTCTAAGGTTTCTACTAAATATTAGATTTTCACATAAGAACTGGGGAAATTTCATAGCATTATAAAATAAAAAATGTGAAATAAAATTACTTTGGAGATTATTTAATCTAACCCTTTTCTTTTTACTAGGAGGGAACTGAAGCCCAGATAGGTTTAGTGACTTTTCCAAGGTCACTTAGGCTTCAAGTAGCAGAATAGGCATTTGGTTTGAATCCAAATCTGCTTCTAAGTCCAAGAATCCTTTTACTGTGACACACTACCTGGAGAAGAGAAGATTTAGACTGGACGTGATAGGTTAACATATATTTAAATGACTGCTTGAGTTGAAGGACTTTTTATTTTTTATTGAATTAAATTGACTTGTCCTGCATAGCTTTAGATGTCAAAATTAAATCCAAGGGGTTGAAATCATAGGCATATTTTGTTTCAAAATAAGGATAACATTTGAAAACATCAGAACTGTCTAACAACAGACAATGAAAAATTTCAAGGAGATACTGGATGTGTACCTGTTAAAAATGTTGTAGAGGGAATCCATGCAGGTGGGAAGTGAAGTAGATGACTTCTTAAGTCTCTTCCATCTTAAAAATTCTTAGGAGGCTCAGTGACTAGATCAGGAATGGTGGTAGGCTGGCAATAGTACTGAGGATCATGTCTACATGTCCCCCTGCTGGGTGAGGTTTATTGGATCACCGCTTATTAGTACACCAGCACACACCTGATGTGTGGCTGAAATGAGGATGTTAGCTGATGTGAGGAAGAATGAATCATCTAGTTTTGATTTAGTATCCCCTTCCTATGCTTTCAGTATGGTACTTAGGTACTCTAATCTCTTAGACTATAAGATTTAAAAACCTACCTACCACACAAAAGGTGTCATAAATACAAAAACATTCTGTGTGTATGACCCAAAACCAGAAGTGATTTGTCTAGCTTTGGTACATGTGTTTATGTGGAGAAATGAAATAGCTTGGATAGTATTTTTCCCCACAAACTAAGCTTTAGTTTTCAAGGCTTAGTGCAAATGGATATCTCTCATGGCTTTTTATAGTCTCTAATACATTCTTTTTGTTTATAATATTGATAGCTTTGATTTTGACATCACCTATGTTTCCTATTGTATCCCTCCCCCTTCCATTTCTTTAAGTCCATCTTTACATCTTTACCTCATTGTGTGAGGTCAAGAAGAGATTTTCATCTTTGAAATTTGAGATTTAAAAAAAAATCTCAATGATTTCTTATTGCTTTTAACCTATAAGTAGTTGATCTCTTCGTTTTTCTTTTTCTCAACCTCTAAGCAAGGAGTACTTATTGTTTACCTGGCAACTGTGCTTTATTTCTTTTGTTTGGTGATGTTTGCAAAATATTCTGCTCAATTCTTGTGAGAATGCTTTCCCTCGCCTCCTCTCCTACCAATGGGCTGAGCAGAATCAGTATCTACTGCTTGTTGCACTGTTGTGGTCAGTCAGGGAAAGATGTATGCTGAAAAGTCTGAAAAGTAAGATGGAATCCCAATATAAAGATCCAGGCACAGGCCCTTGGGTTTGTTTGTGTATTCCTACCAGAAGAAGTAGAGGCTACTGCGGGAGAAGGGCTGAATGAGTACTTCATTTATTTATTTATTTAGAATGAGTACTTTAAGAATTAGAGATTGGTATTCTTTGGTATTAATGAGGATTTTATCTTTTGGGGATTCTATTGTTTTTATCTTGTGGATTCAGTTTTAATTATTCCAAATCAGTGCATAATTTTGGTTTTGGTGTGGAGGTAGAATTGTGGGGTGGGGATTATGTGTAGTCTACCATCTTTTTGGTCCTTCATTAACTTTCACATTCTATTTTATAGTATTTTTATTTTGGCAATTGTGTTATTTTCACAGAGGGTAATGTCCTCTTTTAGTATCATTCCGTCACTTTCGTTGTGGGGGTTATGAGATGAGGAGAAACTTGTTACAATCTCAACAGGTTTTCAATTCCTCCAAAAAGACCTCTATTGTTCTTCTTCCAATTGAATCTGGCCCTTGAGGCCTGAGTGACAGCCACTAAATGGTCACATTCATCACTGAACCTCTTCTTCACTTGCTTATCCACAGAAGGCTCTCAAATAGAACAGAAGGCATTTCTTGCCTAGTCCCATTTTGGATTAAGCTATTATGAAGCTATTATTAAGCTATTCCCTATTATGAACTCAGCATTTAGACTTTTGTGGCAGGGGAAGATATCTAGTAGAGAAAGGGATGAGATACCCCTAGTAGTACCTTACCAGACCCAATATGAAATGGGGAGTGCTCAAACCATTTCTCTTGCATTTAGTGAAGTTATTCTATGAAGGTTTTCCCCTGCTTAATGAGATGCCATATCCTTTTAGAATCTAAGATGAACATATGACTGCCCCTGTCCATGGAAGGAATCCATAGAGAAAACCTGCTCAACTCAAGACCTGCTTCATGGCACTCATCAGTAACAGCTCTTCTCCTTTGCATTCTGAGTTTCTCCTTATCTGTTTCCCTGGCTACCAAAGCTGGCAGCACTGGCTATCTCTTCCCCTGAGTCTGCTGTTCCTCTTGGCCATGGGGGCAAATTCCACACTCCTCCTCACTATAAAGCTAGAAGCATCTTTGCATGAACCCATGTACTACTTACTTGTTGTACTAGCTCTGTTGGATATTGTTCTCTGCATCACTGTCATCCCCAAAGTCCTGGCCATCTTCTGGTTTGATCTCAGACCTATCAGCTTTCCTGCCTGCTTCCTCCAGATGTATATCATGAACAGCTTTCTGACCATGGAGTCCAGTACCTTCACTGTCATGGCCTATGATAGATATGTAGCCATCTGCAAACCACTCCGTTATTCAGCTATCATCACTCATCGATTTGTGGTCAAGGCCACCATCTTCATTGTGGCTAGGAATGCTCTCCTTACTGCACCCATTCCAATCCTTTCTGCCCAACTCCATTACTGTGGAGACAATATCATCAAGAATTGCATTTGTACTAACTTGTCTGTCTCTATACTTTCCTGCGATGACATCACTTTCAACCAGATCTACCAGTTTGTGATTGGCTGGACCCTATTGGGTTCTGACCTTATCCTCATCATTCTCTCTTACTCCTTTATTCTTCGGGCTGTACTAAGGATCAAGGCAGAGGGGGCTGTGGCCAAGGCACTGAGCACATGTGGCTCTCACTTCATCCTTATTCTCTTCTTCAGCACCATCCTACTAGTACTGATTATCACTAATGTGGCTAGAAAGAGAATTCCTCATGATGTCCCCATCATGCTCAACATCCTGCATCATCTCATCCCCCCAGCCATGAACCCCATTGTCTATGGAGTTCGGACAAAGGAGATCAAGCAGGGGATCCAGAAGCTATTGAGGAGGTTGTGAGGAAGGGGGTAGGTTTTAAATCTTTTTTGAATGAACCAAGTTTTGGAATGGAGGGCATCATGATGTGGTTTAATTTTTGATTGAATTCCATTCCTATTTCGCTGGGATGCCCCAAATGACCCTGAAGGTCTCTCTCTGTTTTTCTCTCTCCCATTACAAGTGTCAATTTCCTTTATTTCTAATAGGCTTCCCAACTGAAGAGGTTTGGAACTTGGGCAAAAGTCCAGCATCAATGAAATTGTAAACAAAGCGACCAAGATCTGTTGTTCAAGATTTGTTGTGTGATAAGGCTGCCTTATTTCTCAGAAAAGCTGAATGATAGGTAATTAAGGATAACTTTAGAAGACTAATATTTTTGATAGGATGTAAAATACAGCAATGCAAGATGAATGATCATAGCTTGTATTTCAATAGCATGATAGGATTTAAAAGCACTATCTTACTTAACAATCCCATTAGGATTGTAATGGGGTTATAGATAGAGTTGGAAGGAACCTCAAAGGCTAACTAGTCCAAACTCCTGAACCCCCATTTTACAGATGAAAAAACTGAGGCCCAGAGAAATTAAATAACTTGTCCAAGCAATAGTAGCAAATATGTATCACAGATGAGATTTGAACCCAGATTCCATGACTCCAAAGTCAGTCCTCTCATCTTTCTCCTAGGGTAAGTCCACTCAAATCTATTTCATAACAGCTACTGAGATTTGCATTTCACTTTAAGATTTGGTAAATGCCTTACATGCCTTTGATCCTCATATTAATGCTGAGAGGCAGGTACTACAGATATCATCTTCATTTTACAGAGGAGTTAACTGAAGATAAGAGTGGTCGAATGACTTGCCCCTCAAGTGTTAGATGAAGCATTTGAATACAGGTCATTCCTGACTCTAAATCCAGTCCCCTTGTGTGACTGCCTTTCAACAATTTGAAATGACTCATTTTGACATTTGTGTTTATTTGAACAATGCCTGCCTGGAAAGTTAATTTTAAGACTATGGTGTTATGCCATAGGGACTTCTTAGGCAATGAATAATATAAACAAGATAACAACAACAACAACAACAACAATGTGGTTAATGCTTTCTTGCAAGTGTTTATGGGGCCTCCCAGGTTGCTTTCTTGGATCATCAGAGCCCATCATCCACTTCATACTATTTATTTCCCTATTATACATAGCATCACAGGTGTACCCATATAACAGGCTCATATGATTATATTATATGATTGCTTTTGTGAAGTTTTTACATACATGTCTTATACATACAACATTTATAATATTATATAAGATTGTAGTGCCATGAGATTAGAGACTGTAACCTTTTGTCTGTAACCAGTATAAAACAGTAAGCATCAATAAATTTTTCTTGACTAATCAGTAACTTGTTATTTCTTTGTCTATTCCCTCTTATCTGTTAACCTGGGCATAGCTTTCACTCCTTTTGATTATATAAGAAAATGTAAAATGTATTATAAATGTGTAAAATGCATTATAGAAGAAAATGTAAAATTATTGAATTTTGGAGTTGGAAGAACCATCAGAGGTTATCTTGTCTGACCTCTACCTGGTAAAGGAACCCATTTCCTAGATTATGTGATGGAAAAGAACTAAAGATCATATAGACCAAAGTGACAAGAGAGGCGGTGACTTGCTAAAAGTAACATAGTCAGCAGGCATTTATCAAGTACTTACTGAGTACTGTGCTAAGTGCTGGGAATACAGATGTAAGTAGAAAGAAAGATAATATTCCTGCCTTCAAGTAGCTTACATTTCTTTCTTTTTTTTAATTTTTAGAAATCGGTTTTAATCATGAAAAATTGTTTTACAAGTTGTGTTTCATATGTTATTTTGAAGTAGTTTTAAAAACTTTTTGGTGGCTTCCTTATTTTGGGGGGATTTGGAATCAGTTTATTTTTAGGGGCTGTAAAGTTACAGAAGTATCTTGATGCCATTCAACAAGCTTTCACTTATTTTTAGTAAGCTCTTCAAAGGAAGTTTCTAAAACAGTCCCATCTTGTGTTTCCAAAGCTTCCCCTTCTGTTATCTTCCAGGGAACCTTTAGTTTTGTCTTGAAGCCACGGCACATGTTAACTAGGTACCCTAGGAATTATAGCTTTTAGTTCATCAACAAAGGCTTCTGTGTTCTTTTCAAAACCCAGAGCTAGAACACACTTTAAACCAGTAACACGTGCAATGATAACACTAAGGTAAGGAACCTGCAAGCTGGTATGGCTTGCTGACACTCAGCTGAATCAGGTGGGAGGTCATCATAGCCGGTTTTACAGATTTGCACACAAACACTAAAAGAAATTCATTTTTCTCTAGAGTTCTGGTAACTTCGTTAATCCCAATAGCAAGTTGCTTCCTGATATGTACAGGAGTACATTGTGGTATTTTCTGGCTAATTTCGGTTTCTTTTTTCTTTGGAATTTCATCATTTCCAACAATATCTTTTTCTTTGGTTTATCTTTGAAAATGGCTGTTTTTTCTTCTTTGGAGTCTCAATCTTTTGAAGTCCAACATGTTTAAATCTATCTTCTAGTGTCTGTAATGTGAAATGCATATCATCTCTTTCCAGAGTACTCCAGTTGATAACATATGGGTTATGATAACATAGCACTGTCTTTACAGGAAATGATTTTGCTTTTCGTATAGTTTCCTTCTGTGATGAAATAATGGGATTTAGCAGATACTCAAAGACCCACCTGGAGATTAATCTATACTGATTGAATCAAGTGAGAGTGATTGACTGCTTGATTAAGCCTACTTCAAGTTAATTGGATTGTAATCACACCTGGCTATCCCTTAAGAAGGTATTGTTCTCAGAAGCTAGACTGTGAACTCAACTTGAGAACACCTTCAAAACCAATGGATTTGGATGACACCAACCAATCAGCTTGAAGCAGTGTGTAAGGACTGCCTCTGTTCCAGACCTATAAAAAGCTTCCACAATCAGCTTGCTGGAGAGTTCCTGATTAAAGCAGGCTTGTGGAGGAGGACTTCAGGAAGAACCCAACCAGACTGGAACTCTAGGCTAGGTAGGAATTTTTTTTTTTCTGAACACCTTGTGAATACCTCTATGCTTTAATAAATGTTTAATGCCCAAAGACTGGTGCTGAAGCTTCTAATTTAAGGCGACCACAATTTAGATTTTAAACATCACACTTCCTTGATGCTGCAGCCATCTTGGATGTTCTGACACCAAAATTCTGGTGAAAATAATCCCTCTGTCACATTTCTAATAACAATTTGCCTGGATTATCTCCTTGACACCTCTCCCACACTTGTTGTCTCCTTTATTAGAGTGTGAGTTCTCAGAGAGCAGGGACTGTTTTCACATTTCTTCACAAGTCCCTCCTCAGTATAGTGCCTGACAAACAATAAGTGCTTAATAAATGCTCGTTGACTCATTCTCTCCCCCTCCTGCCACACACACAGAAGGTTCTTTATAAGTGTTTGCTAAATGAATAAATTAAAGCTTAGCAGAAAGGACCTCGTTTGGGGCTGAATGCCCAGCCAGCGTGAGAAGCGGGTGGGCCAGGCTCACCGAAGCCAGGAAGGGGTGGGGTTGGGGGGGAGAAATCGCAGGCCACTGTCCTGGTCACGAAGCTACCCCAGGCCGGTTTGGAACGAACCCCTGGGCCTGAGCCAAGAGGCTCTCACAGAAAAACAAAAGCTGCCGCCTAGCTAATTTCCCTTTCTCTCACGGGGCACAACGTGAGCCTTGTGCCAGTGGCTCTATGTCAGGAGCCAACTCAACAGTCAAGGCATAGCTTACATTTCCTGGAAAAATGATACCCAGGTGGAGGAATGACAGAGGAGTGTTGTGATGATTCAGCACTTCAGCCTAGAAAGGAATGAAGACATGATCGGCCTCAGCCTTCTCCTTGAAAGGGAAGTTCTGGGAGGAATTAGTCAATTCCTGGGGATAGTCGGTACTTCTCTTGTGACCAGAGGTGGAGTGAGCTTCCAGAGGGAAATAGTTTTGATGGCATGGTAGAGAGAGTCTTATGAAGATGTCAGCCAGATAGCCTGGAGAAGAATGAAGAACACAGTCTCATATGTATCAGGTCTAGGACTTGAAGCTAAATCCTCTGATTTCAAATTCAGCCTTCTTCACACTGTAGTATTGGAATTCCTTCTACAACACTCCTGACTAGTGGTCAACAACCTCTGTGATGAGGAAGCACTACTTCTTGTGGCAGCCCATTTTCCTTTTAGATAGTTCTAATTGTTGGGAGGTCCTCCCTCTTCCTTCCTGTAGGCATTAACTTTTCCTTTCTGCAACTTCCATTCAAAGTTTCTACTTCTGCCTAATGGGGCCAATTAAAAAGAAGTCTGCCTCTTTTTCATGACCCTTCAGATTCATGAAGGCAGTTAATTGACAGTTTTAGTTCCTTCCACTGCCCCCTTTCTGTTCTATTTCCAGCTGTAGGAACCCCTACAACAGTGGATCAACCGAGATGTCATTTGCTTTCAGAAGAGGTGAGAGACTCTGAATTTACCCAGTGAAGGCAAGGAAATGGAGAGTATTTGGAGGTGGAGATGTTAGTGGTTGATGGGAACTCTTCATAGCTATAAGATAAAAGAGAAAGAGTATCCAGCTGAAGTGAAAGGGTTACATAAACTTGTTTAGGGTCAGTCCTCTTTCTCCAGAATGTGTTCAAGGCAAGGACCTGAGCTGAACTGAGCTACCTATACTCAATGGGAGAAGATTAAAGACACTAAAGCAGCTCAACTTTTGGGGATCTGTGCAGCAGTGGAGAGAGGTCAAAGGGTGAGGGAGATACCCACAAGCAAACTATGAGGAATAAAAATGGAAGACTAAATTTTTACTTGAAAGACCAAAAGTTCAGAAGAGAAAACACTTTATCAAGCTCATTTTATGAAATAAATAGTCCTAACACCTATACTAAGCAAGGAGAGAGCAAATAAAGAAAACTATAGACCAATATCATATGATGTTTAAAATCTGTATGCCCTTTCCCTGATTGGGAATGGCCTCATTGTCTTTGTGATAAGAGGAGAATCCAGTCTTCATCAGCCCATGTCCTTTTTCCTTTGTATGCTGGCCTTTGATAATTTATCCCTTGGGTCAACATAGCCCCCAGGATGCTTGACATATTTTGGCCGGATTCTCATTTCATTGAATTTTATGTCTGCTTGGCCCAAATGTTCTTAATCCATACCTTTTCCAGTATTCATTCAGGTCTTTTGGTAGCCATGGCCTTTGACTGCCATGTTGCCATCTGCTAACCACTGCATTATGCTACCATCCTGACCACTCCTTTGGTCATCAAACTAGGGGTTGTAAGTGTGGCCAGAGGTGCCATTATGGTTTTGCCCAGCCCATTGCTCATTAAGAGGCTGAGGTACTGTACCCAGAATATTATACGACATACCTACTGTGAACACATGGCTGTGGTGAAACTTGCCTGTAGCAATACATCCATAAATTGTGTCTATGGTATTCTTGTGGCCTTCTCAGTTATACTTCTGGACATTGGACTTATTTCTGTGTCCTATGTCAAGATCCGGGCTGTTTTCCGACTCTCCTCCAAGGATGCCCACTCTAAGGCACTAGGCACATGTGCTGCCCATTTCTGCAGTATCTTTATCTCTTATGTATATATCACTGTTTAGTTTCCTGACCCATCACATTGGTAAGAGGGTGCCCCCATCCCTTTACATCATCACTGCCAGTATATATCATAAGCCTAAGTCCAGCCAGAGACTTTAAAATAATAATGATCACAAAAATTGCATTCACATAGAGCTTTAATGATTTAGATTTATATAGAGCTTAAAAGTTTGCAAAGTATTTTGCATTTCTTTTCTTTGAATATCATACCAACTCTCAGAAGTACATAAGACTATCTCCATTTTGTAGAGGAAGTAATGGAAGCACTCAGAGTTGTTGAGAAGCTTGCCTATGACCAGGTACCTATTGGATGTCAGAGGAATGATTCTAATGAAGCCTTCTTTACTCCAAATTAGCCTTCTTTGCACCATATCCCACTGTCTCAATTTCTAGGAACTATCTTGTGGCCATCACATTAATTTTGAATACTTTCACTTCCTGATTATTCCTTCCTTTACAATAGCCACTGATATTTAGAATTATAGCAATAAGTCCATTCATCTACCAATAAAATCCAAGAGAAATTCGAATGCATTATTTTTCATAAATTTTATTTCCCAAGTATGCTGTGTAGCACCTTAGGGAATGATGATGTACATATACAGATAATGTTGGGGAAAGATCATCCACCAAGAGAGGGAGGGAGGGAGGGAGGGAGGGAGAGAGACACAGAGAGAGACAGAGAGACAGAGAGAGAGACACAGAGAGAGACACAGAGAGACAGAGACAGAGACAGAGATAGTAACAGAGTGAGAGACAGAAAGACGGAGAGTAGAGTTTTGGTTGGTGAAAAGGGCTTCCCTAGAAGATAGTTATGTGTCAACACAATATTAACCACAGAAAAATATATTGTTTTCCAGAACAAAATTTTAGGCATGTGATGGAGAGATTCCCAAACGAAACTAGTGGACATTACTAGAGGTAATGTAATCCTACATATATCTACATATTTATAATATACAAAGGTATATTTATAATATAAAGAGGTAATCAGAAACAAGCAAAAAATATAATATCTATACACATAGTACACATGTATCTATACACATGTATACTATGTGTATGTATATGTGTATATATATTTATATATTTATTGTTTGTTTGCTTGTTTCTGGTTACATCTGTGATGTGGTTCCTTTTCTCTTCTTCCTTTATTTTTACCTTGAACAGTAGCATAATATGAGCCTCTGAGTTCACCATGAGTCTATTCCTGGTGCCAAGTGTTAATCACAGATAACCAAAGATCAGAAATCATGTGATAGAGCAAGGAAATGAGAGTCATAATATAGTAATATGTACAACTGTATTAGACTGGGGCCAGCCAGGTGGCACAGTGGATAAAGTACAAGCTCTGGATTCAGAAGGACCTGATTTCAAATCCGGCCTCAGACACTTGACACTTACTAGCTGTGTGACCCTGGGGAAGTCATTTAACATCAGTTGCCTCACTAAAAAACAAACAAACAAACAAACCCAAACCAAATGGTCTTAGACCTATAGAAAAAGTTAAGGTGACAGCGGTTCTAATTCTTTTAACCATAGTGGCACCTTGATAGCATTCTTCTTTCTTCTTTCTCCTCCTCCTCCTCCTCCTCCTCCTCCTCCTCCTCCTCCTCCTCCTTCTTCTTCTTCTTCTTCTTCTTCTTCTTCTTCTTCTTCTTCTTCTTCTTCTTCTTCTTCTTCTTCTTCTTCTTCTTCTTCTTCTTCTTCTTCTTCTTCTTCTTCTTCTTCTTCTTCTTCTTCTTCTTCTTCTTCTTCTTCTTCTTCTTTTGCAGGGCAATGAGGATTAAGTGACTTGCCCAGTCCAGGGTCACACAGCTACTAAACATCAAGTGTCTGAGGCCAGATTTGAACTCAGGTTCTCCTGAATCCATGGCTAGTGATTTATCTACTGAGACACCTAGCTGTCCCTCCTTGATGGAATTCTTGCAGAGCAGGTCAGCTGGAGGTAGGTTTCCAGTATCATGGGTTGGTTAGAGGTAAAGGACTCACCAAGTTAGACTATAGTGTTACCTTTCACATGAACTTCATTTTTTTTTTGGTCAAAGAATTAGATCAGCAATTGTATCTAGCTAGTGTAGTTATGTGGCATAGTGGATAGTGGGCCAGGCATAGAATCAGGAAGACTAATTTTCTAAGTTCAAATCTGGCTCCAAGCACCTACTAACTGTTTGACTTTGGACAAGTCACTTAATCCTGTTTTCCTCAGTTTCCTCATCTGTAAAATTAGCTGGGGAAGGAAATGGCAAACCATTCCAGTATCTTTGCCAAGAAAATGCTCACTGGGGTCACAAGTGATATGACTCAGCAACAACCTGTAATACTATGGGTATTGTTCAGTGGTTTAGCACTTGTATTTTGTACAGTGCATGTGGACAAATAAGGGAATTCCAAAGTTAGTATCCAGGCAGAGGTTACACTACACATGCAGAATTGAGAGAGCATCTCTGTTTAACCTGATATATATATATATATATATATATATATATATATATATATATATATATATATATATATATATATATATATATATATATATATATATATATAAAACATGGAGAGAGTTAATTGGGTAGTTTGTCGAAATATTAGGGTCCTGAAAATAATGAGGGACCTCTAGGTCCAAAGCTCCCTCCCCTCCAAATTGCCTTTAGATATTTCTCCCAGGCCAATAAGAAAGGAGCCTAACAGCTTTTTTTCCACAAACAAATCCGATTTTATTAATGGGAATAAAATACACACAGCAAAGGTGAAATTAATAAAGTCAAAGACAAGGGAATAGGGAAAAAGAAAAATGGATAATTCCCCTAAATCTAACCTAAGTCTATACAATCCCCAAACTTGTTCCAGTTCAGCTAATTCAAAAGAGCAGGGCTCATTTGTTAACTCACCACTTAGGGGCCATAGCTTCAATTGGAAACAGCTTTGCAGTCATGGCCCATAAGACAAAACTGCTAAGAAAGAACCTCTATCTGCCTGCTCCCACAGCTCACACCACTGGAAAGGAGCTGACACCAGAAAGAGACTGAGCTCCCCTCGGTGAGCATTTACTCTCCCTCTCCCAAGAGGGGAGGTCCTTTAAACTGCCTGTGGAGAGTGGTTTCTCCAGCTGACATCAGCAGCATACATCACTCAGGACAGGACAGGTGTGGCCCATCCCAATCAGTCTGCCAAATTCCATTATTTTACATATATATATATATATATATATATATATATATATATATATATATATATGTATATGTAAAATCTCTCTCTCTCTCTCTCTCTCTCTCTCTCTCTCTCTCTCTCTCTCTCTCTCTCTCTCTCTCACCTCCACAGAGTTCTTATTAACTACAGGATTCCATAATTTGGGAAGGACCTGAAGTGCATCTAGAAAATGGTGACCAGTATGGGGAGAGGATAAGAAATCATATTGTAGAAGGATCATGTGAAGGAAAACACTGATATTTATTCTGGCAAAGAGAAGACCTGAAGCTGGAGAATCTTCAAATATATGAAAGGTGATCACATAGAAGATAATTAAGATTTGTTCTGCCTGATAACAGACACATAATTAGGACTAATGGGTGGCAGTGAGAGAGAGGAAGGTTTTGCTTCAATATTGGGGGGAGAAGTACTAATAATTAGATCTGTCCAACAATAGAATGAGCCTCTTGGTTAGGTAGTGAGTCACTATCACTGGAGGACTGGATGAATATATATATATATATATATATATATATATATCAGGGCTATATAACAGGCATTTTATTTTGTATAATAATGATGTGCATGTGTATTGTGTAGTCACCCTATTTGACTATAAATTCAATAAAGAAATCAGGTCTTACTCACTTTATGTCCCACTGTCTAGGACAATACCTTACATTAACAATCTTTTATGACTGAATGAATTTCTTGAATGATTAAAATCATGATCTAATATTATTTTTTGTAGTCAGTGATTTTACTACTGAATTGCAGAAGGTTGGTACTCAAAGGGTCATTAGAGATCATCTCATCCTATCTACCCCTTGTTTTACAGAAGAAGAAGCTGAGACAGTAATAGGGGAAGTGATTATCTAAGGTCCCACAGCCAACAAGTGGAAATTCAGCATTCAAACTTAGATCTTTTGACTCTGAGCTTAGTGCTTTATTTTCTGCTATATCAAACTGTCTCTAAACTTAGAAAGCTCTTAGTATGATAGAAAAGTTAAGTCTGAGGGATGTTCCTAGAAGACATTGTGTCATTGTAGGTCTTTTTTTTTTTTGTGGAGCAATGGGGGTTAAGTGACTTGCCCAGGGTCACACAGCTAGTAAGTGTCTGGGGCTGGATTTGAACTCAGGTCCTCCTGAATCCAGGGCCGGTGCTTTATCCACTGCACCACCTAGCTACCCCTTAGGTCTTTGGTTTTAGGGGACAATTTGATTGGGAAAATACAGTAGCTAGGAGAGATATGAGCCATTCACTGAATCACAGATTCAGAGGTAAAATAAACCTTAGAAGTGTTCTAAGTAGTCTATCTTCCAGTAGTGCTCCTGGCACATAGTAGCTGCTTAATACATCTTTATTAAATTGGATCAGTTCAATTCCTTTTTTTGTGGTTTGAAGAAAGTGAGGTGCAGAAAAGTAAACTGATTTGCTCACAGTGAACACATGGCAGAACTGGGATGCAAATATCTTTCTGACTTTAGAGCTGTTCTTTTCCTACTTCCCATGTTGCTTCTTGACTTATGGAGCTTACAGTACAATTGGAGGAACACACATATGTGATAAAAAAAATCCAAAATGGTTTGTTTTAACGATCTAGTAAATGAGTTTAATTAGTAAGGATATGTTTCTTAGAGAAGATGTCACTGAGCTGGGATGTAATTGGCCATGAATGTGGACATAAAAGTGATGCTATAAAAATGACACAATTGGATTGGCCAAAAGGCTGTAGTGTGATAAATGGGATCAAGGGTTCAAATTAGTTGAATAAATGTGTCTATGTAGTCTTCTGCAAAGTTATACAGATATCCCTCAACAGCTCGAGGTAGTAGCTGAAATGGACTCTAGATTATAAGGTATAGGTGTATGGGTGTGTATATGTGTCTCGGTGTCTAGGAAATGCCTCCATTAATACAGTGAGATTGCATAATATTAAGGTAATGATCATCTTTTCAGGTGAATTTTCCCTTGACCTTTTGCTTCCCTGGCATCACTGTCAGAGAAAAAGGAGGGAAGGAGAGCAAGAGAGTGAAAGAGTTAAATTTTGAATTCACTATTATTCCCATTCCTAACATCATCCTCCTGGGTAATACTTGGCTCAAGTCCAAGGACCTCCAGGAATAAGATAGGAGGGTGTCACTTCTCATAGGGTGGTTCTCCAGCAACCCAAACATTTTCCTTTCTAGTCCCAAAGGTAGTGTCTGGATTCTATAAAACCTACCAAGGAATTGCTATTGCTTTGTGCTGAAGGATTACAATTGAGCAATGTGAGTTTTGGGAGGAGTGAAGGGAGGGAATTAAAGGCTAACTATACAGGGCTAGAAGAGTCAAGGTCCAGGCCTGGATGTTGGACTAGGACACACAAAGGGCTCAAGTCAGGGATAGATTAGAAAAATGAACCTTGCAAGGTACAGAATTATGGTTTTTTGTTTTTTTTTTTTTGGATGAGTGAGGGCTCTGATTGGAGTGCTTCTGCTAATGACTTCTCTTCATATCTTCTGAGTATGTGACAGAAGAAAGGTCAAATTGACCTCTCTTTAAATGGATATATTGGAATACTGGGATCTTGGGAAGACATGGTGGACAGAGGTTTCCTGGATTGTGAATAGTGGTGACTGAAAAAGGACCCAGCCACTCATCCTTCCTGGGTTCTTAGTCTTTTCTTTCCCTTGTTGTCCTCTTCATGGGTGGTGCTCAGAAACTTTTTTTCCTTGTCCATGCTCTGTTCTGTGACAAAGGTGACTATATATTAACAAAGATGTGAAATCTTTTCTTACCCTTTTCCTAGGTCTGCAGGCCCCTAAATCCTGAAAGGTTTGAGAACATTAGGAGTTGTAGGTGCATGTGTGTGTATGTGTGTGTGTGTGTGTGTGTGTGTGTGTGTGTGTGTGTGTGTAGAGTGAGAGCAAAAGTGGGAAGTTAGGAAACAGAAACATTGATTATGAGGAGTGGAAGGGAAAAGAATAAGAGAAGGAGATTTGGTAGGACTTATCACAGGTTACTGATATGGAAAGAGGAATAAGAGAGAGAAATGAACACTGAGTAAGAAAGAACACAGACTTTTAGTGGGTTAGAGATAGGGTATAAAGACAAGTCCTCATAGGTGGGAAGATATTGTCAGTTTTATTGGAGCATGGATGAGCTCAGAATGAGAAAGCATGGGTGAGTTGTGATATGAATAGCAGATTTCATTTTATTATCTTTCCTCTCAAACCTACCCTTCTTTCTTATTTCTCTATTCTATCAAAGACAGCACTACTCTGCTCATGTTCAGAACCTTGAGGTAATCTTCAAATTCTCTGCCTCTTTCACCCCCACATATCTTATCACTTGTCCAGTCTTTTCATATCTACTTCTACAACATTTATCCAATCTCCATTTATCCTTCTCTCTATTCACACAACAACCCCTCTGGTTCAGGTTCTAATTGTCTCTCATCTGGACAATCACAAGAAACTCCTAACAGGTCTTCTTGTCTGAAGTCTTTCCATTCTCCAAAGAGTTGCCAAAGCATTCTTTCCTAAACCTCAGGTCCAATTCCACCATATTCCTCCTCAATAAATATGTTTTTCCCTATGTCTATGTTTGGGCAACTTTTAAAATATATATAATTTGTAGAACAGAAAGTACATCCTTGGTACAGAAATAAAACCATATATGAGAAAAATATATTCATTTATAATTACATCCTCACGTGTACTTGTAAATGATCCAATATACAGCTACTGGGAATTTATGCTTAAACATTCTTACTGAAGGGAGTATTTAATAAAAATGATTAGAAACTAGTGGTTTAGCTCAACAAATGATTAACTGATATATTTGATGGCCCTGGTTAAGAAGTTGAATAACACATGACACATCTTGACGTTGACTATTTTCCCTTCCATCTGACTCCATTCTTAGCAACATTTATTCTCTGAATATGCCCTGAGATCATTGCACCTTCTATAACAACAATAATAACCTATATAAAGTGTGTTTTAAAGTTTGCAAAGTACATTAAATACCTTAACTCCCTTGATACTCTCTACAACTCTGTATAGCATATTATTCTCATATTGCAAACAAGGAAATGGAGTCTCAGAAATATTAAATGACTTGCTCCGGATTATATAGTAAGTATGAAGGCAGGAATTTGAACCGAAGTCTTGTGAGCTGTTTGACACTCTGTTCATTAGAATATACATCCTCAAACCTACCCCTTCTCATACCCAGAACTCATAGAATCTTTTTTTTTTTTGGTGAGGCAATTGGGGTTAAGTGATTTGCCTAGGGTCAAACAGCTAGTAATTGTTAAGTGTCTGAGGCTGGCTTTGAACTCAGGTCCTCCTGAATCCAGGGTCGGTGCTCTATCCACTGTGCCACCTAGTTGCTCCTCTCATAGAATCTTATAACATTGAAGTGTATGCTGTTAAAGAGGCCTTCTAAATCACCCAATTCTATTTCTTCATTTTACAGATGGGTAAATAGAGATTCAGAAAGAGGAGGTGAGGACAGAAAGAAAGAAAGACCTACATTTCTATTTTATTTCTGTACATACCTTGTTGAGAGGGCAGCTATGTTCACAAAGAGTGAGATGTGATGCCAGCTTTGCTCAGGAGAGATTCTGATCTACCCTCATGACTCCTGGACAGTCATCACTTCTGATGAATTGACTCCTACTTCTACATTTGCTGGTCTCCAGGTAAACCCTGACCAACTCATGTCCTACCCCATGGCACCTGCCAACAACAGCTCACCTGTTGCACTCTCTGAGTTCCTCCTCATCTGCTTTCCCGGCTACCAGAGCTGGCAGCACTGGCTCTCCCTGCCCCTGAGCCTGCTCTTCCTCCTGGCCATGGCTACCAATGTTATCCTACTGCTCACCATCTGGTTAGAGGCCTCTCTTCATGAGCCCATGTACTACCTGCTCAGCCTGCTCTCCCTGTTGGATATTGTGCTCTGTCTCACTGTCATCCCCAAGGTCCTGGCTATCTTCTGGTTTGATCTCAGGGCCATCAGTTTCTCTGCCTGTTTCCTCCAGATGTTCATTATGAACAGTTTTCTTCCCATGGAATCCTGTACCTTTATGGTCATGGCATATGATCGCTATGTGGCCATTTGCCACCCCCTGCGCTATCCATCCATCATCACTGATCAGTTTGTGGTCAAAGCTAGTGTATTCATCGTGGCCAGAAATGCTCTTGTTTTTGCACCCATTCCAATCCTTTCTTCCAGACTTCATTACTGTGGAAAAAATGTAATTGAGAACTGTATCTGCGCCAACTTATCTGTGTCCCAACTCTCCTGTGACAATTTTACTCTTAACCGACTTTACCAGTTTGTGGCTGGCTGGACCATAATTGGTTCTGACCTCATCCTCATCTTCATTTCTTATACCTTTATCCTTTGGGCTGTACTGAGGATCAAAGCTGAGGGGGCTGCAACCAAGGCCCTGAGCACATGTGGCTCCCACTTTATTCTCATCTTCTTCTTCAGTACCATCTTGTTGGTTGTGGTTCTGACAAATGTGGCCAGGAAGAGAGTTCCCATGGACATCCTGATCCTTCTCAATGTCCTTCACCACCTTATCCCCCCAGCCCTGAATCCCATTGTCTATGGTGTGAGGACCAAGGAGATCAAACAAGGGATCCAGAAATTACTGAAAAGGATGGTGTGAGGACATGGAAGTCATTTCCAACCTAGTACTGTGAATTGAGGACTGAGCCACAGGGTAGGGATGATCATGATATCCTTTCTATTGTAGTATCATAACCTGAAATATGTATCTATCAGTGTGTATTAGGTTCCTGTCTTTTATTTCTTCCTTAAGTCTATGTGTCTGTAACAGAGGAAGTGAAGGTATCTATTGTGTTTAAAGAAAAAGAATCTAGACCCAGTTTTCAGGAAGGGAACTCATAATTCCTCTAGTCCATCCTCTTCAGAACCCCTCTCTCCAACATTCTTGATGAGAAGTCATGTAGTCATTGCTGAGTCCAGTGCAGATAAACCAGTCTCTGTCTGGACTCCAGAACAACTGTGCTATCAACCTCAGGGGACACCTCCAACCTTTCCTCTCCTTCATATAGTTGACTGTACTTCTCCCTGGATGTCTGTGAATTTTATAGTTCTCTCTGTGTGAATCTATGTGTTTATCTGATTTGGCGAATCTGGATAATTGTCTCAACTCACAATTCCACTGTTGGCACTTAAAGTTTGATGCTGAAAGTGCTCTATCATCTTTTCCTCCTGACCTTTTCTGTCATTTCATATTATTTCATCAAATCCTCTGTATCAATGAAACTGGCTTCATTGGTAGTCCTTTTATGTTTTGTCTTCCATTATTAAAATGTAAGCTGCTCATCTCCACAGGATTCTTTCCACCATGCCATAGAAACCTCTTAGCCTCAAAAACTCACTTCACTCCTGGACTACTTTTCACATTGGGAGTACCCTCTGCTCTCAGGGGCTCTCCATCTGGTTGGTTGGGTCCTCCCAGAATCTCCTATTAAGGCTGAGGCCCAGGATTATGAAATCTTCATACTACTCCAAGCTTAATTACTGACTCATCTACAGAATACCACTTTACCATGCTCCCTGGTGCTGGTCTTCCCCCACCCCCACCCTCCTTTCAATTCCCTTTTATGTATTGTCTTCCTCCATTAGAATGTTAACCTCTTGGGGTCAGGGATGTCTTTGTTTTGCTTGTAATTGTATGCCTAGGTAAATAATTAGTAAATACTTGTTGACTGACTGAATTACCATCTACTTCCTCCGTGCCTCTGCAAAGACCCTACATTTGGAATTTGTGCCATTCTCATCAATGCCTTGCTGACTTTATAGCATTCTTCATAGCATAATTTTGGTGCTATCTCCTCCATGAAGCTTTTTTTCATCCCAGAAGTTATTAGTCATTTTTCCTTCTTGAAATATTTTTATACTACATAATACATCCTCTCAGGTGCTTAACCTAAATCTCACCATTCTGATGAATCAGATCACCTACGCCCAACTCTCTTTGTCTCTCTCATGAGTCAGGGTAATTTTGGTCTAATGTTATCCCATTATTAATCACTAGTGATTAGCTCCCCAGTATCATTTTTCTGATAATAGATATTGTTATTTAAAGTCTTGAGTTCAAAATTTTATCCCTCCTTCCCCCTTCCCCCCACCCCCTCTCCTTGAGGTGTGGTAAGCAATCAGATACAGGTTATACATGTGCAGTTATGTAAAACATTACCATATTAGTCATTTTGTACAAGAAAACTTGAAAAAATAAAGAAATGAAAGAAATAAAGTGAAAAATAGCATGCTTCAGTCTGTATTCAATCAATATTACCTCTGGCAGTGAATAGTATACTTCATCATTAGTTCTTTGGCATTATTTTGGATCATTGTACTGCTGAGAATAGTTGTCATTCACAGTTATTCATCAAACAATATTGCTGTCACTGTGCACAGAAATCTGATTCTGCTCACTTCACTATACATCAGTTCATATAATTCTTTCCAGGCCTCTCTGAAATGATCTTGCTTGTTTTTCTTATAGCACAATAATATTCCATCGCAATCATATACCACAACTTGTTTAGCCATTCCCCTATTGATGACCATTTCTTTGATTTCCCAATTCTTAGCCACCACAAAAAGAACTTTTATAAATATTTTTGTACAAATAGCTCATTTTTCTCCTTTTGGGGATGTCTTTGAGATATAAACCCAGCAGTGCTATTGATGAACCAAAGGGTATGCACAGTTTGATAGCCCTTTGGGTGTACTTCCAAATTGCTCTCCAAAATGGTTGAATCAGTTCACAACTCCAACAATGGTGGATTAGCATCCAGGGTTTCCCACATCCCCTCCAACATCCAATACTTCCCTTTTTTTGTTATATTTGCCACTCTGGTAGGTGTGAGGTGGTACCTCAGAGTTGTTTTAACTTGTATTTCTCTGATCAATAGTGATTTAGAATTTTTTCTTTTCATGACTACAGATAGCTTTTATTTCTTTGTCTGGAAGCTGCCTGTTCATGTCCTTTAATCACTGAAAGTTAGTTGTTTTTCCAATGACATATTTCACATTTTCTTTATTTTTTCATTTAAAAAAATTTTCTTTTATTAGTTCTTGATGTCTCATGTAGTTGTTAGCTTCCACTTGCCTGATTCTAATTTTTAAAAAAATATTTTCTTCAGCGAGCTTTTATGCCTCCCTTTCCACCTTTCCAGTTGGATAATTCTATTTTTTCAGGAATTGTTTTCTTCAATCTTTTTCCATGTGGCCAATTCTATTTTTCAAGAAGTTCTTATTTTCATTAGATTTTTGTGCCTTTATTAAACCATTTGGCATATTCTGTTTTTTAAGGTACTATATTCTGTTTTCATTAGTATTTTCTGTGCCTCTTTTAAGCAAGCTGTTGACTCTTTTTTCATATTTTCTTGCATTATTTTAATTTCTTTTCACAATTTTTCCTTTACCTTCCTTTTTTGATTTTTAAAATCCTATTTGGGCTTTTTCAGGAATTTCTTTTGGGACCTGAGACTAATTCACATTTTTCTTTGAGGTTTTGGATGTAGTAGTTCTGACTTTGTATTTTTATCTTCCTTGTCACCATAGTAACTTTCTATGGTCAGGATCTTTTTTGTTGTTATTTGCTCATTTCCCAGCCTATTTCTTGACTTTTAATTATGAAGTGGGACTCTGATCCTGGAGTGGGGTAGGGCACCACCCCAAGCTTCAGGTCTTTTTTTACTGTTGCTATTAGAGCTAGTTCTGGGTGGGGTGGTGTTTGTAAGTTTCAAGTTATTCCAAGTTGATATAATCTAAGGAGAGGTGTAGCCACTGCTCTTCTGGCTTGTGCTTTCATCTGTGAGCTACCACAAGCACTCTTTTCTACCCTGTAACTGTGATGAGGGTCCCTATTCCCATGTTGCCACAAGTTCTAGTATACTAGTGTTCCCTTTAACTGAGATCCACATATGGGCCATCAATGGACCAGAACCTGCCTCTAACCTGTGAATGGCTGGAGCTGAACAGAGTAGGCTAGAGACAGGAGAATCAGGAATCAAAGAGACAATTTTATTTTCAGAGTGAAGAAAATGGTTTGCAAGCAAGGACACATGTGCCAGGGTCCCACCTCTAGTGAGGAGGCTCAAGGCAGTGTGGGGAGAGCTCAATACATATACTAGTGGCTGCCCAGTGACAATGTAGCCCTGACAATGAGGAGTAACTGCAAGAATGTGAAAAGACTGATTAATTGCAGGACTGTATGAACTTGTCCTGTGCTTGTTCAGCTCAGAGAACACCTTGTGAATGATGTGATTTTGCCAGAGGATAGAGTAGCATGCTATTTCCTTCTCTAGTGAATCACCTCTTGTCAGAACTCTCCATTATGACCTGTCCTTCTTAGGTAACCCTGCCTGGGATAATTTATAGTTTCATTGAACTATGCAATCTCCTTTACCACAAAAATGCAGTGTTTGGTCTGGGTGTCCTCACACATAATTAGTGTCTTTGCATTAGTTCTCACCCATTCCTGGAATGTATTCTCCTTTCACTTTGGTTTATTAGAATTCCTTGTTTCCTTAGTGGAACAGCCCAACTGTCATCTTCCTCATAAAACCTTTCCTGATTTGCCTCATTATTAGTGTGTTCCATCCCCCGCCCCCAATCTCATTTTTGTCTTGAATATATTATATGTTTATATGGAGGAAGGGGTTTTCTCTAGTGTCTGTTTTTATAATGACTAAGCAGGCACCTAATGTTGATTGATTGATTGTTCAGTCAGTGAGACATCAGTAGCCTGACATTCTTGTAACTGACCAATGGCCTGACATCCCAATTAAGTAGTTAGAGGGCATGTTGAAGTGTGTCCCATATAAATTCTGGAAATGCCAATGTATTTAGCCTATCCAAACCTCATGAAATTGGAGAGAATGTTCATTACAATGAGCAATAAACATGTGATGGACCCAAAATGTATGTGTTTCTGAGGAATGTGTAGGTCTGCATCTAAGAGCTGTCCACTAGTTAGGACTTCAGGATTTTTTGTAGTTTTTCAATGGGAATACATTACTAAGATTTTAATGGTGGCCAATGGGAAATATTCACATAGAAATATTTGTATCATGTATAACAGAGAACTTTCCAATGAAAGTCCAGTCATAGGAACATGTGGATGATGGTTGAGCCTGTTTCTGCAATTCACAATATGTGCCCCAAATCACACACATGTTGCATTCCTGGTGCCTAGCATAGTGTCTGGCACATAGTAGGTGCTTAATGAATCCTTTTAGAATTGAATTGATATACTGCATGATACATCAATTGACAGAAGTGTAGTCTACTTGCATTAATTTCTATGAACATTTTTCTGCTCCAGAAGAATCACCCAAACATATCTCCCCGAACCTTGTCAACATTAGGAAAAATCCACCTGAGGTTCACTGATTGTTACATGCTTCAGAGTTATTTATTTATTTATTTACTTATTATGTTTTTTGGGTTTTCTTTGCGGGGCAATGAGGGTTAAGTGACTTGCCCAGGGTCAAGTGTCAAGTGTCTGAGCTGAGGTTGGATTTGAACTCAGGTCCTCCTTTTTCCAGGGCCAGTGCTTTATCCACTGTGCCACCTAGCTGCCCCAAAAGTAAACTCTAAGTCCTTCAGTTCTTATTTCTTTTGTAATGGGCTTTGGTTTAGGTCCTTAAGCTCCTAATCGTAGGAATCAATTTGTGTATGTGTATTAGGGAGGTAGAAGCTCTTGGGAAAAGGGATGCCCCAAATGATTCTCCTTCCTAAGATCCTCAAGAGGGTTAAGTTTAGGCTCATAAAGGGCTTTGTACAGTGCCACCCACAAGCCACAGCCTAAGGAGTGGATGCAAAGTTGGAGAGTCACTGTAGTTGGCCAGGACAACATTTCTGTGAGTGTGTGTGTGTGTGTGTGTGTGTGCACACGTGCATGCGCGTGTGCACATATGCTCATGTGTGTGTTGAAGAAATTTCCTTTCCTAGGACTGGGAGACTGAGGATGGACCCTGGGCTATAATGGTGTAAGTTTACCTACTTGTTACAGAGAATGAATCCTTCCTCACTAATACCATTCATGTGTTCCCCGCTCCCCCACATTTTACAGAGGCTAATAATAATACCATCAGTGGATGGTATAATTATTATTATAATTATTATGATTTATTTCCAGAATTGGTTACATGTTAACCAGTCTATGTAGTAACATCTCTGAGTATCAAGGGGTAATACTTGGTGGACTAAAGAGTTTCTAATAGAGGAAACACCTTCTTTTCTTATTGGGAGAGGGAATCAAACCTGAGATATCGATGAGTATCTGGAGGTCTAAGGTAAATGACAAAAAAATAATGCCTTAGACCTTGCCTATATGCCTGAAGGATTTGATTCGGAGATATTGGGCTTTCTGTACAGAGATTAGATATGTCTTTGAAGCACAAACCAATCTGTCAGTGATAAAGAGTGGAGTTTAGTGTGTGGTCACACTGAGGTAGTTATTTCTCAGTTTCAGATAATGAATGAATAGAAAATGAAGCCACCTTCATGACCCTATGTACAATCTTTTGAGGAAAGGTGAAGAGTGGATTGAAAAGAGTTTTAGACTTCAAACAGTAGCATGATTTAATGGAAAACGTGTTGGAATGAGGATTGGGATATCTGGAATCTAGTCCTACCTTTTTTGATAACTTGGAAGTTCCTTAGCCCCTCTGGGTTTCATCTTTTGCATAATGGAGGTAATGATTCCTGACCTGCCTCCTTTATAGGACTATTATAGGAGTCAGGTGAGATAATGTATGAGAAGGTACTTAAAATATTTTAAATGAAATTTTAAAAAATTACCAAGCATTTATGTTCTTTACCTCTCACAGGCCCTTCCCCCCTGCCCCCTGAGAAAACAAAAAGAAAAACAAAAAAGAAACCCTTTAAACAAATGTTCACAGACAGGCAAAACAAATGACCATATTGTAAACGTCCAAAAATATTTATCATTTTGTATATTTAGTCTATAACCTCTCTGTCAGGAGGTGGGTAGCACTCATTCATCATCAGTCTTCAGCAATCATGGTTTATCATTGTTTTGATCAGAATTTTTAAGTCTTTCAAAATTGATCATATTTCAATGTTATTTAATATGAATTGTTCTCCTGGCTCTTCTCATTTCCTGATAGGTTAATACAAGTCTTTCCAGGTTTTTCTGAAACTGTGGGGAAGTATTTTTTATAAATCTCTATACACATTTTTATTGTGGTGGTTCTTATCTCTTTGCATTTTTGTTATTATTGTTTTTACTATTATACAAAGAAGAGCTTTAAGAAGAATCAATGTACTTTCTATAAAACAAAAAAAATCTATGAATTATTATTTGAGACATATAGAGTCTAAGAAACTTAAAGCAGTTGGTGGAACTAAAAAGATAGCCTTGAAGTGAAAAGAAATACATCTGTAGACAAGTTCCACTTGCCTTAAAATGATTGAGGAACTGTCATTTCATCAAGTCACAAGATGGGCTGCCAACAAAGACAGGAAGCCACTCAAATTTTTCCTTATTAAATGGAATCTTTGGAAGTCCAAACTCCGGTGTTTACTGAAGTAACCATTGTCCCAGTAACTGGATGGGGCATCCTTATAGATAGGGAACTTGTCTTGTGTTTCCATAGCAAGTAGAAAAACAGAGAATTGCTGTGTGTGTGTTTCAAAGGGAGAGGATTGTGTTATTGTGTATGAAGTATCACCCAAGTAATAGCCACCCTGCTACCCTTACAAATGGGATCAGCTGATAAGAAAACCTTTGACATGTACAAAAGTTACCATCATTTTAATAATGAGGTGAAGTATCTACAAAGACAGTAATCCATTCTGCATGTCCTTGTCTAAGGGATGCTTGGAGTACCATCCCAGTCATGGTGGTCCTGGATCAGGTAACACTGAGTCACTGGAATCTGGGCAAGAGAAGGTAAGGAAAACAGCAATTCCCAGTCTTTCCCTAGCTAACCTTTACCTAGTCCCTAAAATGAGTCCATCTTGGATCCACATAATCAACTTATGTCCAATGACTAGTCTCACTTTTGAATCTCCCCCTGTGTACCTTGGGTCTCTTCCATTGATCTTTGTAGTACCCAAGTCTCTCTCAGGGGCTATTGTGGATCAGACCCCCAACATTTTGTCTCAAGGGCTATGTGGGCAGTTCTCTATGTGGAATCCCAACCTTTACCTGAAAGTAGAAGGCCAGGGAGGTAACTATTCTCTTCCTGAGGGTCTGAAAGTGACCTACTCTATAAGACCCCAAGATTATAGAATTAGAACTGGAAGAGACCATCACATCTGACCCCCTTATTTTATTTTTAAATTTTTTTGAGGGGAAATGAGGGTTAAGTGACTTGCCCAGGGTCACACAGGTAGTAAGTGTCAAGTGTCTGAGACCGGATTTGAACTCAGGTCCTCCTGAATCCAGGGCTGGTGCTCTATCCACTGTGCCACCTAGCTGCCCCTGACCCCCTTATTTTACAGAACAATTTTATGTTGAGAGACATTACGTGACTTGCCCAGAGTCATATATCTAGTTAAGTGTCTGAGAAAGTATTTAAAGTGAGGTCTTTGTGACCCTAAGTCCAGCACTATCCACTGTCTTACTCCTTTTAAAGAAAGACTGAAAAGCCCTAGTGGGGTCAGGACTGGGGAGAGCACATCATCCTTACACTTCTCACTTTCAACTTCCTAGACTTCAGACACTGGAGGTCCCTCTCCTTTGGGGAGAACAATTGGCACACACCCATCACGTGAGAGCATGTGAGAGAAAGTGCCTGCTGCCTAAACTTCTTTGACCCCCTCAGGGTCTTAGAGAAAGGGTCTCAGGACTAAAGAGGGGTAGGGATTTTTTGGAATCCCTAGGAATAAAGAGGGCATTAGGTATTGGAGATGGAGACACCTTCATAGTGTTTGGTGTTAATTCATTACCTGGCCCCTATTCTTTCCTCTAGTCATAGCTTTGGAAAGTCTTCTTTCCTTTGCTCTCATCCCCTTCTGGTTTTCCCAGTCCCAATTCTTAAATCTACTTATTGCTTTACCCTTGATATGTGTAATTATCTCTTTTCTCTCTTTCCCAGAAAGGGATGATTTCATACTCGTCCTTATGCTGTGATTCTAGGAATTTGGTGTGTGTGTGCGTGTGTGTGGGGGAAATGGAGCAGGGACAGGATGCTTTATTCCTCCTTCCCTTTTCCAATCAAATACTGTTATCTAAAATCCCATTCTTCAAGCAACTTCTCTCAAGGCCAGGCATTCTTAAACTTTTTCTATGTCATAGATGCTTTGGGAAGTCTGATGAAACCCATGGATCCCTTCTCAGAATAATATTTTTAAGTAAATGAAGGAAATGCTAAATCTTAGTCAAAATAAAACAAAAAAGCTTAAACAAAAGCTTTTTCCCATTCAAATTCATAGACCCACTGAAAGTCCGGTTCTAGCTCATCCATTATAAAAAGTCTATTTCATTTGCATAAGACATACTTGGCGCATCATTAGTCCTTAATTCCTTAATGAGCATGAAGAATCTGAGAGCAATTTGGTTGGGGAGGAGCAAAGACTAGGAGGGTACTGGACAACTGAGAGAGGGCATACTTAGGAGAGAATAGGGAGGCTAGTAGCACCAACACTAACTCCACAATGTTTTTGGCATTAAACTCAATAGACTGCTTGTCCAGATGACTCTTTTGCCCCTTTGTATAGAATTAACTACCTGCTTAATAACAGTTTTCAAATAGGGTATCATGGGAGAATTGGAATATGTCTCAAACCCTGGAGAGGGGGCATGAGTGGGATGGGTCTGCTGTTAGGCAAGCCTCTTAGTGCTCTTTATATGTCATATTTTTACCCTGTCTATGATCATTAATTGCCTCTATTTTCTTTTCCTCAACTCTTTGTTAATCTTATTTCTGAACTCACCTCTCAAGAAAGCAGAAACTACTCTCACCAGACTTGTCAATGATCTGTGATAATTGCCAAATCTAAAACTATTTCTCATTTTTTATCTTTCTTTACCTCTCTGTAGCATTTGACAAGATAGACCACTCTCCTTCTGGATCATTATTCCTCCCTGATTTCATGATACAACTCCTTCTTGGTCCTTCTTCTATCTGTCTGACTATTTCTCATCAATATCCTTTGTTAGATCACTACTCATATTCTGATTTTTATCTTTGTATACTCCAAACTTTTGACTTTCCTGGACCCTCTTCTGTTCTGTTCCTATACATTCTCACTCCTACTAGAGAGAGGATGAAAGGAGAGGAGCAAGGAAAGTGTCATAGGAATCTCTGAAGAATTACAGAATCTAAGATTGGAAGGTTTCCACTCATCCAATCTATACCTAAATAGGCACTCCCTCTGAAGTATCTTTTACAGATCATCATCCAGACCCTGTTTGAAGAATCCTAGTGATGGAGAACTCACTATCATCTGAGGCAGTGTATTGCTTTGTATGACAGCTCTAATTGTTCCATTTTTTCCTTATGCTGATCTGAAGAAAGGAAAGAAGAAATGATTTATGTTCCTGTTCACATTCAGGAGGCAGCAAGGGAAGAGAAGGGGAATAAGAATTTATATAATCCCTACTATGTGCCAGGCACTATGCTAAGCACTTTATAAATATTATCACATTTAATCCTCACAACAGCCCTCTGAGGTAGGTACTGCTATTATCCCATTTTTCAGTTGAGGTAACTGAGGCAAGCAAGAGGTTGAGTGATTTGCCCAGGGTCAAACTACTAGTAAGTGTCTGAGTTTGAATTTGAATTCAAGTCTTCCTGACTCCAGGCCCAGTTCTCCATCTATTCTATCTCTCAGCTTCCTTGGAAGTCAAAGACTGAATTAATCTTTAGTGCTCTTTTTCTTTCAGCCAGCCCCCAACCCACCCACCAGCCATGGCCTTGTCACGCAACAGCTCTTCAACCCAGGTGACTGAGTTTCTGATGATCTGCTTTCCAGGGATGCAGGACACACAGCATTGGCTGTCAGTACCACTGACCCCCCTGCTAGTCCTAGCCCTGGGGGCCAATGTGGTCATGTTGCTGGCCATTCAACGAGAGGCTTCTTTGCATGAGCCCATGTATTACCTATTGGCTATCCTCTCCCTCTTGGATGTCATCCTTTGCCTAACTGTCATCCCTAAGGTAAGGCCAATGATCTGTCAGCCACTCCACAGGTCACTATCTCACTGGCATACCTGGCCTTACCCATTTACTCACTGCCATCCCCAAAGCCTTTTGTCACCATAAGCCTGGAGATCCTGTAATGTTACCTAAATTTCTAAGGCCATTCAGTCACCACCCTCCCCAAAGTAATTTAATTGTTATCTTCCCGATGATTATGCATTCTTTCATGCCTAAACCACTACTGTAATTCCACCACTGCTGGTGTCACTATTATTCCCCAGGATTAGTCAGTCAGTGTTATATCTAGTCATTCATGTGGACATTACCATTCCCAAAGTCATTAGGTCAACATCATTTCTAAGATTACTCTTTTTACATTATCTCCAAGTCCAGATACTTATTTGATAGATCA